>NW_019154137.1:3162017-3322826 GCF_002288905.1 Enhydra lutris kenyoni | reverse complement strand
GTGTGTGTGTGTGTGTGTATACATTTTTTTAAGATTTATTTATTTGAGAGAGAGAGGGGAAGACAGCGTATAAGCAGGGGGAGGGGCGGGGGGAGAGAGAGAGAGAATTCCAAGCAGACTCCCCACTGAGTGCAGAGCCTGACATGGCGCTTGATCCGAAGACCCTGAGAACATCACCTGAGCTGAAACCAAGAGTTGGTTGCTCAACCAACTGAGTCCCCCCAGATGCCCCGACAAATGATATTTTGAATAACTCTTAATACTTATTTGGCATTCTAGGGTCCTTTGCACAAGATTGAGTATTCCACATTGTTTGTTACCCCCAACACAGCTGGGTAGTGTTTAACATGTAGCATGAATAGACAGTAATAAGAGCCACAGCTTTCCGAGGGCTCACTGTGAACCACTACCTCGCCAAGCAACATGCACGAATCACCCTGAACCTCTTCTGCAGACGAAGAAACTAGCACAGACAGAGATTGAATAGCATGCCCAAGATCACACAACTCACAAGGGGCCATAATGAAACTCATTGACTTAAATATTCAATTCACGTCAACAAATTTTTGAATTTGAGAGAAAAACGTACTGTGCATGTTTTCACATTTCTCGTCAATGGAAAAGATGGAAAGAAAAAAAAAACATAAGTTGTGTGTTCATTCTCAGTTCATCATTACATTTTTTAAAAATTTGTTTACTTGAGAGAGATAGAGAGAGCACAAGTAGGCAGAGCAGCAGGCAGAGGAAGGGGAAGAAGCAGGCTAGCCGCTGAGCAGGGAGCTCAATGTGGGCTCCATCCCAGGACCTGAGATCATGACCTGAGCCGAAGGCAGACGCTTAAATGACTGAGCCACCCAGGTGTCCCCATCATAAGATTCATTAGCCAAAATAACCCCATACCGTGGACATTCTGCTGAATTAAGGATTCACATTAATGTATCTTTATGCAATATTTCTGGATTCAAATTAAGCAGATTAAATCACTAGGTACAAGCCAGGTATTTCTCATTTCTTCTTGTACCTGAACCACTTAGAAGGATTCGCTTTTCTGTGCCTTAACTACCTTTTCTGTTATTCATTCATTCATCCATTTATTCTCTACCTTATGATTTAAGGCAATGTATATAAGATGCATAAAATACAATGAAGAAAGAAAAGGAAAACTTGTTTTTAAAAAAGTGGATTAAAAAAAAAAGGTGGATTAAGCTGCTATGTTTCAAAGAAAACACAATGCCCCTTTCCCTACATGAATGATAAGCGGTGTATGAACACACCGTATTACGGAAATACAGAACTCTCACACGTTATTTATTATTTATTGCTAAGATTTCATTTATTCATGCACACAAGCAGGGCGAGGGGCAGAAGGGGGAGGGAGAGACAGACTCTCCACTGAGCGTGTAGCCAGAGAGGGCTCAGTCCCAGGACCCCAAGATCATGACCTGAGCTGAAGGCAGACGCTTCAACAACTGGGCCACCGGGTGCCCCTTAAGTTCTAAAATTAACAACTATAAAAAAAGTTATTGTTGAGGCAATTAGGGAAGTCAAGATGTAGCTGCCTGGGCCTGATTTCGACAGATTATTGTTGCTCTTTAGGTGCTTGGATGAGGCTGTGGTTATGTCGGTGAAATGGCTTTTGTGGAAATGCCACACACATAAAGTTGTAGAAATGAAAAGACATATTGTTTTGAGTTTCTTTCATTTTTTAAAAAGATTTAAAAAACATTTTTTTAAGTAACCTTTACACCCAACAGGGGGCTCAAACTCACAACACCGAGATCAAGAGTCACAGGCTCTGCTGACTGAGCCTACCGGGTGCCCCAGCCTTGAGTTTCCTTTAATTTTCACAGACATGGGGCGCCTGGGTGGCTCAGTCGGTTAAGCAACTGCCTTCAGTTCAAGTCATGATTCCACGGTCCTGGGATCAAGCACCACATTGTCATCAGGCTCTCTGCTCCACAGGAACCCTGCTTTTCCCTATCCGGCTCCCCACTGCTTGACCGCCTGCCCCAGCTCTCTCTGTCAAATAATTTTTTAAAAAATCTTAAAAAAAATATCACAGCTAGAAGAGAAGAATGGATAGAGGAGAGGAGAATAAAGGAAAGAGAAGAGAAGAATGGATAGAGAAAAGGAGAATAAAAGGAAAGAAGGGAGAGAGGGAGGGAGGGAGGGAGGGAGAAGAGAGGAGAAGATGAGGAAGGAAAGAGAAGAGGAGAGAAAGGGAGAGAATGAGGAAAGGAGGGAGGGAGAGAGGAAAGGAGAGTGAAAGGAGAGAAGGAAGGATAGAAGGAAGGAGAGAGAAAAGGCGGCCATCTTTCCATACTTCATTCTGACTTCATAAGAAGTCCGTGGGAGGACTGTCATTATTCTAGTGGCAGTGGTAGTGACAGGGATCGTTGCCCTATTTCCCATTGGGGAAACGGAGGCACAGGGACAGTCAGCCTTGCCCCTGCCATGCAGTGAGCAGAGAGAGAGCCGGAAAGAAGACGAACGAGGCTGTGCCCTGAAACCAGAAGCGTGTGCCCCAAGTCCACAGCCGCTTACTCTACTCAAGTCCCTGGTCTTTCCTCTGATGTTTCCTGAGGTGGGAGGGGTGGTTAGGGGCACTGTCCCCCCTCTAGCTGGTGAAAGGTACACATTACTGCAATGCCACCACACACGGAATTTTCCACTCCAATTCCAGGGAACTCCCGACGTACCTGGTGGACGCCGGTGGCCTCCAAGTAAGGGCTCTGGCTCCGGACCTTGATCCCCACCCCCACTAACTACAATGAACGGAACCCGGGGCCAGCGGAGGCTCCCCCCGCCCCGGAAACTCATCCTACAACCGCGCTTTCATCAGGGCGCCCCCATGACCACCCACTGTCAGCTTCCATCATCCCAAAGGTACACATTCCAACGCCCTCCTCGAACTCGGGCCCCACCTGACGTTGCAAACTTTTGGCCCCTCAATACAGAGTTCCCTGCAGACTTCTCCCTAGCTTCCTCTCCAGCTCACACTCCAGAGCCCTCCGGCCGTGTCCGGGTGCCCCGAGACAAGTTCGGACGTCTCCTCTCCTCCCTGCTGGGGCTGCTCACACTACCCCCTTGTCCCGAAGCTCAAGGCACAGCCTGCTTGCCACGGACCGGACTCTGACGGCCTCTGAGGTGGAAGGGAAGCCCCACGACTCGCCAGAAGCCAAATCGGCTTGGACCAGGGGCTGCTAGGACCAGTCGCTGCAGAGGTTTGGCTCCTGGGCCCCCTCCACCAAGCTGTGTCACCTTGCCAAAGTCACCGAACCTCTCTCAGCCTGCACTGCCTTGGTTAAGGCGAAAAGGAAAAACCCGCGATGCTTCTACCACCCCCGGCACCCAGCGCCCAGCCCTCCTCAAGGGACAGCGGTAAGGCCCATGAGCCAGGCTGCAGTGCACAGGGAGCACTCCCGGGAGGTCACCAGCACGAGCAAGCACAGGTCCGAAGCTCCGCTCGGGAGCAGGGCTGAGTCGCCCTGTCCGGCTCCTTTGACCACGGGCAGGGCCCACGTCCAGTCTGACCCCACTCAGGCCTCGCCCCTTCACTCCAGCGTGGGCTCCAGCGGACCGAGCCCTCCCCCTAGGCCTTACTTGCATCACCTCGAGTAAGAGCCACAGCTCCCCTCGGGAGAGCAGGGGCCATCGTGATCCCCATCTCGCAGAGGGGGCCTGGGAGGCCCAGACAGGTCAGCTGATTTACCTGGGTCGCAGAGCGCGTTAGTGCTGCTGGGACTCCATCACTTCCAGCTTCTGTCTCTCCCGTGGGCTGGGAGAACCAGGGCGCCAGGACGGCTGGGTCTGGACCGGACTCCTTCCCCGCACTGCCTGGCAGAGGGCCCTGGAAACACAGCGGCCAACACAGGTCTACTGCCTGAAGCCCGTGTAGGTACCAAGGGACACGGTGGGGGAAGCCTGGCTGGCTCAGGTGGGGGAGCCCGTGGCTCTTGATCTTGGAGTCAGGGGTCCCAGCCCCACACTGGGTAGACAGATTCTTTAAGAAAAATAAAACAAGAAAACAAGAAACCGAAACAGAGCCCCACGGACAGGTAAGGCTAGAGACCTTAGGTCACAAGATCACGATCTGTCCTCGTTGCCGACCGCCGGCGACGAACCAGCGGCTCTCTGCTCTCATGGCGCCTGTGAGTAAAGGAACACAAGATGGGCTGCTGTCCAGATGGGGGAGGGCAGGGCAGGGCCATCAGCCACAGTTCCTGTGTGTCATCTCAGTCACTCCGGCAGCACGCTGCCGAGGTCGTTGCTCTCCTCTTACAGACGAGGAAACCAGGGCAGAGTGAGACCAAGCAGATCCGCAGCCCCGCCAGCTCGCAAGGGATGAGCGAGCCGGAGGCCGCCGGCATCCCTCTGGCTCCAGAGCCCCCCTCCGATGAGCGGGGCCCAAGGAACCGTGACTCGGGGCTATTTTTGCTAAGGACGAGGTTTCATTTGCTTCCTAAGGTGTGCCAAGGGTGAAGTGATGGAAGGAAACGGTGTAAGTAAATGCTAGCACACCTGATGCCCAGGTAGGGCGAGAGAGGCCGAGGGTCCCACGAGAGACTGAAGGGCAGCAGACAGGACCGCTCCGCGGAGACGGAGGCAGGAAAGGGCACGCGGAGACCGCAGGGAGGCCAACAGGCATAGGACGGAAGCCCTTGAGGTCTCTCACACAATAAGTAGCCTCGGGTCAAAATTGTGCCCGGGCTACCTGGCCAGGGGGTGCCGGTCGGGGGCCGGCGGCACTCAACAAGACCAAAGCCCAGGAGGAGACATTTGGTTCGAGTCAGGAGGGGGTAGTGCAGTCTCCATCCCTTACCACCCCTGTGAAAAGGGACTGGTCCCCAAACCTGCGGTGGGTGTCTGAGCCATCCTCCAGGACCACGAGGCAGGGGCACTTCTCCCCGCTCAGGTGCGGTGGCTGAGGTACCTTGGGCCCACGATGCCCTCGGGAGCCCGTGGGAATGCTGTAGCTTCGGATTTCAACTAGAGTGGTGAGCTCGGCTGTGCGGTGATCGCGGGGTCCTTCAGGGACATTGTCCAGCACAGGACCCGGGCCTAGGAGCTATTTCCAATAGTTAGGATAGTAACAGGTGTTGGAGCATCTATAAAACAGTTCCAGAAGGGAAAACCACAGAGCCCTCAATCGGGCCTGCTCTCTTTCATTTGGAAAAAAAAAAAAAAATCATGCCTACCATCAGGCTGAGCTCAGTATATGCTTAGGGTTTTCTTCTTTGGATGTAAAATTCACTTCTGAAAGAATGCAGGACACCTGGCATTTACTGAATTGGGACAAACTGTATAGTCACTATCATCGATTCCTTCCATCCCCCAAACCTCTGGGCCCTGTCCCTTTATTGGACTCACCTGGAGAAACCAAAAACTTGCTCAACTCAACTCTCCAACCAATAAGGATGTATCCTCGCTAGAAGAAACAAAAACAAGAACGGAAAAGAAAAACAACAAGCAAGAAATAAAATTCATCTATTCCTCAGCAAGGGCTCAGGAAGATATTTCTTGGAAAACCCAGGGGAGGGGGGGGGGGGGGGGGGGACAAAGGCCAGAAAGTGGGTAATGACCCAGATCCAAAGGGTCCCACCATAAGGAACATGCATGCTTGTAGAGAGAGTCTGGAGGCGGAGGTGTAGACGCTGTGCCCGAAGGGGTTTTGGCATCCATGGTGGCGATGAGAAGAGCAACGTTTGAACGAGGAAAACTGAACAAAACCCCAACCCGTGGGAGGGCTGTCCAGTTTGAGCCGACTTGGAAGGCGCTAAGCCCCGTGCAGGTTCGCAGCCCCGACCTGAAGTGTGGCTTCGGGACTAAAATCCCGGAGGCCCAGGCCCCTGTGAAGGGGCAAGCGTGGTTTCATCTGCACGGTGCATCTGGGCACCAGACACGCTCAGAAGACCCCAGCACCAGCTCCCGTTCCCGAGGACCCGGGGGTGTGGCGGGCTCTGACTTGGGTCGCCTCCCCGAAAAGCCTCAGACGGTGCCACCTCAGAGCCCATCACAGTCCTCGGATGACTATTCCCTGCCTAGTGGCGGCTGCTGGATTCGCAGGGCTGGCCAGGGACCTTCTCCCAAGCCCTCGGCGGGGTCTCCAGAGCTAGGGTGGGCTCTGCGTCTTCCCCTGCCCACACGGGCTGGCACGATCCAGCGCGGCGACTTTTCCTGGGGGGCACAGGCCCCCAGTCTGGGGCGTGTGAGCCCAGCGCCGACTGGAAGACTCAGCCTCTCTAGCTAGGCCGCGACGGCTCGGATGCCCTAGGCCAAGTGCTCCCTCCGGGAGTACCCTCGCAAGTGCACAGGCAGGCTTGGGGCCCGAGCCCGAGCCGCATGCGCACCTCGGCGAGCCCCCCCTCCCGCAGCTGGGGGTGGGGGGTATATATAGGGAGGGCGGCTACTCAGACTTCCCGGAACCTGACAACGCCAGGACCGTTTGGCGGAAGCCCGTTGGCAGGCCACCGCTCTCTGCGTCCCCCATGGATCCCGCGGGGTCTGACGGGGAATCTGTGCCAAACGGCAACAGGGATATGGAGCCTCCGGGCCCAGACCAGGACGAGGGCACCGGCTTCCTCAGCCTGGGCGTCGACGAGGAGCGGGAAGTGCCGCAAGGTCCGTGCCCATTGGGACGGGCGCCGGCGTCGAGCCCCAGAGACCAAGGTCCCCGGGCGAGGGGAGCGGTCCGGTCACCCCGCAGAGGCTGTCCCTCAACCCCTCCTTCCCACAGCCCCGGGCTCCGACGCCCTGATCTTTCTGTGTGGATCTCGTCCTTTGCAGAAACCCAGCCTGAGGCGATGTCACTAACCGGAGAGCCCGGAGACCCCGAGGCTCCCGGAGACGCCGGAGAGGGAGCGGCGGCGGAAGCGGGGGCCGACTTCGCACCTGAGCGGGGCCCTGGAGCCGCTGAAGTCCAGGAGGAGGCGGACAGCGATGGCGTCAGCGACAGCGATGGCGTCGGCGACAGCGATGGCGTCGGCGACAGTGATGGCGACGGCGTCGACAAGCCGGCGGACGGCCGCGAGGCCGCAGAATTTCCACCGCCTGCGCCAGGGCAGCCGGAGCCGGAGAAGCAGGAGGGGCAGGAGGGCCAGCCCGAGCCGGAGGGGCCACAGGGGGCCGAGGGGCCGCCGCTGCCGGAGGGGCCGCCTCTGCCGGAGGGCCCGCCGCCCCAGGCCGCTGCCCCAGGCCGGGCACCGGCGGCCGGGCAGCGGGCGGCCCATAGCGTCCCGTTCAGCCGGCTGCAGCTGCGCGAGCTGGAGAGCTTGTTCCAGCGCACCCAGTATCCCAACGCGCTGATGCGGTAAGCGGACTGAGGCCCTGGGCGCGGGCCCCGGGAGGCGCGGGCCCCGGGGGGGGGGGCGCGGGCGGCCAGGGGGGCGGGGCGGCCCGGGGGGGGGCGCGGGCGGACTCTCAGCGTGTGGGTCCTCGCCGCGGACGGAAAGGCCAGCGGCCTCCAGGCTGCCGGGCACGCGGGCGGGGGCGGGGGCTGAAGGCGGACGTTCACGCCCATTTGAACGCGTCCGGGCCCGCAAAGTGTCCGCCGCCCTTAGTAGAGGAAGGTCCTGCTGGAAGCAGGCTGGCGGGGACGAGGGCCGCAGGTCTGACACGCGGGAGCGAAGGGCTTACGAGCCTACCTCTCTTTAACGTCGTCAGAAACCTGCTCGTCATCACTTTTGTACAAATTGTTCATTTTAAGGAATCTCTACACCCACCGTGAGGCCCCTGCACCCATTTTTACATTTTTAAGACTACAGTCGGAAACTATCTGGATTCCTGAATGTTCTGCCTTCCCTTAGATTTTGCTAGAGGTCTTGAAAAACCTTAAAAGTTAAAGCAAAACGAAAGAAAAACAAAAGAAAAGGCTGGCTCAGTCGGTTGAGCCTGCAACTCTTGACTTTGGGGTCTCAAATTCCAGCCCCATGCCGGTCGTAGAGATTATTTAAAATGAAAATCTGAAAATCTGAAGTTAAAAAAAGTACAATTAAATGTTGCTTGCGGGGAAAAAAATGTTGCTTGCGGGAAAGTTCAATCTAGAGGGTCCAGAAGAGTGGTGGGGGCGTGGCGTCCGCCCGTGTGGGGGGGGGGTGCGGGGGGAGGACGGGGGACGTCAGTGTGACCAAAACTTGAAAAAATAACACCACCAAGGAATGAACAGCAGTTGGTGCCATCCCTTAGCACCCAGTGGGAATGTACTCGAACTTGAGAGAGAGAGAGAGAGAGAGAGAGAGAGAGAAATGGGAGGGGTGGTCGGGGATAGAGAGAGAGAAAGAGAGAGATGAAGGGACAGCCCCTTATGAGAGGGCTCTAAATTAATCCATAAAATGGGTAAGAGCAAAGATCGAAAGTCTGTAGAGAGAGATCCTCTTCATTTTGTAATTGGTAACACCAGAAGAAACTGAATTAGAATTTCCCGTGCTCTTGGGGACTTTGCCTCCTTCAACCGGGAGCCCTGGCTTTCCTTCCATTCTTGGTCACCTGAATCTCACTGTAAATCCCGAAATGGTGTGACTTTTTCTAATGTAGAGATTGGTCCATCAGATGTCACTGACGCCTCCCTGAGGAAAAATTTTAGGAAGAGGAAGGAAAAATCCTCTATTTTAACTCACCCCCAACTCCCAATCCTGAGTACTTGGGATTTTCTCCCCTCAGCCAGGAGCTTGCAAGATTCATGAACGTGCCTGAAGCCAGAGTACAGGTCAGTAAACCAGAAAAAAACCATTTGGCTGGGAGCGGTTCTACAACAGGCTTCAGGACTTGGACACCTCTGTCCTAGACCTTCTCACCTTCCCGGGTCTTGTTGCCTTTGCTAGTTTTGGGAAATAAGTGTTGAACTTCTGGGTCTCGGTGGGGGTGGGGGGGGAAATGGGAGAAAGAAAGCCCAGGCTAGGGAAATTGCCCATTTCCAGAGGGAATGAGATTTCCTAAAGGAATGGAAAAATCAGTATAGTAGAGTATCCCTTGTATAAAATACACATATATGTTTGTATAAACTGTACGTATATATACTTTTAGATGTCACTGAATTAGACATAGAATACTCGTATTTATATAAATTTTTAAATATAGTGTAAATAGAAATGTAACCAGAATTACAGAGCATATATATAGTATACGCACTATCTTTATAGGTAATAGTTATCTATATACAAACCTACCTACATATTTATATCTAATACCAATATGTAAGATAGAAATACATCGAATGGAGTAAGTATGCATATCAATTATATACTGGATGAAGTACATTAATTCATAGAATAGATGCGTATATCTTTACCTAAGACAGAACATATATTTGATATGTTGAACGTATATACAAGGAATATGCAGAATATCAGAAGTCTATTTTTTTAAGTATTTTCAGTAACAGATGAGTACTATATATATATATATATACACACATATATATCAGTGTGACCTAATTCTTGTAGCTAATACAAAATATATTTATATAATTCACAGACAATTAATATAAGTATTATCCATGATACTATTATTATAGTCTTATGTAGTATATAATTGCCATATACTAGAGCCAGTAGAGTGTTCTTTATTGTGTCAATTACAGATTAATATTTATTATTAAGTGATACTAGTTCTTGATTGGTATGGTCATATGTTGATACAGCAATATCATTATATAGTAGTAATGGTTTTCTACAACAGCATCATCATGTATTACTTAAGTATTATACTATAAGGGTATATTTATATAATTCATATATACTCCTGTATAATTACTCATGTGACTTGTAGATATTATATATATAATACATTTATCTGTACCCCATTTTATAATGGGTTTTATTTTGTAATATATATATGCTTATATATATAATATGGAATGTTATTTTATAATAATAGCTCCAGAAACATAGACATTTTATACACATCGAAAGAAAAGGATAGCCGCAAGCCCACCTACTCACATACAGCTCCACTCCTGAGAGGGTTATCATGCGGGCCCCTCTTCATCATCGGGTCACGTCGGGAGGGAGTCTGAAGTGGAAATCATTCAAATTAATGCACTAAGGAGCTGAATTACACTAATTTTTTGAAAACAAGCATAAGCTTGTTGCATAAGGAGCGAATTTACAAATATTTTGGCGTAGGCTTGAGGGAAGATTTCACACATAGGACGCAGCAGATAAGCAACTACCTTCTGTCCAGTGAAGCTGAGACTTAGGTGGAGGGTAGGGCGTCAAGTACAACTGCCTGGGGCTCCTGCTATGCTTTTCCCTCTTAATATTATGATTTTATTTCTCTAGGATTCAGACCAAAACAATTTTATTCTGTCAGTATAAAAATTTTTTTTAATTTTAAAAGTTCAAACATTTCTTTTTACTCTTAACTGTTTTTAGTGCAAGTGTCTAGGTCTGTTGCTGTTTTGTTTTTTTTTTAAATATATATGATTACTTTTTTGTTGCTGTTTAAAGGTTTTATTTATTTGAGAGAGGGAGTGAGCACACCACCGAGCTAACCCAAGCCCACCAGCCTGGAGGGGCAGAGGGAGAAGCAGGCTTCCTGCTGAGCAGGGAGCTGCCCCTCATGGGGCTGGATCCTGGGACTCTAGGATCTTGACCCAAGCTGAAGGCAGACGCTGAACCCAGTGAACCACTCAGGCGCCCTAATATAATACGATTTCTTGCTCTAGGATTCAGACGAAGGCAATTTCACTTTTCAACTGAAGAAAATATTTTGTTTTACTTAAAAAACCTTAAATTTCATTAATTTATTTTTAGAGCTGTTGCTTTTAAGTATTTGGCAAACAGGTGTGGAGAGTGGCGGGCCTACGTCTTCATTTTCTGGAACTCCTTCAGCCTGAGAGAGGAAAGATCCGTCAGCCTGAAAACCTTCTTAAATAGTAGATGGTGTATTATGGTGGACATGGGAGGGGGGAGGTGCCACCTTTGAAATCGGTCTCACAGAGCAAATAGACAGAAACAACACTTTCCAGCGAGGTCCCACCAAGCTAGCCAAGGTGGAGGCCGGTCCAGCCAGGTGGCTGCCGTGGGATGGGAGCACAGGGGGAAGCGGCAGGCGAGGATGATGCCTTCGGGATAGGACTCACATTCTAATTTCTGAAACCACCAAGCAGGTTAGTGGACATTCCGGAGAGGAATGTCTGACACCTGAGATCTTGGTCTTCCTTTTGTGGTCCTTTTACGAAGAGATTGTGTGGCATTTGTCACTAGTGGGGACTGGCTCTTAGTTAGGCTGGATTCTGGCATGTGCTGATTGGAAAGACTTTTTCATTGGCTCAGTGGGTGATGGCTAATTTGTGGGTCCATGGATCAGGGGGTGATTGAGGCCATCTCTCACCCGAGTGGAATCAAAGGATAATTTGGGGGGAAAAGAGAGAAGTAAGAAGGGGAAAATGGAATAGAAAAGCCAGAGTGGGTGCATTTGCTTTGCTGCCCGCACGGAGCGTAATCTGTGATGGAGAGGGGCTGCGGACCAGAGGTAGGGAGGTCACACAGGCAGCCTACAAAGCAGGCCCCCGGGACCAGGGGCTGGGCTCCCAGTCAGCTGTGCCCAGACCTGGAGAGGCCCAGGCCTCTCTGCTCTGTGGAGCAGGCAAAGCAAGTTCAGAGGAACAGGTACCCTTAAGTTTGGGTGAGCTGATGTTCCCCAGCTTGGGCTGGCACCCTGCTCTCTCAGTCGGGTCTGAAGGGAAAAGGAGTCACAAGACGCAAGTGAGGAAAAACACATAATGTTCTCCTCTGTTTCCAAACTCTACAGCGCTTTGAATTTCCTTTTTTTTTTTTAAGATTTTATTGATTGATTGATTAATTGATTGATTGAGAGAGAGCTAGAGCAAGAGAGCAGGGGTCCTGTCCAGGGTGCTGGAAGCGCAGCCAGAGCAGAGGGAGCTGACAGGCTGCTGAGCCCAGGAAAGCCTGGAGGGTGGGGCAGGCTGGATGAGGCCGAATGGGGCACAGTGAGGGCGGCATGCCTCTCTGCCCCCAGGCTGCTGGCTGGGCAAGGGTATAAGAATTTCGTCAGTCTGGTCCTAGTTCATGTAAACAGGCATTGTCCCCAACATCTATAATATTCAGATAGTGTCCAGCTTCCTTCTGTCCCAGCAAGACCAGCCACAGGCTCTTGGGCCCTCCATGTCCAAAGCCTTGCTCACAATGCCCTCTTTTTCACTGGGAAGAGGTTTCAGAAGAGGAATGACCCTTTTGTCATCCTTCAAGGAAAGCTCTTGTTGCAAGACCCAGCACGTTCCTCTGGATTATTTGCTTAGTCTGTGTTGAAGATGGGCTTTTCAAAATGGGGGTTGTTCCCCTCAGCAGGGCCTTTGAACCATCTGAGCTTCCCCCAGAAGCAGGGTGACACCTACCCAGTCACTAGGGAGTAGTGGCCACTGCACAGCTGTCGGTCGGCTGGGAGGACACAGGCATCCCAGGGGTAAAAGTCACAGCAGGGACGGAGAGCAGTTCCTCAGCTGCACCTGCTGCTGAGAATGGGGAGAAGTCACATGCAAGGTGGGAGGCCAGTCAAAGCAGGGAGCTGAGCCAGAGCCTGGCACATGGTGGGTGCCCTGTCCGGGGGAGCTGCAGGGGAGGGGCCCATGGCCCTACCTTCCCTAAGCTGTTTTAGCAAGGAGGAAATAGCTTCCCCCCATGCAGTTGCAAAGCTTAAGGGCAGAGAGAGTAGCCTGCTGTGTTTTTTCATGGATGACGTTCAATGCTCAATGTACTAAAACGATCCCTTTTTCTCTCTGATTGAAGGTTTGGTTTAAGAATAGGAGGGCCAAGTGGAGGAGACATCAGAGGGCACTGAGGTTCAGAAACATGCCCCCCGTGGCCATGCCCCCCCCCGTCGTCGTTAACGTGGGTGGACCCTGCCGTGCCATCCTCATTCAGGAGCCGGAATACATGTGGGTTCTTCGCGAGCCAGTGCTGCTGGGCCCCCCCCCGCCGCCCATGCCACCCTTCCCTGTTGTCTTCTTGCCTCCTCCGCCCTGGCGTCCTCCGCCTTACCCGCCCTGCGGCTGCCCTCCCGTGGTCGCTCCCGGGTATCCCCCGTCCATGGTTTTCTTGTAAGCTCTTTTCCCACGCAATGGCCTCCGTGACCGTTTTTTCCCACGGGGCAACATTTGCAGCCGATTCCCGTTCTGTGGAGCTCACCCGAAAGAGCAGTTCACTAAATGCCCGCTAAATGTATTCGAGAGAAGTGCAAAGTCACGGACCCTCTATCTGGGGGCACTTGTTGTCTTTTCAATAAAGTGATGAATTCACTCTCTGTGTATCTGTTTTGTGTGCGCCGTGCGGTCAGTGCATGGGGTGGGCTGCTTTCACGCACCCGCGTGCCTGAGCCACCATCAGGAGGCCATGGCCATCTGAAGTTCCCCCAAGTGCCCTCGGCCGGCTTACAAGGACCCACCGTGTCCTCCAGCACCCCGTCTTCCCCCGCCCTCCACACCGCCCCGCCCCCGCCCCCGCCCCAGCCGAACCGCGCCGCCGTGCAAGACCGGGTGGCGTCAGCTTCTAAGGGAGAGAACAGTGTGTTTGCAGGCTGTGCTGAGCCCCAGTGGCGTTGAGGAGCTGAGGCCCACCCGGGATCTGGAAGGGACACTTCTAAGGGGTTACTCACGGGACTCGCGGAGAAGCGGCAGCCGAGCGTGCTGCTGGAGCTCCGCAAGTGGTGTCCGCCGCCGGCCCTCTGGGTGGAGTAGACGCGGCGACCGCATTGGGCGGGAGGGTCCTGCGTCCTGCGTCCGCAAGGGTAGCACGAGAGGAGCCCCTTTCAAGGCCAGCACGGGGCTCTCTGTCCACCCTTTCTCCCCACTCCCCAGAGGCCGAGGGCAGGCATCGCTCGGTCGCCAGCTCCCAGCCGCCCGGCCCCTTTCGGCGAGATGCTGCCGGTGGCCCGCGGTCCTTGGGTGCGGGCGATGCAAGCCCGCGGCTATGCAAGGACAGGGCTTTTTGGTCGCTGGGACTCCGGCAGGGAGAGGGGCTCCTGCGGAACCGAGGGCGTGTACCTGTTGCCCGATCGGGTTATTTACCCTGGCACACACCACCCTCCTTGTTGCCAGGACGACCCCTGCCCTGGGGACGAGTTTTGCCGGTGCACCCAAAATGTCTCCCTCGGTACCCCAGTTTTGCGTTGTGGCGCCGCTGCGGCTTCTGTGAGCCGAGGTGTTCGCGATCTCCCGCCTGGCCCCCCTCTCGTGCTAGCTGTGGTTCCGGGGTGTTGCCTCGGGATGGGGAAAGCGTAGCGTTTCTTCGAAGCCCCCATTCCCCCGGCGGGCGACGCTGTGGGTCTGCGTAGCCTCCGCTGTGACTCACCTCTTTCCTCCCTGCAGAGACCTGTGTGGCCGCAGCCTTTAGCTGAGGGCCCTGGACCCCATCCTTCATCTCCCTCTTAAGCTGTGTTCTCAGGAGCAGTGGGGCACCATCTTCTCGTTGGTGAAGATCATCTTCGTGTCCCTTTTTCCAGGACCTTTGCTGTAAATAGCAAATTTTTTTAACAGCATGAAATATTTTTACTACACTTGACTAGCAGTACATATCAGTAATTACAATAGCCAAACCTCTGTATCATATATATATATATATATAATATACACAATAAAATAATACCCTAACTTGAAAAAATTTGGATTCACTTTTCATGTCATCAAATACAAGGCTCGCATGAGAGTATAATCAGACTTAATAATCTGTCATGTGCCAAGGGACAAGGCTAAGCTGTAAATTAATATTTTTCAATATATGAAATCAGAACAATTTCCTTTTTGAGGCTGATAAGCCAAAGTCTATCGAGGATTAATGAGAAACTGAATATAAGCCAGTGGCTATGTAATTAAATAGGGAATTTGATAAGAAACAGATAGGCATTACTTTTTTCTACTTTTTGGTCAGTTTCAGTTAGCAAATCAATTGAAAATTTTTAACCGTAACCTTCATTTCATTGTTTATAGCTTCAAGAACCAGCTCTCCAGCCTGCCTTGCTAAGGTTACGGCATAATCCCTGCATTCCTGCCAAAGGTTAGCCATTTTCTCAAATTGGAGGTTTTCAGGCTCACTACGCTTTGTCTAGATCTGTACTCCAAATAGCTATTTTGAAACCGCTTATTGGTGTGTTGATAGAGGTTAATGTATTCTTTTTCTTCCTGTATTTTAATAGTGTCAGATGCTAGAGTTAAACTGGGTATTTTATTTATTTATTTATTTAAGGTTTTATTTATTTATTTGACAGACAGAGATCACAAGTAGGCAGAGAGGCAGGCAGAGAGAGAGGAGGAAGCAGGCTCGCCACGGAGCAGAGAGCCCAACTCGGGGCTTGATCCCAGGACCCCGGGACCACGACCCAAGCTGAAGGCAGAGGCCCCAACCCACTGAGCCACCCAGGCACCCCTGAACTGGGTATTTTAAATTTAATTTTATTT
Organism: Enhydra lutris kenyoni; assembly: GCF_002288905.1. Taxonomy (NCBI): domain Eukaryota; kingdom Metazoa; phylum Chordata; class Mammalia; order Carnivora; family Mustelidae; genus Enhydra; species Enhydra lutris. The sequence goes on along the minus strand of NW_019154137.1, from coordinate 3,307,417 downwards.
TTAAAAATTATTCTCAAAATATAGTTGATATACAATGTTATATTAGTTTCATGTGCACAATATAGAGATTGGGTAATTATAGATTCTGTGCAGAGAAATTGGCTGTTTTCAATTGTAATATCTCTATTCATGTGTCCTGTTTCCTTGATTGTGTCATGACTATCCTAAGAGATTTAACTACCAGATGACCTCAGATGGAATGGTGACTTGATAAGGTCATGTTTTTATTGCTCATTCAAAATCTTGGGACGCCTGGGTGCCTCAGTAGGTTAAGCCTCTGCTTTCGGCTCAGGACATGATCTCAGGGTCCTGGGATTGAGTCCTGCATCCGGCTCTCTGCTCAGCGGGGAGCCTGCTTTCCTCTCTCTCTCTCTCTCTCTCTGCCTACTTCTCTGCCTACTTGCCATCTCTCTCTTTGTCAAATACAAAAAAAAAATCTTTAAAAGCCTCACTTACATCATCTGCATTAATTTTGGTATAAAAAGCTTAAGGCCAAAGTAATATATGGTTTTAGGCTCTACCTGATCTTGAAATCTGGATATTAGATCTTAATTTTCTACAGGGGAAAAAAATATCTACAAGCTTTCCACAATTCAAAATTTGAAACAAATTTTAGGAAAAATGAAAAGTATAAAAGGACTAATTATCAATTTTTAGATGTAGCTCCTTTATACCCTAAGGCTTTTCATCTCGATATTTATTCTGTTTTTGCCAACTTCATCAATATGTACCCAAACTGAAACAAATCTAGATTTAGTGGGAGTGGGATTGGATTGGGAGAACACAGTACCTATAAGAGTCTTAGGATACTCAAACTGATGCGTTGTCCCGATTCTTACTGCACTTGTGCCCTTTATCACAGTCTTTCCATACTGATTGTTTTTCCCTTATATCATTTTTTTAAATTGTGGTAAAATTCAAACATCATAAAATTATCCATTTTAATGTATACAATTCAGTGACATGTAATACATTCATAATGTTCTCCACGATCACCACCCTGTACTTTCAAAGCATATTCATCACTCAAAATGAAACCCCTCATTCATTTAGCAGTCACTCCCTATCCCTCCCTTGGCAACCGCTAATGTGCTTTCTGTCTCTACGGGTTTGCCTCTTCCAGATTTTTAATATTTATGGAATCATACAACATGTGGCCTTTGGTGTCTGTCTTCTTTCACTTAGCACCATGTTTTCCAGGTTCATCCACTTTGTAACAACCATGAGTACTTCATTCCTTTTTTGAATTGAATGATATTCCCTTATGTGAATATGCCACATTTTGTTGATCCATTTCTCAGTTGATGGAAATTTAGGTTATTTCTATCTTTTGGCTGTTTTGAATAGTGCTTCCATTTACATTTATGTACAATTATTTGTCTGAATACCCATTTTTTAAAAAGATTTTATTTATTTGACAGAGCACCAGTAGGGAGCAGGAGGGAGAGGGAGAGGGAGAAGCAGACTCCCTGCTGAGCAGGGAGCCTGCCTCGGGGCTCTGTCGGAGGACTCTGGGATAATGACCTGAGCTGGAGGCAGATTCTTAACCAATTGAGCCACCCACGTGCCCCTGAATACCCATTTTCAGTTCTTTCAGGTATATACGTATTAGTAGAACTCCTGGATCATAGGGTAATTCTCTGTTTAATTTTTTGAAGAACTGCCACATATAGCAAGTGCATCATTTTACATTCCCATTAGTAATGTGTGAGTGTTCCAGTCTCTTTGCATCCTCACCAACACTTATTTTATTCCATTTTTTAAAGTAATCTCTAAACCCAACATGTGGCTCAAACCCCAAGATCAAGAGTTGCACATTCCTGCAAATGAGCCAGCCCCTCCATTTTTTTTTACAACCATTCTAATGCGTATGAGGTATTATCTTGTGGCTTTGATTTGCATTTCCCTAAGAACTAAAGATACTGAGTATCTTTTCATGCTTGTTGGCCATTTGGACATATTCTTGGGGAAAAAAATCTAATCATTTGCCTATTTTTAATTTGGTAGTTTATCTTTTCATTGCTGAGTTGTAAGGGTTCTTTAAGTATTCTAGAAACTAACATCTTACCAGATTACATGATTTGTAAATATTTTATCTCATTGTGTCGGTTGTCTTTTCAGTTTCTTTTTTTTTTTAAGATTTTATTTATTTATTTGAGAGAGAGTGAGAGAGAGCGAGAGCATGAGAGGGGAGAAGTTCAAAGGGAGAAGCAGGGTCCCAGCTCCTTGGAGCTGGGAGCCCTATGTGGGACTTTATCCTGGAACCCCATGACCATGACCCCAGCTGAAGGCAGTTGCTTAACCAACTGAGCCACCCAAATGCCCATCTTTTCAGTTTCTTTCTTTCTTTTTATTTATTTATTTATTTGACAGACAGAGAGCACAAGTAGGCAGAGAGGCAGGCAGAGAGAGAGAGAGAGGAGGAAGCAGGCTCCCTGCAGAGCAGAGAGCCCGATGCGGGACTCGATCCCAGGACCCTGAGATCATGACCTGAGCCGAAGGCAGCGGCTTAACCCACTGAGCCACCCAGGCGCCCTCTTTTCAGTTTCTTAATAGTGTCCTTTGATGCACAAAAAGTTTTTGATTTTGAGGAAATCCGATTTATGTAATTTTTCTTTTGTTGCTTATGTTTTGGTGTCATATTGAAGAATTCATTGCCAAATCCAAGATCATGAGTTTGTCCCTTTTTTCTCCTGAAGAGAAGTTGTTTTATAATTTTATAACTCTCTCTCTCTCTCTCTCTCTCTCTCTCTCTCTCTATATATATATATATGAGTTTTATGTAACTATATATGAGAATTTTATAATCTTAATACTAATTTAAGTATTAAGTATATATATAAATTAAGTATTAAGTATAATTCTTAATCTTAATTCTTATTTATTTTTTTTCCTATTTGAGTTAATTTTTCTATATGATGTAAGGTATTTTTCCAACTTGATTCTTTTGCATATAGATATCTAGTTGGCCATCATTTCCTGAACAGACAATTATTTCCCAATTGAATGGACTTGGCACCCTTATCCAAAATCAATTGACCATAGATCTATGGGTTGATTTCTGGTTTCTCACTTATGTTCCATCAATCTGTATGTCAATAGGCATAAGATGTCTATATACATAAGATGTACTTATGCCAGTACAATATTGTTTTGATTACTGTAGCCTTATTTATTTATTTGTCTGCTTGTATATTTATTTATTTTTAAAGATTTTTTTTAATTTATTTGACACAGAGAGATACAGCGAGAGAGGCACAGGCAGGGGGGTGGGAGAGGGAGAAGCAGGCTTCCTGCCGAAGAGGGAGCCTGATGGGGGGTTCAATCTCAGGACCCTGGGTCCTACAACTTTTATTTTATTTTTAAAGATTGTTTTGGCTATTTAGATTCCCTTGTAATTCCATATGATTTTTAGAATTCTTTTTCCTTGTATTTTTTTTGTATATTTTTTGACATTCTGAATGTTAGAATGTGACAACTTGGAAATCACATTTTCTCCCCTCTCCTAAGCGTTGTTCCTATTTGGTTAAACAGAATAGAAATACCATACAACCCAGGTTTGCCTATTTAGTGACTTTCTAAGCTATTTTTGTAATATATGTATTCATTTTTTTAAACTTCAGTATAAAAAAGTGAAAAATAAATAAAAATAAAATAAAAGAATAAAACTTCAGGGCACCTGTGTAGCTCAGTCGGGTAAATGTCTGCCTTCAGCTCAGGTCATGATCCCAGGGTCCTGGGATGGAGCCCCACAGGGAACTCCCCCCTCAGTGGGAGGCCTGCTTTTCCCTCTCCCTCTGCCTGCTGCTGCCCCTGCTCATACTCTGCCGTGCTCTCTCTCTCTTTCTCTCCAATAAATAAAATCTTTAAAAAAAGCAAATTCAGGGGCGCCTGGGTGGCTCAGGGGGTTAAGGCCTCTGCCTCCGGCTCAAGTCAAAACCCGGGGTCCTGGGATCAAGGCCCGCATCGGGCTCTCTGCTCGGCAGGGAGCCTGCTTTCCTTCTTCTCTCTCTGCCTGCCTCTCTGCCTACTTGTGATCTCTGTCTATCAAATAAATAAATCTTTTTAAAAATTTAAAAAGCAAATTCAAAGCGTTGTAGAGTTTGGAAACAGAGGAGAACATTATGCGTTTTTCCTCACTTGCGTCTTGTGACTCCTTTTCCCTTCAGACCCGACTGAGAGAGCAGGGTGCCAGCCCAAGCTGGGGAACATCAGCTCACCCAAACTTAAGGGTACCTGTTCCTCTGAACTTGCTTTGCCTGCTCCACAGAGCAGAGAGGCCTGGGCCTCTCCAGGTCTGGGCACAGCTGACTGGGAGCCCAGCCCCTGGTCCCGGGGGCCTGCTTTGTAGGCTGCCTGTGTGACCTCCCTACCTCTGGTCCGCAGCCCCTCTCCATCACAGATTACGCTCTGTGCGGGCAGCAAAGCAAATGCACCCACTCTGGCTTTTCTTTTTCTCTTTCTTTTCTTACTATTTTTTAAAAGATTTTTTTAATTTATTGTCAAGACACACACATACACAGAGAATGAGAGTGCACACATGCACATTGGGGAGTGAGCAGAGGGAGAGAAAAAGTCTGGAGCAGGCTCCCCGCTGATGGAGGAGGCCCATGTGGGGCTCCATCCCAGGACCCTGAGATCACGATCTGAGCCAAAATCAAGAGTTGGTTGCTTAACTGACCCAGCCACCCGGGAACCCCTTTTCTTACTCTTTTTGTTTCGTTTGTTATTTTCAAATTATCTTTTTAGGATAATTGAGGCTTTTCTATGATCTCAGTCAATCACCGCTTGATCTTACGGAGGCACAAATTAGCCATCACTGACTGAGCCTATGAAAAAGTATTTCGAATGACCACAGGGAAGAATCCAGCCTGAGGTTAAAGTCATCTCCAGCTAGTGACAAATTCCATACGATGTCTTCATAATAGGACCACAAAAAGGAAGATAAAAATCTGAGATGTTAGAAATGTCTCAATAGATCATTGACTAAAGTATTTGGTAGTTAAAGAATTTTGAATGTGTGATATCCCTGAGACATAATTAATTCTCACCTAACATTTCCACCTTGGTGAGGTGTGTGGAACTTTGAAATTGTTTTTGTAGTCTGTTTCTTCTAATCTTCAAGGTACTCTTCACAGTCTTAAGAATTAAATTGACATGAGACAGATTAACAGGAGAATCAAAATTGCATATACAGGGAGAACCCACATAAGCATGAGAGATTCCAAAGACTGTCAGGGGAAATGAGGTATAAATGTCTTTCTGCACTGAGGAGGAGGAGTTAGGAGTCTGGGGCTTCAAAGGGAAGGAGGACAATTCACAGGAAGACTAGAAAGAGTAAATGTCTGGTAACAGATCTTTAAGGGTCATAGAGAAACAATGGAACAAAAAGAAAAATTCTAACAGACTTTGCTAACTTCCTCCCTATCGACTGGAGTTCGTTCATACTATAATGTCATTGTCTATGGTGATCACTCCCTTCCTGGATCTGGTTCTCTATATTCTTTTACGCAGTTAGTGGGAAGGTCTTCCCACCTGCCCCCCCACCCGGCTCTAAATTCCAAATATTCTGTTCTATGTTTTTTTTCCTAAAGTTTTTAAATTTTACATTTAAGTCCATGATGCATTTTGAGTTGATTGTTGCTTAAGATATGAGGTCTAGTTCAAGGTCAGTTTTTTACCTATGGATGTCCAATTGCTCCAGCATCATTTATTTAAAAGTCTATCTTTCCTGGATACCTGGGTGGCTTAGTCAGTTAAGCGTCTGCCTTTGGCTCAGTTCATGATCTTGGGGTCCTGGAATCAAGTCCCGTGTGGGGCTCCTTGCTCATCAGGGAGCCTGCTTCTCCCTCTGCCTGCTGCTCCCCTTTCTTCTGCTCACTCTTTCTCTCTCTGACAAATAAATGAATAATATATATTTTTTTAAGATTTTATTTATTTGAGAGAGAGCATGAGAGGGGAGAAGCAGACTCCCCGTGGAGCCGGGAGCCTGATGCAGGACTCAATCCCGGGGCTCTGGGATCATGACCTGAGCCGAAGGCAGCGCCCAACCAACTGAGCCTCCCAGGCGCCCTAAAATATATTTTTTAAGTCTACTTTCTGGGGCGCCTGGGTGACTCAGTCATTAAGTGTCTGCCTTTGGCTCAGATCATGATCCCAGAGTCCTGGGATCGATTCCCTGCTCAGCAGGAAGGCAGCTTCTCCCTCTCCCACTCCCTCCACTTGTGTTCCCTCTCTTTCTGTGTCTCTCTCTATCGAATAAATAAATAAAATCTTAAAAAATAATAATATTAATAATCTAAGTTTCCACATTAGGAACCTAGAGAAAGAAGAGCAAATTAAATCCAAGTAAGCAGGGGCACCTGGGTGGTGAAGTCTCTGCCTTCAGCTCAGGTTGTGATCTCAGGGTCCTGGGATCGAGCCCCACTACGGGTTCTCTGCTCAGCGGGGAGCCTGCTTCCTCCTCTCTCTCTCTGCCTGCCTCTGCCTACTTGTGATCTCTCTCTCTCTGTCAAATAAATAAATAAAATCTTTATAAAAAAAGTCTATCTTTCCTCTATTGAATTGCTTTTGCAGCTTTGACAAAAACATGTGAGCATATTTGTGTGGGTCTGTGTTTTGGCTCTCAGTTCTGTTCTATTGATCTATGTTTCTTTCCTTCTGCCAATACCACACTTTCTAAATTTCATTCAGCATATAATAAAACTTAACATCTGATAGAATAATTCCACCCCTTTTCATTTTCCCCCCACATTCTTTTAGCTCTGGGGTGCCTGGCTGGCTTAATTGGTAGAATATGCGACTCTTGATCTCAGGGTCATGAGTTCAAGCCCCACATTAGGCAAGGAGCCTACATAAGAAATTCTTTTAGCTCTTCTAGGTCAATTGATTTTCCACATAAATTTTATTCTTTTAAAGATTTTATTTATTTATTTGTCAGAGAGAGGGGGGAGAGTAAAGCAGGGGGAGCAGCAGGCAGAGGGAGAAGTAGGCTCCCCGCTGAGCAAGGAGCCCCACACAGGACTCAATTCCAGGACCCCAAGATCATGACCTGAGCCGAAGGCAGACGCTTAACCAACTGAGCCACCCGGGTGTCCCACCATATAAACTTTAGAATGTGCTAGCCTATGTCTACAACAAACATTGCTGGGATTTTTATAGGTCTTGCTTTTTTTTTTTTTTTTTTTTTTTTTAAAGTTTTTTTTTATTTTTTTGACAGAGAGAGATCACAAGCAGGCAGAGAGGCAGGTAGAGAGAGAGGAGGAAGCAGGCTCCCTGCTGAGCAGAGAGCCCGATGCGGGGCTCGATCCCAGGACCCTGAGATCATGACCTGAGCCGAAGGCAGCGGCTTAACCCACTGAGCCACCCAGGCGCCCCTATAGGTCTTGCTTTAAATAAACAGATCAACTTAGGGGAATTTGGTGATTACTGTTTTACTTTCATTCTTTATTCATTCCTTCATTCATTCCCTGACCATTGTGGAAACTCTGTGTTTAGTAGTCTGGGTTTTCTATTATTTTCCTCTAAACCATGTTATGGGTTGTTGTAGCAAGTAGTTCTGTTGTTTTTTTTTTTAAGATTTTCATTTATTTATTTATTTGACAGACAGAGATCACAAGTAGGCAGAGGCAGGCAGGGGGTGGGGGGGAGCAGGCTCCCTGCTGAGCAGAGAGCCCGATGCGGGGCTCGATCCCAGGACCCTGAGATCATGACCTGAGCCGAAGGCAGAGGCTTAACCCACTGAGCCACCCAGGCGTCCCTCTAGCAAGTAGTTTTATTACTGACAGATTTTATCCTTTTTTAGTACATGTCTGTTTCAGTTTTCCCTTTCTTTTTAGGGAGAATCTCTTGGTCCATGTATGCACTCTTTCATCCCAAAATGCGGCCTTTCTGTGGTTTCCCTGGGAACCATGATGTTTTGTCTAGAGCCCCTAACTTTGGTTGAATAAACTCCTGTGTCTGTCTCCATGGCAGTGGACACCGTTAGACTCTTGGTGCCTTTCTTTTAACCTTCCGGTTGTCGCTTTGCCCCTACGCTCTTTGGATTTGAAGCCCACACACGTACAATTTTAGAGTTTAGAGTCTTTCAAGAATCCGAGAGAAGTTTATATGCAGATTTGAGGACTTCCCATGGAATCTCCCTTTCCTAGTTTATCCTCGACATTTACAGCCAATCTAGCACCCCTGAACGCTGCAGCTTCTACTCACTTTCTGTGACCACGAGCCATACAGCCTGGGGGTAACTGCAGGGCGATAAACCTGCTAGATGTGGATGTGACCGGTAATGTTTCCCTTCTTCCGATGGCCTGATCCCCTTCAGTTTCTCCCTCTCTTAGGTCACTCGTCAAGGCCTGCAGTTTTTCATTTTCGCTAGAATTTATCATTGTTTTTGGCAAACGGGTTAGTTGGCTATAACTTATTTGGCAAACAGGTTAGTTGGATATAACCTAGTCCACCATTATCCCCTTTTTTCTTTTTTTATTCCTTGTTACTTTTAAATCATCAGATTTTTAAAGAAGTTGTCCTATGGGAGGTATATTTTTTTATACATTTACCTAAAAAAATTTTCTAATCACAGTTGTTCTGCTGAAAAATATTTTAAATCTCCAGTGGAAGGGCCTTTCTGTGCGGGCAGGTGGTGGCTCAGTCATTAGGCGTCCGCCTTCGGCTCAGGTCATGATCCCGGGGTCCTGGGATCGAGTCCCACATCAGGCTCCCTGTCGGAGGAGACCTGGTTCTCCCTCTCCCACCCCCCCTGCTTGTGTTCTGTCTCTCACTGTCTCTATCTCTGTGTCAAATAAATGAATTTAAAAATCTTTAAAAAATAAAAATAAATCTTCAGTGGAAAATCCTCCATATTTCCTTTCCAAATTAAACTGATCAGACCGCTTCAAAGGAAGAAAGGATCAAATGCTTTTTTTTTTTAAGATTTTATTTATTTACTTGAGAAAGAGAGAGCATAAGTAGGGAGAGCGGCAGGAGGGGAGAACCAGGCTCTGAGCAGGGAGCCCCATGGGAGGCTCCACCCCAGGACCCCGGGATCATGACCTGAGTGGAAGGCAGAGGCTAAACTGACTGAGTCACCCAGGCGCCCCAAGGATCAAATGCTTCATGCTTTGATTGCTTAAACTTGAGAAATGTGAGCTTTCCCTCTGATAGTCAAACTCTTTTGGGGGCTTGTAATGGGTATAAGCATGATAGCAGTATTTGTACCTTTCTATTTCTAATAATTATTGCGGAGTATCTAGATGGATGGGCTTGTAGACAATCAGAAACACTTCATTACCAATCCACAGTTCTTCCTCCTCCCTAAAAATGCATTTTATTATTTTTAAAATTAATTTATTATTTTTAAAGATTTTGTTTATTTATTTGAGAGAGAGAGAGAGAGCACAGAGTAAGAGGGAGAGGGAGAAGCAGATTTCCCACTGAGCAGAGAGCCCAAAGATGCAGGGCTCCATCCCAGGACTCTGAGATCATGACCTGAGCCAAAAGCAAGCTCGCAAAAAGAAAGGCTAGAACATTCCTAAGGTTGGTGGGATTTTAGCAGGTTTACAAGGTAAATAAATGGCCAGCATTACAAAATAGCACTTGCCCTGCCGAGGACTGCTGATTTCAGGGTCAGCAGAGATGGGTTCTGACTTGCTGAACCTTAAAGTGAGACACAAGCAGCCTTCTTGCTGGACAGAGAAGAGATTAAGGCCTGGCTCCAGGCCTGGGAATGTCCTGGTGAGCCGCTAAAATGGAGTCCTGGAGAAGCAGGTTCCTGTGGGGAAGTGGAATTGGGAAGTGAGCTTCCAGACGGGTAAGCGGTTATGTGATTCCAGGTGGTCACTGAAGGCCACTCTGGTTTGGGGCAATTGAGGCAGTGAACTTGGTCATCCATGATCTGGCTTCCAAAGCAACCTTTCAGACGGGCCCTGCAGCATCCATGTGTACAGTTCAAGAAACACCTGCCTTCGCTGTTAGGCTTGACCCAGAAACTGCTATGACATGAGTACACTCTTGCATTAAAGTACTTTTTCTTCTGATTCTGATCAAACTCCAAGACTACTTGGATCAGATTCAACAAGCTTGCTGTCTGCAGCCCACATCCTCGAGATGGGTTAATTTGGTTTTTTACAGCATGTAAGCAAAGGACAGCCACACTTGGTTGGCTCTTGAAGTGACCCAGTTTTACATATCGAAGCACCGAAATTGGCCCAGAAGCTGAAGGATTTCCTTGTGTGATAGCATCAGGGGGAGAACTGGATGACTGGTGACCATTGTATGCTGGGATGTGTGACCTTGGCAAACCAGAAAAAAAAACCTCTTCATTTTAATGTTCATTTCAACAGCTATTTAGGCTCTGGGCACTGTTCTAGGTTCTGGGAATATATCGTCAAACAGAAGGCACAGAAACCTCCGACTGGACGGAGCCTGCTTCTACTGGTGGGGACGCAGGGGGTAAGCCAAGTAGATAAGGTATGACGAGGTGATAACAGCCAAAGCCAAAAAAAAAAAAAAAATGGAGCAGGGACATGGTGTAAAATGTTTCCAGGAGAAGGGTAAAAGATGAAATTTTTGAGTTTAGGCCAGAAGAAAGTGAGAGAACAAGCCTTTACAGGTATCTGGGGTGGGGGGCGCTGGGCAGGGCTTTCCTGGCAGAAGGAAGAGCTAGGTAATTTCAACCCCTGAGCACAGCATGTCCATCATGAGTGACAAATGATGAACTATAAGCCACCTCCGTGTTGTTTCCATGGCGCGTATCTTTGATCAGTCAATGAGCGCTTTCCCACAGTCCCCAGATCTAGACTCAGAAGCCTCCCCAACTTAGCATGTATGAATTGACCACTGCAGCCGTAACAAATGACCACAGACTTTGTCCCTTAACCCAAGTTTCTCATCTCCTGGTTCTGTAGGTCAGCAGTCTAGGTAATAGGTAGCTTCGCTGGATCCCGTTTACAATGCGGCAGGGCTGAAATCGAGATAGAAGCAGGGCTGTATTTCTTTCTGGAGGCTTTGGGGATGAGTTCACTACTAGGCTCATTCAGGTTTTTAGTGAAATTCCATTCCTTGTTGTTTGGGGACCGAGGACCTCATTTCCTTGTTGTCTGTCAGCTGGGAGGCAGTTTTTTGCTTCTAGAAACTTCCTTCTCGTGCTTTTTGTGTACCCTTCCTTTCGCAAAAGCTGGTGGAGTCCCTCTCACAATTGGAATCTCTCCCAGTTGTTCCTTTGGCCTCACGTCTGTTGCCTCTAGGCAGGTGAAGTTCTCTGCTTTTAAAGCTGTGTGATTAGATGGGCCCCACCCAGCTAATCCAGGATAATCTCCCTCTGTTAAGGTCCATAACCTTAATTATATCTGCCAAGTCCTTTAAAAAAAATTTTTTTTATGATTTATTTATTTAAGAGAGAGCATGAGCGGGGAGGAGGATGGCGGAGGGAGAGGAGAGAGAATCTCAAGTATCACAGAGACCAAATAGGGGCGGAGTGGCAGAGCTGCAGGGAGAGGGAGAGTGAGAAGCAGGCTCTCCACTGAGCAGGGAGCCTGATGCGGGACTCCATCTCAGGACCCTGGGATCATGACCTGAGCCGAAGGCAGCCGTTTAACCAACTGAGCCAGCCAGACGCCCCTCAAAGTGCTTTCATAACTGTTAATTTCATATTGATTGTTCTCAACATCACACCCATTCAAAGTCAAATGGCTTGTAAGACTAAACTGCACACAAGCGCATGCGCGTACACACACACACACACACACACACACTACTAATTTTGTCCTCAGACCCGCTTATCCTGGGATACAGCACCCTGATGTGGAGCCCTGGAAATGTAGACATTTTTCTACTAACCTGAGTAGATAAATCTTTTGCTGCATAAAAGAAGAATCCTGGGGCGCCTGGGTGGCTCAATCCTTCAGTGGCTGCCTTCGACTGGGGTCATAATCCCAGTGTCCTGGGATCAAGCCCCAAGTCAGGCTTCTTGCTCAGCAGGAAACCTGCTTCTCCCTTTCCAGCTTCCCTGTGCTTATGTTCCCCCCACCTCTCTCTCTGCCAAATAAATAAATAAAATCTTTAAAATAAAAAAAGAAGAATCTTAACATTTTCAATAGAGATATAATGATGTTTGCTTCAGATTTTATTGTCCCTTGTGTTTATGACAATTTAACCTAGTGATAAGTCCCTAACTATTTAACTGAGGAAATTTTCATTATACTTAATCATTTCATGACATGCCTCAGACCTTGTGATAGAGTGCAGGGCATGGCACCAGGTGTTGATTGGGATTTAAAAAAATCATTTACTAGTTTAAATTGCACATTGAAAATAAAATTTTCAATTTTTTTATTTTTTAAAGATTTTATTTACTTATTTATTTGACAGAGAGAGAGATAGAGAGAGAGGGAACACAAGCAGGGGGAGTGGGAAGGGGAGAAGCAGGCTTCCCGCAGAGCAGGGAGCCATGACCCCAGGGATCATGACCTGAGCCAAAGGCAGACTCTTCATGACTGAGCCACCCAGGCGCCTCAGCAATTTTCAATTTTGGCATGAACATGTAACTACTATACTCCACTTGGAGCATCTGTGTTTAGTTTGTACCTATTACTTATCAGAAGGTTTGCTAGTTATTTATGGGGTGCCTGGGTGGCTCAGTTGGTTAAGTGCCTGCCTTCCGATCAGGTTATGATCTCAGGGTCCTGGGATCAAGCCCTACATCTGGCTCCCTGTCATAGGGAGTCTGCTTCTCCCTCTCACTCTCCCTCTGTTTACTCTCTGTCACTCTCAAATAAATAAATAAATGTTTAAAAAAAGAAGGTTTGCTAATTATTTAGCTGAGGAATGCCTGCTAAATATTTTGTTTTACTAGCCTCACTATTAAACATGAAATAAAAAGGTATTTGTCATGCTTCCTGTCTATCTCAGTTGTTCATGACAAAAGGGAATGGTTGTACTGGATCTCTTTGGAGAAGTGAGTTTCTCTTTGGTTTTATTTTTTTATTTTTAAAAAAGATTTTTATTATTTATTTATTTATTTATTTGGCAGACAGAGATCACAAGTAGGCAGAGAGGGAGGCGGGGGGTGGTGCGGAAGCAGGCTCCCTGCTGAGCAGAGAGCACGATGTGGGGCTCGATCCCAGGACCCTGGGATCATGACCTGAGCCGAAGGCAGAGGCTTTAACCCACTGAGCCACCCAGGCACCCGTCTTTTTGGTTTTATAGTCCCGATGTTTTTCATTTCTATCCTTCATTTCATTTCATATCCTTTCATTTCTATCCAGAAATTGGTGGGCATAACAAGATGAGATGACAGGTACTAGCTATATGCGATATTTCTGCAGGATTTGCTTGGGTTCTCTGTCGAGACCAAACCCTCAGAAGCATTTTAGTGATCCTGCCTCTGCCTGTTTTAACCAGTATCATCTATAGACTTTCCCAGGTATAAGAGTAACTTTGTCGGGGTGTGTAATTTGCAGAACATAAATCTGGTGCTTAACTAAGTCCTCAAATGTATTTAGAAATCCCCTTAAGTGTGTTACAAGTATTAGCAATATTTTATATAATTTTCTTGGAAAATGAATTTTATGAAGGGAGCATGTACCATGTCTAGAAATACTTATTTTTATATCCTTTCCTTGCCCAGTTTTATTTTATTTTTACTTATTTTATTTTATTTATTTGAGAGAGAGACATAGATTTCGAGAGAGAGCACAAGTGGGGAGAAGAGGGAGAAGCAGGCTCCCCGCTGAGCAGGGAGCCCGACGTGGGGCTCGATCCCAGGACCCTGAGATCATGACCTGAGCCGAAGGCAGACGCTTAAAAGACTGCGCCACCCAGGGGCTCCTTGCCTGGTTTATTTTTATTGTCAAATCATTTCAGATACTCAGGAAAAAGGAAGAAATACTAGGATAATGACACTGGCACATCTTTCACCTACATTTTTTAAAAACTTAAACGTCATATTTGTTTTCTCTCTGTGTCTCCTGAACCTTGAGAAAATAAGTCAGTTGTTTCGATACTTACAACTCTAAATATTTCCATTAGACATTTTCTTCAAAAAAGGATATGTTCCTTCATAAACACAATGCTATTGCCACATCTAAAAACAACAGCAATGTCATATATACCTAGCCTGTATTCTAATTTCCCCAGTTGTCTCAACTGTCTTTTATAGCTATTTTCAGAATAAGTATCTAGGTCATGCATTGCACTTATGTTGTGTTTAGATATTATGTCTCTTCAGAGTCTTTTACTCTATGACACATCTATCTCCCACCTTTCTTCCTTATGACATTGGCTTTTTGAAAAGTTGTCTTGTAGATTGTCCCACCTTCCGGATTACTCTGTTTGATTATGGTGTCATTTAATTTGTCCCCATATTTCCTGTATTTCCCATCAACTGCAGGGTACTCTATCAATGTAATTGAATCAATTCAGGTTAAAAATTTTGACAAGATTACTTCATAAATGTTAATATTGTTTCTCCTTTATAAACTGGTAGTTTTTTAAAAATATTTTTATATTTTTTGTTTTTTGAAGATTAGAGACCATGACAGTCAACAATGCCTAGCTAGAGTTTATTAACAATAATGTAATTTTTTCCCAGGGTATCCATTTTTTAAAAAGTCAAGCGTAGTTGACACACAATGCTATGTTAGTTTCAGGTGTACAACATAGTGATTCCATGACTCTATACATTATGCAATGCTCACCACGGTAAGCGCAGTCACCATCTCAGCTGGTATTCTTCTATTTTTTAAATTAGTTTTTAAAGATTTATTTATTTATGAGTAGGTTAAGCATCTGCCTTCAACTCAGGTCATGATCTCCAGGTCCTGGGATGGAGCCCCTGGGCTTCCTGCTCAGCAGGGGTCTGCTTCTCTCTCTCCCTCTCTAAATAAATAAATAAATCTTTTTTTAAAAAAAGGATTTATTTCTGGGGCGCCTGGTGGCTCAGTGGGTTAAACCCTCTGCCTTTGGCTAAGGTCATGATCCTAGGGTCCTGAGATGGAGCCCCGCATCTGTGCTCAGCAGGGAGCCTGCTTCCCTTCCTCTCTCTCTGCCTGCCTCTCTGCCTACTTGTGATCTCTCTCTGTCAAATAAATAAATAAAATCTTTTTTTAAAGGATTTATTTCTTTATTTGAGAGAAAGAGAGAGCACAGGTGGGAGGGGCCAAGGGAGAAGAGAGAATCTCAAGCAGACTGTGTGTTCAGCATGGAGCCCAACATGGGGCTCCATCTCACGACCCTGAGGTATGAACTGAGCCACCCAGGTGCCCCCATTATTTTATATTCTTTATTTTGATTATTCTCTCTGATGGCTGAGTCCCATATTTGTTAATAGAAGTTCCTTTAAACTACTTGTGATCCCTTCTGGCATGGCCTTACTAGTCTCTGAGCAGGTACTTGTTTTCTGGAGCAAAGATTTCCTGAACAACTCTTACTTTTCCTGTCCCAGACCTAAGATCAGCCCTTTCACCAAGGAACCCTGATTCCTTAATGAGAAATAGCACCTTGAAACCAAGATCTTGGCAGAAATAAATTATTTTAGAACATGTCAGTACTCACATTTATTATTTTAAGTTTCTTTTTTTAAATCTTTATACCCAATGTGGGGCTCAGACTCTCACCCGGAGATCGAGAGTTTGCATGGTCTTGCGACCTTGGCACCCAGGCGCTCCAGTAGTCCTAGTTCAAAGGTATGTGAAACCAAATCACACAGTGCCTCCTACAGCACTGTAATTGTAACACAATTATTCTTCATTCACTCAAGCTTTTTGCTTCCTTGGCCATGTGTTCCAAATCTATGATTTAGAGTAGTGGCAGTAAATAAAATACCTGATCGATGTGGCATGTGCCAGATCTTGAAGGTACTAGAGAGATCAGTAATCCTGTTTTTTTAAATGACAGTCAGCTCCCATTTTAAGGCTGAAACCTGGAGAAAACAGCTTAAGATAATTTTATAAGCTTTCTGTTTGTAGCTTATTTTGGTAGGAATTACGATTTGGCCCATGTTACATCTCATTCTTGGGACAGAGAAGTGAGGAAGGACGACATCTCTTGTTCTTTAAACGTCTTATCTATATTCTGTAACTATTCCCAGCCTACAGATGACAAAACTGAGTGTTAGAGAGGGTAGGTGATTTGTTCAAGGTCCCTGTGCCTGCAGGTGATAGAGCTGAATCTTCACGTGGTTGTCTGTCTGACATCAAGTCCCTGATCCAAACTGCCATGCCTTGGTGACACTGGGTGTATTAACAGTGTATGGAGTAACAGTGTATGTGTATGGAACCTCTGCAACATTACCTGTTGGGGGACAGGCGCGATATAAGAGAGTTTGAGCCAACAAGCCCTGCTATGAAGTCCTGGAAGTCCAGTGTGGGGGACAGCATACATTTTTAGACAGTATAATAGGAAGCCGATCTTTTTATTTTTTAAAGATATTATTTCTTTATTTGACGGAGAAAAAGACAGCAAGAGAGGGAACACAAGCAGGGGAGTGGGAGAGGCAGGCTTCTTGCTGACTGGGGAGCCCGATGCGGGGCTTAGATCCCAGGACCCTGGGATCATGACCTAAGCCAAAGGCAGACGCTTAACAACTGAGCCACCCAGGCGGCCTGAATGTATCATCTCTTAAATTGACTAATATCCCTGACCCGTCACTGCACTCACTGTGTACAACAGGTATCTGTGAGATGTTGCCCTCGTTGTAATCTCTCCTCCTCGAGCCAGAGGAGTTGCCTGGATCTGAGAAGGGCTGTTCTGAATAACTTTCAGGCCAGCTTACACACAGCAAAGCTGGATTCATATCAGTGTAGTAGAATGGAAAAGAAACAAAGCTATGCAGAGGAGTCATCCGGAAAGGAGAGACTGTAGGGCTTTAGAGAAAGAAGTTACTCTATTTTGTCTATTACTCTATTTTGTCTAGGTGTGAAAAAAAATTTTTTTAAAGATTTTATTTATTTATTAGACAGAGATCACAAGTAGGCAGAGAGGCAGGCAGAGAGAGAGGAGGAAGGAGGCTCCCTGCCGAGCAGAGAGCCCGATGCGGGGCCCGATCCCAGGACCCTGAGATCATGACCTGAGCCGAAGGCAGAGGCTTAACCCACTGAGCCACCAGGCACCCCCTAGGTGTGAAAAATTTTTACAAATATTTTTTTACAGATAAAATTTTACAGACAAATATTTTGTCCAATACTCTATTTTGTCTAGGTGTAAAAAAAAAAATGCATCATGTTGTATGATCTTCCTGGTTGTTCGAAAGTACCTATGTTCTTTTTTTTTTAAGATTTTATTTATTTATTTGACAGACAGAGATCACAAGTAGGCAGAAAGGAAGGCAGAGAGAGGCAGAAGCAGGCTTCATGCTGAGCAGAGAGCCTGATGCGGGGCTTGATCCCAGGACCCTGAGATCATGACCTGAACCAAAGGCAGAGGCTTTAACCCATTGAGCTGTTCTTGACAGCATCTGGATTATATTATATATAAAGGTTATATTAAAACTGAGTTAACCCTGGCTGCTCAAGATATGGAAATAAAATGGTTTTCTCTCATCTTTTGCAGAGTACACAAAGTATAAACTTGTGGAAAGTTAAGAACACTATTTTCTCACTCTTTCCATAAAGAAGGTGTAAGAATGTGGTTTATGTTTTCACTAGGTCCAACTGCTTAAAACATTTGTATTCTGACACTATATTTTAATAGAATATAAATTGAACAAATTACAAGATTTAGAAATTGAACACAAGAGAATATTAATTATTGTAGCATACTCCGCAGACTCTAAAAGTCAAATACTCAATATTTATTTCTTCCTTCCAAGTCTTACTTAAGCAGGGGGATCTAGGGTTAAATTTACAGTCCCTTCTATCTTTGAGCAACACCACATTTCAAGACATTAAGTCAAAACGCTCTCTGTTAGGGGGCATCTGGGTGGCTCAGTCAGTGAAGTGTCTGACTTGACCTCAAGTCGTAATCTCCAGGTCCTGGGATCAAGCCCATGGCAGGCTCCCTGCTCAGGGTGGAGTCTACTTGCCCCTCTCCATCTGCCCCCCACCTCGTGTGCACATGTGCGCAGCCTCTCTCTCTCTCAAATAAATAAATTAAATCTTGAAGAAAAAAAAAAAAACTAGGGGCGCCTGGGTGGCTCAATGGGTTAAGCCTCTGTCTTCAGCTCAGGTCATGATCTCAGGGACCTGGAAACGAGCTCTGATTCCAGCTTTCTGCTCAACAGGGAGCCTGTTTCCTCCTCTCTCTCTGCCTGCCTCTCTGCCTACTTGTAATCTCTCTCTCTCTCTCTCTCTCTCTCTCTCTGTCAAATAAATAAATAAATGAAATCTTTAAAAAAAAAAACTATCTGTTTTGGAATCCTCTGGGAGTACTCTTTACAACCAGAATGGAAAGGTGGAGTGCTCTGAATTGTTTTATTCTTTTCTCTCAAGACCAGATTCCATTGCCTCCATATTAATCACATTCCTTCCGTTTTTTAATGTCTGCCTAATTCTCGTGGAGACTTGGGTTTACTCTGGCTGACTAGAAGGACCAGGACATTTTGGGCTTCTGCTTTGCCTGTACTTTATTTTCTCAGGGTCACTTATATTGCTAATTTTAATACCAAGTATCAGGTCACCTGATACTTACCAATAATGGAATCCATTGATTTTGAGCCGAATATAGCATCTACATGGAGGTATAGGTTCAGGAGAATGACCCAGAATCCCTGTCCCTTTCCTGAGCGATCCAGTTTACATTTCAAGGTGACTTTTCTTTGCTACTGCCCTATCACCCAGCTAGTCCTTTATCTAGTCCTACTTTCTTTGACTAAGGACAATTTTAATGTCAACTCCAGCAACCTAGGTTGATGGAGGAATTGTGCTGAAATGGAAGAAAGCTTAACACCTCCCACGCTGAACCAGAATTTTAAAAAATTTTTTTAAAGACTTATTTATTTGTTTGAAAGAAAGAGAGAAAGGTAGGACAACTGTGCTTAGGGGGCAGGGGCAGAGGGAGAGAGAGAATCTCTAGCAGACTCCCCACTGAGCTTAGAGCCACATGCAGGCTCCATCTCATAACCCTGAGATCATGACCTGAGCCAAATTCAAGAGTCAGACGTTTAACCTACTGAGCCACCCAGGCAGCCTTGAACCAGAATTTTTAAATAAACTCCCCTTTGGGGCACCTGGGTGGATGAGTTGGTTTAAGCATCTGCCTTCGGTTCAGGTCATGATCCCAGGGTCTTGGGGTCAAGTCCTGTATCAGGGTCCCTACTGAGCAGGGAGTTTGCTTCTCCCTCCGCCCCTCCGCCACCCCCTCCCTCTCTCTCTCTCTTGCAAAAATAAATAAAATCTTTTTTTAAATTTTTTAAGACTTTTTTAAAATTTATTTGATAGACAAAGATCACAAGTAGGCAGAGAGGCACCCAGAGAGAGAGAGGAAGGGAAGCAGGCTCCCCACTGAGCAGAGAGCCCGATGTGGGGCTCGATCCCAGAACCCTGGGATCATGACCTGAGCCGAAGGCAGAGGCTTTAACCCACTGAGCCACCCAGGTGCCCCTAAAATCTTATTTTTTTAAAGAATGTTTTTCAACTTCCTGCTTCAGTTATTCTTCTCAGTATATATCTAGCTACCTCTTAGTAAATAGTTTCTACTATTATCAATAATACTAACTCAATGTTATCAAAAGAAATAAAAATTAGATTTGAGAATAATGTCTTGATTAACTTCCTGGTCTCAAATATTTATTCTGGTTATTTTTACTTAACTCTATATGACTAATTACCTAGGTACCACTAGACAACCATAGTACTCACTCATTATTCCACTGGTAATAAGAACTTAAATTTGAAGAAAATGTTTTTTAGGTTATTGGATTCTACCAGTTTTTCTACTTATCTTCACTTATTTCTAATTCACTAGTTGCCCTGATAATCTGGCTATCTGTAGTAGTAACTCATTATCCCGAAGAGAAATAAGAAGAAACAGTTGAGTAGAATATGTTTTCAAATTGCTAGATTCAACTAATTATTTTAATTATCACAAACTATAGTTTACTTATTCCATAGGTGTCATGAGTCATCAAAGTACTAATGCATTATGCCAACAAGAAATATGATTAGAGTTGAGAAGAATGCTTTTTTGCTTCTTGGCTTAATCTAGTCATTCTAGTTATTTCCAGTTATTCCTAGATATCTAGTTTTTAGATGATAGTCCTATAATCTCAGTTCTGGGTTCTACAGTTCTAAGACAGTGTTCCAGCAAGGAATTAGAACAAATTATACAAAAAAAACAAAAGAACAAAAAACAAAAAAACAAATTATAGAGCTGTGTTTTTCAGCTCTCAGACTTCAAATATTTGTTCTAATTATATCCAGTTCCTCTCCGTAACTGATAAAATAAGTACACCAGCTATCTATAGTACTAACTCATTTTTATACCAAAGGATAAGAACTTGAAGTAGTGAGCCATGAATTTTCAATTTCTCATTTTATTTATTTTAATTTAATATAATTTTTTAATTTTTGTTTTTTTAAAGGTTTTATTTCTTTATTTGAGAGAGAGACAGTGAGCAAGAGTGAGCACAACTAGGGTGAAGGGCAGAGGGAGAAGCAGACTCCCCACTGAGCAGGAAGCCCAACACAGGACCCCAGGATCATGACCTGAGTCAAAAGCAGACACTTAATCAACTGAACCATCCACATGCTTCAATATAATTTTTTAAGTACACTCTACCCTCAACATTGGTCTTTTTTTTTATGATTTTATTTATTTATTTGACACAGAGAGAAAGAGAAAGAGATCACAAGTAGGCAGAAAGGCAGGCGGGGTGGGGGGAAGCAGGCTCCCCGCTAAGCAGAGAGACCGATGTGGGGCTCGATCCCAGGACCCTGAGATCATGACCTGAGCCGAAGGCAGAGGCTTAACCCACTGAGCCACCCAGGCGCCCCTCAACATGGGTCTTGAACTCACTACCCGAAGATCAAGAATCGCATGCTCTACCAAGTGAGCCAGCCAGGCACTCCCAATTTCTGGTTTTAAATCTTTCCTTTGGTAATTTCCCATTAACTTTATTTTGTCACCTACCTAGGTACCACTATAGATATTTGATCTAGAGTACACATTCATTTTCTTTTTTAAGAAGTAAGGATTTAGAATTGTGAAGGATGTGTTTTCTTGCTTCTGGGCTTCTCTGTTTTCTAGTTATCTTTACTTGTCTCCAGTTTGGTAGTTACCTAGGTACAGCTTACATAGAACAAACTGATTATGCTAACAAGAAAGAGGTGAGTTTTAACAAGAATGTGTTTTCACTCATTGGCTTCATCTACATATCTCTCTAATTATCTCCAATTAACTATTTTCCTGGGTACAAGTAGTGAAGAATTATTATCAAATTCTTGGATTCAATCACTTTTCTTCAGTATCCTGGTTTTGACTTATTATTCGGAATATCATCATTTACCCCTAGATTACAAAAGATTAAGGTACCACTAGAAATATAGGGCACTGACGTGTAAAGAGAGTTTAGAGTTGCGAAGAACTTGATTTTCAGCTTCCTACCTTCAACTAGTTATTCTGATTCCCTCTGGCCGTCTCTAATTAAGTATTTGCAAAGTACAATGGAAATCTGCAGAAGTAATTCATTTTTCCGAGAGGAGAATTTGTAGTTGGTATGGTTGTGTTTTGCACACCCACAGATTTAATTATTCTTTTTTTAAAAAACGATTTTTTTAAAGATTTTATTTATTTAGTTGTCAGAGAGAGAGAGAGAGTGCGCAGAAGCAGGCAGAGTGGCAGGCAGAGGCAGAGAGAGAAGCAGGCTCCCTGCCAAGGAGCCCGATGCAGGACTCCTTCCCAGGACCTTAGGATCATGACCTGAGCCAAAGCCAGTGGCTTAACCCACTGAGCCATTCAGCCATTCAATAAATAAATATTTATTTATTGAGAGAGAGAGAGCGTGCTCGAGAGCAAGACCAGGGGGAAGGGGCAGAGAGAGAGGGAGAGAGAGAGAGACTCCCTGCTGATCCGGGAGCCTTATGCAGAGCTCGATCCCAGGACCCTGAGATCATGACCTGAGCTTAAATCAAGTTGGCCACTTAATCGACTGAGCCACGCAGGCACCCCTTAACTAGTTATTGTTATCTCTAGATACCCGTGGTTTACACTATATAGTTACATATTACTAATTATTACTAGCAATAACTCATTCTTCCTTAAAAAAAAAGAGATTTTAGAGATGAGATGTGTTTTTCAGCATTTGGGCTTCAAGAAGTTTTCCAGTTGTATCTAGTTATCTCTAATTAAATTTTACCTGACACTCCATGCCTTACTCACTTATTTACAATTTACCTACCTTTCCAATATCTTATTTCAAGAAGAAATAAGTTGCACTTCAGAAAAATCTGCTTTTCAGCATCCTGATTTCAATTACTTTTCCAGTTTTTTTCCAGTTGTCTTTAGATAAAGTTATCCAATTACCACTAATTATATTACTATTGCATTTCAATGAGAAAAGAGAAATTGAGAAATATCTGTTTCTCAGCTCCCTGCCTTTACATCCTCATTCAGAGAGTGTATAATTCTCTATATAAACCCAACACGATAATTCTAGTTAATTATAGTACTATTTCCCCGTTCTAAAAAGTTATGAAAATTTAGATGTGAGAAGAATGTTTTATTTCAACATCAATATACCAGTGCATCTTGTTATATCTAGATACCTCTGATAAAATAGATACCTAGGTATGATTAATCTCCTATTGGACTAATGTACTAATTCAATAACACAGAAGAATTTAGATGTGAGGATAATTTGTTTTCCAGTTCTCGGTCTCCTGTCACAATCGCCTTATATCTCTGCTTAACTTGTTACCTAGATAACATGAACTATCTCTTGTATTAATACTCATCATTCAAACGAGATAAGAAGCTAGTGTTGAGAAGAGTGATTTTACAATTTCCTGGATTCGCCAAGTTTTTTAGTCACCTCTGGTTAACTCTAGCAAAGTAGGTGCTGAAGCATTACTAGTTATCTCCAGTACTAATATTTTATTCCAACAGGAAATACGAATTTGGGTTCAGAAGATGATGTATTTCTGGCTTGATGACTTCAATTTACATTATACAAATGAGCCAAAAATAGCTTCAGTCTATTGACCCCTAGGTTGTCTTATTTCTTTACTGCCGGCCGAGACCCATTACCTCAAAAGCCTGCTGGAGACAAACTTAAATTTTTACTCATCCAATTGCTTTAAACCTATCTGAAATAACCATGACCATATATATGTTTAAAATAAGCTCTATACCCAACGTGGGGCTCAAACTCATTACCCTGATGTCAAGAGTCGCTCGATCTACTCACTGAGCCAGCCAGCCCACCCCCTCCCCTCCACGCGACAACCACGTTTTTAGCCATTTAGAGCCTGGCTGCTCTACATACCCCCGTGACATTGGGCCCAACACAGAGATAGAGAAAGCCCTGGGCCATAAAGACCACAAGCCACTGCGGTCCTTTGGTGGTTTTTGACCCAGACTCTCTCCAAGGTGCTGCTAAATTACATCACCTAGACCGTAAGTCCCTCTCCACTGACTCCCTTCTCCCGCAGGAGTTAACTTGCCTTCCCCCGACAGCCCCCTTCCAAATGGTGGCAACCAGAAGCCTTAGCCTCCAGACATAAACCTTGGCCACACACAAAACTGTCAAAACAAAACAAAACAAAACAAAACAAAACGCCTCACCCCAATAAATCCTGTGTATCCTATTGCCATCTTGTGGTCATATAGTTTTCTTTCATCAGCCCAGAAATCTCTTGAACATTTATAACTCATTTTTTTCTGGTTTACCTAGATCTCACTGGATGCTACACAATCAACTCATTTTTTCTAAGTTTTTTTTTCTTTTTCTTTTTTAGTAATCTCTACACTCAACATGGGGCTCAAACTCACGACCCTGAGATCAAGCGGCCCATGCTCCTCTGACTGAGACAGCCAGGTGCCCCCAGTTAACTCATTTTTAGAACAAGGAATAAGAATTTAGATATGAGGGGCCCCTGGCTGGCTCAGTCGGTGGAGCAACTATCTGACTGATCCCAGAGTCGTGAGTTCAAGCCCCATGCTGGGTGTGGGGCCTACTTAAAAAAAAAAAAAAGAATTTAGACATGAAATGATTGTGGTTATTTTTTAAAGACTTTACTTATTTTTTTGACAGAGCATGCAAGCAGGGGGAGTGAGAGGGAGGAGGAGAAGGAGGCTCCCCGCAGAGCAGGAGGGATCATGACCCAAGCTGAAGGCAGACGCTTAACTGACTGAGCCACCCAGGTGCCGCATTGTGGTTTTTAGACATGAAATGATTGTGGTTTGGACCAGTTATTCTAGTTATCACTAGTTATCTATTGTTCTTTCAACATGAAATATAAAGTTAGAAAAACAAGAAATATAAGGTTAGAGTAAGAAGGAAATATTTTCCAATTCAAGGCTTCAACTCTTTATACTAATATTCTTTAGGTAATCAGTTACCTAAGTACCATTATGCATCTGCATTATTAATTCATTAATCCCCCACAAGAAAAAAAGGAATTTAAAGTCTAGGTGAGGGCTGCCTGGGTGACTCTGTCAGTTGAATGTCTGCCTTTGGCTTGGGTCATGATCCCTGGGCCCTGGGATCCAGTCCCGCATGTGGCTCCCTGCTTGGTGGGAGCCTGCCTCTCCCTCTCCCTGCTCGTGCTCTCTCTCTCTCTCTCTCTGTCAAATAAATAAAACATTTTAAAAATAAAAATTATAAAGTCCAGAAGATCTACATTAAAACTCCCAAGTTCAACTACTTATTCTAGATATCTCTCCCTATCTCTAAGTAACTAGACAGATAGTGCCAATATCCATAGTACAGAATCATTATTCCAGCAAGAATTAAGACTAATAGGGGCACCTGGGTGGCTCAGTCAGTTAAGCATCTGCCTCGGGCTTCCTGCTCAGCAGGGAGTCTGTTTCTCCCTCTCCTGCTGCTCTCCCTGCCTGTGCTCTCTCTCTCTCCCAAGTAAACAAATAAATAAAATCTTTTAAAAAAGAATTAAGACTAGTATTATTTTATTGGTATAAAATACAGATAAAGCTAATTTACCATCTTAACCATTTTTATGGGTGCAGTTTGGAGATATTAAGTCCGTTCACATTGTTGTCCAACTATCACCACCATCCATCTCCAGAACTTTTTCGTCTTCTCAGACTGAAACTCCACAGCCATTAAACAATAGCTCCCCAGTACCACTTCTCCAAGCCCCTGGGAACTACCATTCTATTTTCTTTCTTCCTTTCTTCCTCTCTTTCTTTCTTTTTAAGTAAATGACTTTTTAAAAAGATTTTATTTATTTATTTATTTATTTGACAGAGAGATACAGCAAGAGAAGGAACACAAGCAGGGGGAGTGGGAGAGGGAGAAGCAGGCTATCCACTGAGCAGGGAGCCTGATTTGGGACCTGATCGCAGAACCCTGGGATCATGACCTGAGCTGAAGGCAGATGCTTAATGACTGAGCAACCCAGGCACACCCCTCCTTTTTAAAAAAGATTTTATTTACTTACTTGAGGGAGTGAGAGAGAGAGCAAGCACAAGCCAGGGTGGGGGCACAGAGGGAGAAGCAGACTCCCCACTGAGGAGGGAGCCTGCTGCGACTGGGCTGGATCCTGGGACTCCAGGGTCATGACCTGAGCTGAAGGCAACTCCTAACCCACTGAGCCATCCAGGTGCCCCTACCTTCTGTTTCCATAAATTGAACTACTCCAGGTATCACACATGAATGGAATCATACAATATTTGTCTTTTTGTGTCTGGCTTATTTCACTTAGCTAGATGCCTTCAGGTTTCATCCATGTTGTAGTGTGTGTCAGAATTTCATTCCCCTTTAAGGTGGAATAATATTTTATTGTATGTATATACCACATTTTATTTCCCCATTCACCCATCAATGGACATTTGAGTTGTTTCCGTCTTTTAGCTATTGTGAATAACGCTGCTCTGAACGTGTGTATACACATATCTGTTTAAGTCCCTGCTCTCAGTTTTTTGGGGTGTATATCCAGAAGTGGAATTGCTGGCTTATACGATAACTCTAAGTTTTTGAGGACCCGTCATACCATTTTCCACAGTGACTACACCATTTACATCCCCACCAGTAATGCATGGGGCTCCAATTTCCCCACATCCTTACTAACTCTTCTTATTTTCTGTTTTGTTGATAATAGCCATCCTGCTGGGTGTGAAATGGTATCTCATTGTGCGTGCGTGTGTGTGTGTGTGTGTGTGTGTGTGTGTGTAAGATTTTATTTATTTATCTCAGAGAGAGAGGGCGCATGTGTGTGCAAACGGAGGGAGGGAGAGGGACAAGAAGACTCCACGCTGAGCGGGAGCGTGGAGACGGCTTGATCCACGACCCTGCGATTTCAACCTGAGCTGAAATCAAGAGTCAGATGCTCAACCGACTGAACCACCCAGGCACCCCTCATTGTGGTTCTGCTTAAGACTAATATGTAAGAAAAATACGTTTTTAGCCTTCTGGCTTCAAATATTTATTCTGCTTTTATATGATTAATTCTATTTAAATCTTTTCACGTAACTACCATTATCTACCTTACTCACTGAATATCCAAAAAACGAGAATTGAGGGGCGCCTGGGTGGCTCAACCTGTTAGGTGTCTGCCTTCAGATCAGGTCATGATTGAGCCCCACATGGGGCTCCCCGCTCAGCGGGGAGCCTGCTTCTCCCTCTGCCTGCTGCTCCCCCAGCTTGTGCTCTCTCTCTCTCTCTCTCTCATTCTGTCATAAATAAATAAGTAAATTCTTCTTAAAAAATAAGAATTGAGAAGAGTGTTTTCCAGTGTCCTAGATTCAAAGTGCTATAAGATACCTGGTAAACTTGTTACCTGGTACTACTAGTTATCTATATTACTGATGCATGAGTTCGATGAGAATTAAGAATTTTGTGAGGAGAAGATAGTGGTTTCCACATTCTGGCTACCATTATTTATCTGCAGTTGTCTGCAGTTAGCTAGTTATGTGGGGACCAGTGAGTGGTTAACCATATTACTAAATCTTTCTTTATTCCCACAAGAGATAAGAATTAGTGTGGTGAAGAATGGTTTTTCATCTTCTAGATTTATATAAATTCCTGGTTTCTCTAGCTATTAATAGTAAACAAATTACCTAGGCAGCAGCAGTTATCTATAGCCTAACTTATTATTGCAACAGAAATTAATATTTAGTGTGAAACAATGGGTTTTCAGTTTCATGACTTCAAAGTATTCTTCTAGGAATATCTAGCTATCCTTAATTAAATAAATAAATAGGTGCCACATTAAATAAATAAGTAAATAAATGTCACTATTTATGGATAATACTAACTGATTTTTTTTAAAGTAAACTCTACCCCCAACATGGGGCTTGAACTCACAATCCCAAGATCAAGAGTCACACACTCCACTGATTCAGCCCCAATACTAACTCAGTATTATCGCAAGAAATAAAATTTACATTTGAGAATCATGTTTTCCTCAACACCCTTGTCTCAAGTATTTATTCCAGTTATTGCAAGTCACTTTCATTTAATTACCTAGGTAAATAACCATATCATTCCCTAATTTTTCCACAAGTAATTTGAATTTTTAAAGAAAATTTGTTTTGTTTCTTTACATAATCTCTACACCCAACATGGGGGTTCTAGGTTCTGGATGTCTACAAGTTTTTCTTCCTTATCTCTGCTTATTTCTAGATATCTAGTGTCCTAGGAACACTTAGTTAACTGCGGTATTACGTGTTCATTTCAACAAGAAATAAGAAGGTAGAGGTGAGAAGAATATGGTTTTCAGCTTCCTGGATTCAGCTATTTATTCTACCTAGTACAGTCATCTTTAGTTCACTCATTCCTTAGGAATCCTGAATTATCTATGATATTAACTCATTATGCCATCAAGAAACATGATTTCAGAGTTCAGAAGAATGAGTTTTGACTTCCTGGCTTATGCTGGTCAATATTCTAAATTTTCTCTAGATATCTAGGGGTTTTTTTGTTTTGTTTTGTTTTGTTTTGTTTTGTTTTGTTTAGGTATCAGCCCTTATCTAGAGTTTCAAAGAAAATTCAAACAAGGAATAAAAACCCAGTATTGTAAGACCGGTTTTCAGCTTACAGGTCTCAAATACTTGTTCTAATTACCTCATGTTTATTCTAGTGAACTAATGAAATGGGTATCACTGGAGATCTATGCTACTAACTCCTTTTTTTTTTAAGATTTCATTTATTTGACAGAGAGAAATCACAAGTAGGCAGAGAGGCAGGCAGAGAGAGAGGAGGAAGCAGGCTCCCCGCGGAGCAGAGAGCCCGATGCGGGGCTCGATCCCAGGACCCTGAGACCATGACCCGAGCCGAAGGCAGAGGCCTTAACCCACTGAGCCACCCAGGCGCCCCCTAACTCCTTTTTTTAAGAAGAGATTAGAAGTTGGAGTGGTGAAGAATGATTTTTTTTTAATTAAGTAAGCTCTATGTCCAACATGGGGCTTGAACTCACGACTCTGAGATCAGGAGCACTTGGGGCACGTGGGTGGCTCAGTCAGTTAAGCAGTCAGTTAAGCATTTGACTTTGGCTCAGGTCATGATCTCGGGGTCCTGGAATGGAGCCCTCTGTCGGGCTCTCCACTCAGTGAGAAGTCTGCTTGTTCCTCTTCCTCTCCCTCCGCCCCTCCCCCTGCTTGTGCTCTCTCTGTCTCTCTCTCTTTATTTAAAAAAATATATTTTATTTATTTGCAAGAGAGGGAATGCATGAGCAGGGGAAAGAGCAGAAACAGACCTGCTGCTGAGCAGGAAGCCCAATGTGGGACTCCATGCAGGACTCCATTCGGGACTCAATCCTGCAACCCTAGGATCATGACCTGAGCCAAAGGCAGATGCTTAACCAACTGTGCCCCCCAGGCACCAAATAAATAAAATCTTAAAAAAGAAAAAGAGTTGCATGCTCTACCAATAGTGCCAATGGTACCATGCTCAGCCAGGTGCCCCCAAAGAGTGATTTTTAAACATCATAGCTTCAAATATTTATTTTCTTGGTTATTTCATGTTAACTCTACTTACTTACTATGGACCTAGGTACCACTTAATGTCTATAGTACAAATTCATTGTTTGAACAAAAGTAAGAATTTAGATTTGTGAAAGATGGGCTTTTCAGCTTCTGGTCTTCTCTGGTTTTTTTGTTTGTTTTTGTTTTTGTTTTCTCCAATTGTTTCTAGTTCAGTAGTTACTCAGATACTACTAGTTATACAGAACTAATTTATTATGCTAACAAGATATAAAAACTTAGTTCTGGGGCACCTGGGTGGTGCAGCGGGTTAAGCATCTGGCTCTTGATCTCAGCTCAGGTCATGATCTCAGGGTCGTGAGATCAAGTCCTGTGTCCTGTCACATCCTGTCAGTCTCCACACTTGGGAGGGGATGGGAAGAGTTTGCTTGAGATTCTCTCCCTCTACCTCTGCCCCTCCACCCCACTCACGTGTGCTCTCCCGCTCAAATAAATAATCTTTAGAAGAAAAAGGGGATGCCTGGGTGGCTCAGTTGGTTAAGTAACTGCCTTGGGCTCAGGTCATGATCCCGGGGTCCTGGGATTAAGTCCTGCATGGGGCTCTTTGCTCAGTAGGGACCCTGCTTCTCCCCCTATGTGCCACTCCCCCTGCTTCTGCTCTCTCTCTCTCTCTCTCTCTCTCTGACAAGTAAATAAATCTTTCTTTTTAAAGTTAGGGTTTTAAAAAAAATTTTTTTAAAGATTTTATTTATTTGACAGAGACACAGCGAGAGAGGGAATACAAGCAGGGGGAGAGGGAGAGGGAGAAGCAGGCTTCCCATGGAGCAGGGAGCCCCACATGGGGCTCAATCCCAGGATCCTGGGATCATGACCTGAACCAAAGGCAGACGCTTAACCGACTGAGCCACCCAGGCGCCCTTTAAAGTTAGTTCTGAGAAGAATGTGTTGTTCATTCTCTGGCTTCACCTACAGATCTCTAGTTATCTCCAACTAGCTGGTTTCCCGGGTATCAATAATAGGCAAGAATGTAGTGTTGAGAAGGGTTATCTGGCTTCCTGAATTCAACCACTTTTCTTCAGCATCCTGGTTTCAGCTCATTATTCTGGATATCACCATTTATGCCTTGGTTACTAATGACTGAGATACCACTAGATACCCATGGTACTAATTCATTAGTTAATCAAGGAAAGAGAATTTTGAGTTGAAAAATGATCCCATCTCTGATTATCTCTTATTAACTACAAAAGTACAATAGCATACAGCATAATAGCGAATGTCACGGAGCTTATCCTCTGTGTGAGGGATGGTATTCAGAGATAGGTTCCAATCCCAGCTGGGACATTTCCCGAATGAGCAACTGTAAGCAGGTTATTTAATATCTCCGTGCCCAATAACATCACCTGCAAAGTGAAGATAATAGCAGCTCTAAGTCCATAGGGTTCAGAGAATCAAACAGAGATAAATCTTTTAGACCATTCCTGGAACACAGTCAGAACCAGCTAAGTGTGAGCTATTGTTAATAACTCAATTAATCCTCACAACAACCTTGCAAGGTAGGTACTATTATTACTCAACTTTACAGACGAGGAAACTGAGGCATAGGAAGAAAAAGAAACCACCAGGTTAGCTAGCTAGCAAAAGCAAAGCAAAGCTGGTATACAGATGCCAGCAGTCTGACTCCAAGGGTCTCTGCCCTCGTAAATTTGGTACAGCAAACTCACAATTCCTACCTGTGTTTACTTAGATAAGGCTCAATTAAGCACGGGAGGTTTTCAGGAATCGATCAACTTAACTGAAAGTTTTAAGTAAATACTACCTTGGCCGATGCCTAGACAGGCAACGCTCACCAACGGGGCACGTAAATGACTGAAGTTTAGAAAGCACTAGAGGAAACTGTGGAAATCTCAAATGCGAGAGACCACACCACCCAAATAAATTATAATGAATGTTCTAGCCAGGCTAACGCACACCGCGATCTTAACCACGGTAGCTCCCTCACGTTGTAACTGATCCCAAGTCAAAACTGATCACAGGCTATCTAGCCAAGAGAGGGGGATGCCAGCAGAATCCAGCAAGAGCCAGCCTGAGGAGGCTGGATTAGTTAGGGGGAGGCTGTGTGAATGAAATCGCTTGACAGATTTTTCAAAGTGAATTCAACCACTTGCTATCACCAAATAACTGGTTTTTCTACTCACCCTCCAGGAACAAGAGGCACTGAGAATGTATCAGTATTTGTCATGCACAGTAGGTGATAATTACTAGTAATGATAATAATAAGTTGAGGTGAATAGGGCCTGCCCATACTTTTAGGGGCCTACGATAATGGCTTATTTTATTAAATGGGTCTGACGCCAAAGGACTTTGTGAAGGTAAAAGTAGGATAAATCATGTGCATTGTCAAACATGGGGCCCATTATTAGAAGCTATACTAACACGTTCCCACCTGCAAAACATTTCTTTTGGGGAGAGGAATCTAAATTAAGTTTATTCATAGGAGAGCTTGATGGTGTTTAATTCCAGAGACAGAGCTCTGATTGCTGGGGCTTGATGAAAATTAAAGAGAAATCATAGGGACACAATTAAAAGGATGACTTTTTATCATTTTCAAAATTCTATGAATTCTTTGCCCATCCTTGAGAAATGGGTAAAATTGAAAACCATCAAAATAATTGGACTTCTTAAAAATTGGATTTTATGAATGAAAGGTGTTTATGAGAAGTCGATAACTCTGGATCTTATCATCCAACAGGGCAGCACTGATTAGTTGATATGTTCCTTGAGGGACTAGGATGCTAGTGTCTTTCTGATACGGATCATTACATGATTGCTGATCTTTCACCAGGGTGTAAGTTAGCTTTCCTTCACACCAGGTCCTGCAAGTTATTGGGCACTGGGTATATACATCTATATTTTTTCTAACCCTGGCCAGAGGGAAGTAGCAGGGAGCGCCCGGGCTGTCATTTAGCGGTATTCACCACTATGCAAAACATCTCTTTAAGGGAGTAGCAGAGCGCTCCATCTGCCCTGGCCCTTTTTTATTTGATATTTATCAGTGGAAAGCAAAAACCCTGGAAGATAGTTCTAGCCAAAGGAAGATGGACGAAGACGAAGACAACGAGGAGGAACAGGACGAGCGGGAGGAGAATAAAAAAGTGGGAAGTAACCCAAGTCCCCAGCAGCCGCCCAGCCCAGAAACACGCGCACTTTTGCAGAGAACCTGCGGCGGAAGGCGCGGTAGCCGAGCTCAGCATGCAGAGGTCCTAAGCGCCACAGTCGCATGCAGCGTACAGCGTAAGAATTTTTGGATGCACGGAACAGTGGGCAGGGTCCTACACTTGTACTCTCTATGTGAGTTCCTTACTACGAATCTGAAGTATTTGTTCCTTTCCCAAGAGAGGGTTTTGGGTTTCTTAGAGCGTGCATCCGAGCACCCACAGTGCTCTGCAAACCCAGCCTCAAGCTCCCGCTCCCAAACACCCCCGGGGGGAGCTTGGTGGGTTTTGTTTTCAGCGCGTTATGACAAAAACCCAGAGCAAGCAAGCAGCCCCCGAGCTAATCGTTTCGTCCGAATCACTAGCCCGGTTCGTGGACTCTGGGGGCGAACGGAACCCAACCAGAGAGTCGCATCCATTAGTTACTGACTTGTCGGAGGAGAGAGGCGTGCTCTGAGCCCACACGGCGAAGGGGATACCATCGCTTCGGTGCCGGGGCTGCCAGGGCCCCCCGCGCCTTCTCCATCCCTATCTCTGGGTCTCTCGCCCTGGAGGGTCTTGGGGCGACAGCCCTGTACCGACCCGCGTGCATCGAGGGCAGGCGGTGAGACGTTCTCCTCACCCGTCTCCCAGGGCTCGGGGGAGTAGTGGGAAGTTTCATTCCCCACCCCGTCCCCGCCCCGTCCCCGCCCCCGGCTGGCTGGTACCACCCACCAAAGCCCCTTCCCCAAAGCGGTGCCAGGCAGGAGCGGGGAGGAGTCGACTAAGCGGCGAGTTAGAAGCCCCGCGCGCGCCCCCTAGCGGCAGCGCTCTTCGGGCAAACGCTCCGCCTACTTCGTGGCCACGCCCCGGCCGCGTGCTAGCCGCAACAAGTCCCGTCCACCACACGCCTGGCGGTCGGAAGTAACGAGGGTCGCCGGCGTACAAGCAGGAGCGTGCGGACCTTGAAGCTGAGCTGGAAGCGCGGTAACCCGGACCCCGCAAAGGAACAGTACCCCACCCGGAAGTCTCGGGGGGCCGCAGCCCAGAGTCCGTGGAGGCGCTCTGGACATGGAGCCTCCGCCCGAGGGCAGCCAAGAAGGCACCGCTTACCACGGCCTAGTCGATGAGCTTCGAGGAGAACCGTCGGGTGAGTGCCCGAACCCGGACGCGGGTTTGGCAAAGCCCAGGAAACGGCCTTTCCCCGGGGGAGGCGAGGGGACGGGACGCCGTAGAGGCGCGACAGACGTCGCTGCTCTCAGATCGCCGTCCCACGCACCCTGGGCTCCAGCGCCCTGCCCTCTCTTTTCTTTTCCAGATACGATCCCTGCCGTGGTCTCCGTAATGGGAGGAGACTTCGCGAAGGAGCTCTGGGCCGAACCTGAGCAGGGAGCAGCGGCAGAAGAAAGCCACGGCGGCGGCGCGGGAGCGGCCGGCCCCATAGACGACGAGAACCAGAAGGGTGGCGGCGGTGACGGGGAGGAGCCGCAGCAGCAGCAGCAGCAGGACGAGGCACTGGGGGCCTCCGAGGGGCCGCAGCCCCAGGGCATGCAGCAAAGCTTCCACCTCAGCACGTTTACGGGGTTGCAACTGAAGGAGCTGGACAGCATTTTCCAACGCAGTCAGTACCCCGACGTGTTTACGCGGTGAGTAGCTTGCTCGGGAGGCACCCCGATCTCTGCCAGCCGGCTGCGACGCCCAGGTCTCTCTCCCTCCCCTCCGGAGCCAAAGCTACCTGGGGGGAGGGGTCTCGAGCTCAGTCCAAGGTGGGGGCGATGCCGGGTGGGGGGGCATCAAGGTAAATATTTTCATGCAGTATATAAACGAATCGTCGGGAAACTCGGGCCGGGCCCCTGTTTTTGTAAATAACATTCTGTTGGATCAGGATTGCAATCAGGATTAAGAGTGCCATCAGGATGGAGAGTCAGGCGCTGTTGTGCGAGCGCAGGGGTGGATCTAGCCTATATTTAACGTTTTGATAATTTGGTCATCCTGGAATTTTTTGTGCATTAGTCTTGACTGTTAAATACTACATTAAAATTGTTAATCTTGAATTTTGAGTTTTTCAGGGTACCCTTAAATTTTGTACATAGAGGAAGATTGTCCCTAAAGCAAGCTTGGCCTTGGGCATTAAAGAAATGTGTGCTGGGGAATTGGGGGAAAATATAAATTTAAAAACAAGCATGAAATGTACATGTATATCTCATTTCATCCACAACTCCAGATACTAAATATTTGCAATTTTCTTCCTTCAGAAAGGAGCTTACCATACCCATGGATGTGACGGACGTCAGTAAACCTGAAAAAAACAATTCAGCTGGGCAGCCCTTCTAAAACCTGCTTCAGGAGTTAACACACTTTAGTTCTAGACATTCTCAAGTTGTTGTTTTAGTTGCCTTTTCCAAGTTTGGGAAATAAGTTCTGAATTTGAGGGCTTTGGTGAGTGGAAAATGGGATAAGTAAACCCCACTTTATGGAAATTGCCCATTACCAGAAGGATCTTGATTTCTTAAAGGAAAGCAATAAAATGAAAAAGAAACTGCTTGTCCTGTTTTCTGTACAAAATTTCCTGTACAAAATTAGATATAAATAAAGCTCAACTCCTTCTAAGGTGTGTGGTTTAGGGAGCATTGGTGGGTGGAGTCATGTTGGGGCTGGGTCAAATCTGGAAAGTATGCACATTAACACATGGGAGACCTAGGTTAGGAGAGGATTAGACTATATTGTTATTTACTTTTAAGTTTTTTTAAAAGATTTTATTCATTTGATGGGGCGTCTGGGTGGCTCAGTGGATTGAGCCTCTGCCTTGGGGTCATGATCTCAGGGTCCTGGGATCCAGCCCTGCATTGGGCTCTCTGCTCAGCGGGAAGTCTGCTTCCCCCTCTCTCTCTGCCTGCTTCTCTGCCTACTTGTGATCTCTCTCTCTGTCAAATAAATAAATAAAACCTTTTAAAGAAAGATTTTATTCATTTGAGAGAGAGAGCAGGGGGAGGGCCAGAGGGAAAGGGAGAAGCAGACTTCCCACTGAGTGCCAGAGCCTGGGGGCATGGGATTTGATCCCAGGATGCTGAGATCATGACAAGAGCTGAAGTCCGATGCTTAATCCACTGAGCCACCCATGTGCCCTTGCATTGTTATTTCAAATATTTAAAACCAGGTGTAAGTTCTTAGCTAAATCCACAAAAAACGTGGATTTATAAATATTCAGGGCTTTGGGTAAGGGAAGTATTCACACAGACACAACACATGATATGCGTAATGTCTGTTCATTTACACCAAGACTCACGCAGGGCGATAGCTTTATTTCCTATTTTTTTTAAAGACTTTTTTTTAACTTTTTTTAAAAAAGATTTTATTTATTTATTTGACAGAGAGAGATCGATCACAAGTAGGCAGAGAGGCAGGCAGAGGGAGAGGAAGGTAAGCAGGCTCCCTGCTGAGCAGAGAGCCGGACACAGGGCTCCATCCCAGGACCCTGAGACCATGACCTGAGATGAAGGCAGAGGCTTAACAAGCCACCCAGGCACCCCTAAAAGACTTCATTTTTAAAAAGATTTTATTTATTCATTTGAGAGAGAGCACGAGAGGGGTGAAGGTCAGAGGGAGAAGCAGACACCCCACTGAGCAGGGAGCCCGCCATGGGGCTCATCTAGGGATACTGGGACTCCAGGATCATGACGGGAGCCAAAGGCAGACGCCCAACCGACCAAACCACCCAGGCACCCGTAAAGACTTTAGGTATTTGAGAGAGCACCCGAACAGAAGGAGGAACAGAGGGGGAGAGTGAGAGAGAATCTCAAGCAGACTCCCGGCTGAGTTTGGAGCCCAATGCGGGGCTCCATCTCACAACCCTGAGATCATGACCTGAGTGGAAACCAAGATTCAACCAACCAATAGACTCTTAACTGACTGAGCCACACAGGTGCTCCACAGGGAGAAAGCTTTTAAAGTCTGAGTGCCTAGTTCTGTTGTTGTTTTAGTCTGGGTAAAGCACTGTAAACAGTGGTACCCCTACCTTTTAATTTTCTGAAATACTTTAATGTGTCAGCCTGAAAACATTGCTTAAAATACTCACTTTATAGTGGAGGGTTGGAGGAAACTGGAAATTTGTCTAAAAATGGAAGCAAATGAGAACAATTTTCTTTTGGTGCTAAAACTTGGGAAATAACAATTTTGAAAAATGTTTCACTGAGCTAAGCAGGGTGAAAGGGTTAGAAAAAAAGTGCGTACAAACATAGCCTTGCAGATATGGCACAATTCAAACTTGGAGTGAATATTCTCATGGAATTTCTAACCCCTAAGGATATATTTTTTGACAGTACTATTTTGAAGAGGTGGGTTTTTTTTTTAAAGATTTTATTTATTTATTTGACAGACAGAGATCACAAGTCGGCAAAGAGGCAGGCAGAGAGAGAGAGAGGAGGAAGCAGGCTCCCCACGGAGCAGAGAGCCCGATGCGGGGCTCGATCCCAGCACGCTGGGATCATGACCTGAGCCAAAGGCAGAGGCTTTAACCCACTGAGCCACCCAGGCACCCCGAAGAGGTGGGTTTTATGAAATTTGGTGTTGGTAGAGAGGCTTTCAATTTAGGCCAGAGTCTTGCATGTGTCAATATAAAATACTTTTTCAGGGGTGCCTGGGTGGCTCAGTGGGTTAAGCCTCTGCCTTTGGATCAGGTCATGATCTCAGGGTCCTGGGATAGAGCCCCGCATCGGGCTCTCTTCTCGGCAGGGAGACTGCTTCCCCCCCTGTCTCTCTGCCTGCCTCTCTGCCTACTTGTGATCTCTCTGTGTCAAATAAATAAAGTCTTAAAAAAAGAGAGAGAGAGAGTGCGGATGAAAACCAAAATGCAGGGTGAGTTAGCTTTGTTCCATGGTATGTGTAAGAGTGCAGTCATGGAATTGGGATGCAGATCTGGCAGTATTGAGTTTTAGTGGATTTAGACCCAGTTTATCTAAATTGTCCTTAACTCTACAGGCTAAAATACCAAGGCAGTATTCAGGGCATCAGCAACTCTTATGTTCTAGTAAGAAGCCACAATGCCCAGACCTTCCTTGTCAGGTCATCTTTTTAACTCTCAAAAGAGGTTTCAGAGGCTGAATAACCCCTTAGATACCTTGGAGGGAAACCTGTTTAAAAATCCAACCTGCTCCTATTGAATATTTACTTTAGACTCTGGAAGCTTTCACCATGTTCAGCTTCCCCCACGACCAGGGCAACACTGTCCCTAGAGAGTTGGGGCAGGGGCAGCGGGTCCCTGGTGAACTGCTGTCAAGATACCGACATTTCTTTGTCTTGTTACCAGGCTTAGCAGCAGCACGTACCGGGTGTCGTTCATCAGCTGGACCCACATCCAAGAGCTGGAAAAACCATTAAAGAATATTAAAGGTGGGAAGAGAGAGATAAAGCAGGAAGTCTAGTCAAAAGCTTAGCACATAGTAGATGCTCACTAAGGGTAAACCGAAGGGAAGGGGCTGTAGTGGTAACTTTCCTAAGATATTTTACTGATTAAAAAAAATTAGCTTCCCCCTGGAGTTTAATATCTCAATGGCATAAAGAGTTGTATATTGTGGGTTTGTCTTTTTGTTGTTGTTGTTCTTTTTTTTTTTTTTTGAAGATTTCATTTATTTATTTGACAGAGAGAGAGAGAGCACAAGCAGGGGGAGCAGCAGGCAGAGGGAGAGGGAAAAGCAGGTTCCCCGCTGAGCAAGGAGCCCAACTCAATCCCAGTACCCTGGATCATGACCCAAGCCAAAGGCAGACGCTTAGCCAACTGAGCCACCCATGTGCCCCTGTTTTGTTTTGTTTTGTTTTAAAGATTTATTTATTTGGGCGCCTGGGTGGCTCAGTTGGTTGAGCGACTGCCTTCGGCTCAGGTCATGATCCCGGACTTCCAGGATCGAGTCCTGCACCGGGCTCCCAGCTCCTTGGGGAGTCTGCTTCTCCCTCTGACCTTCTCCTCTTTCGTGCTCTCTCTCACTCATTCTCCCTCAAATAAATAAATAAAATCTTTTTAAAAAAATAAAGATTTATTTATTTGAGAGAGCGAGCGAGAGAGCGAGAGCGCACAACCAGGGGAGGTGGCAGAGGGAGAGGGAGAAGAAGGCTCCCCCGATGAGCAAGAAGTCTGATGCAGGACTTGATCCTAGGACCCTGGGATCATGACCTGAGCCGAAGGCAGACGCTGAAACAACTGAGCCACCAGGGTGCCCCTATGGGGTTTTAAAGTTTATTTATTTATTTTTTTAGTAATCTCTACACCCATTGTGGGGCTCAAATTCATGATCCCCAATCCCAAGATCAAGAGTCACATGCTCCTCTGACTGAGCCAGCCGGGCACCCCAGGGTTTTTTAATTATGAAAGTAATTTCTCAATATACTAAACCAGTCTTTTTTTCCCCCTCTGATTGAAGGTTTGGTTTAAGAATAGAAGGGTCAAGTGGAGATGTCAGAGGGCATTAATATATAGAAATATGGCCCCCATCACGTTGGGCCACCTGTGGGCATGATTTTGGAAGGACTCTGTAATGCCTCCTTGTTCTGGAGCCCACCTGGAAATGGGTTTTTCTGGAGCCACTGTCGCCTGGGCAACCTATGCTGTCCTTTTCTCCTCTGCCCTGGCCTCCCTTTGGCCTGGCCTCCTTTGGCTTGGAATGGGCCCCCATCAGCAGCAGCATGTTGTAGTCCCTCTTTACTAAGGTATGGTCTCCATGACAGTTTTTCCAAAGTATTTTTCTGCCAGATTATAATTGTGCATAGCCTAGCGTTAAGAGTCTTTCAAATGACTGTTAAATGAGTGAATAAAGGAACAAAGTCAGTGCCTTGTTGTTTTCTTTAAAGATTTATTTATTTATTTATTTATTTGAGAAAGAGCAAGAGAGAGCACGCGCATGCAAGCTGGAAGGGCAGAGGGAGAGGGAGAGACAGAATCCCGGGCAGGCTCCACACTGGGCATGGAGGCCAACACGGGCTCAGTCTCC
Organism: Enhydra lutris kenyoni; assembly: GCF_002288905.1. NCBI lineage: Eukaryota > Metazoa > Chordata > Mammalia > Carnivora > Mustelidae > Enhydra > Enhydra lutris. Next base: position 3,268,218 of record NW_019154137.1, on the reverse strand, counting down.
TGACCCGAAGATCATGACCTGCGCTAAAACCAAGAATCAGATGCTTAACCGACTGAGCCACCCAGCCCCCCAACCCATTTTTGAGTAGGGCACATTTTTGTATGTTTCAGTAAAGAGGTAGATTCTCAGCATGTTTGTGTCTGTGCATCAAATGGCTTTAATAGCATACGGATGATTTTTTTTTAAAGATTTTATTTATTTATTTGAGAGAGACAGAGAAAGAGAGCATGCAGTGGGGAGTTACTGAGAGGGAGAAGCAGGCTCCCTGCTGCGGGGCTCAATCCCAGGACTCTGGGATCATAACCTGAGCTGAAGACAGATGTTTAACGACTGAGCCACCCAGGTGCCCCTGGATGTGAGTTTCTTTTTTTTAATTTTAATTTTATTTATTTATTTATTTATTTATTTATTTATTTATTTATAGCTCCTGCGCATGTGCAGGAGTAGGGGGAGGGAGGGGCAGATGGAGAGGGAGCCCAATGTAGGGCTGGATCCCAGGACCCTGAGATCGTGACCTGAGCTGAAACGGAGACCGGGAGCTCAGCCGACTGAGCCACCCAAGTCCCCCAGGCCTGCTTTTTAAAAAGCATTCTTCTCAGTACAAACTTGGCCTTGAGCCAGCTGGAGCAGGGCAAGGCTTCTTTAAGGGAGTTTTTAGTTAAAAGTGGCTGCTTGTGCTCTCTCACTACCTCTCTCTCTGTGTCAAGTAAATCAAATCTTTTTTCAAAAAAAGAGGGGAATCATGACCACCAAGGTCCTGCTATGAAGTGGCTGCCAAGTGAAGGGACCATTGCTACCTCAGGATTTCCTCTCACTGGGGTTAATGAAAGACCGATTTCACAGAGCCCATATGTTCCCAGTGGAAAGAGGGCTCTGGTTCATTTTGGGAAAGCATGAGCTTTGTGCTGTGTTGTCCACTCCTTTTGCTCTTCCCTTCACATGTGTGGGTGTCAGATGTCAGCAAAGCAGTTGCTTGTCATGTGTGCCATCAGCAGAGAGGAGGTTAATGCTACCTCGAGGCCCCAGACTGAGAGGAACGTTCTGGAATGCACCTGTGCGTGCCCACTGCCATCCTCACCAGAAGATTCTGAGAAAGCAACAATTTTAATCAAACGCGGGGCCTTGCCACGCTGAGACTGAAGGCCCAACAGTCCTCAGCTCATATCCTGCAATTCACACTCGGGTCTAGTCTGAGACGCTACCGACATTTCTTGTTTTATGCTCAGATGTCCTCGAAGAGGAATGAGTACCTTTCCCACTCTCTGGGATGTTAGTTTTGCCTGATAAGTTATAAACACGATCTCAGGAGGAGTGCAGTCATTTCAGCATTTTACAGTAGTAGAAAAATTCTGGATCTTGCTTTCTAAAGTTGTCTCACGTCAAACAATTAAAGTCTCCCTCGAGATAAGTGTGAAAAGTAAGTTTTTCAATGAAGAGAAGAGTTACTGCAATTGTATACAAAGTCAGGGAACAGGGTGTGTTCTGAGTTGTCTTCAAAAGAACAGAAATACATTTGCCAGAGGTTTTTTTTTAAGTTTTATTTATTTATTTGAGAGAGGAAAAAGAGAGATAGTGGGAGGTGGGGCAGAGGGAGAAAGAGCTTCTCCAGCAGACTCTGTGCTGAGTGCGGAGCCTGACACGGGGCTCGATCCTACGACCCTGAGATCATGACCTGAGCTGAAATCAAGAACCAGATGCTTAACAAACTAAGTCACCCAGGTGTCCCCATTTTCCAGAGTTCTTTTTTATTTTATTTTATTTTATTTATTTGTCCGGGAGAGAGAGAGAGAGAGAGCGCGCATGCGCCCTTGCCAGAGTTCTGATCATGGGGTGCTGAGCTTATCATTGGGTTCACTCTGAGCACCCCATGCACGGACTGACCTAGCATGTGGTCATTTGGTGCTGATGTGACATTTCTAGGGAGGGTTGGGATCCCAGACGTGGAATAATGGAGCTAAAACAGAGTCCTTCACGGCCTTTCCTGGTAGGTAAGGCGAAATGACTTGCTGTAGCCCAGGATGGAGACTGGGGTTCTCAAAACCTTGAGTGGATACCTCGGGAGTCAGTTGCTATGGTAACACCACCCTGGTCCTAGGAATGCCATGTGCCATTACTTTTGTTTGGGGATTCCTCTGAGACTTTCCTTACACTCCCTCCTCCCATTAAGCCAAAGCAATAAGGTGTTCCAGTGAGAGCCAATCCTTACCTCAGCCAGATCATCTTTCTTAGTAAGCATATTCTCCTCTACCTTTTTGGACCTCTCTCATGGGATTTCTTAATTTGGCAAGTGAGACAAATATTCATTGGCCCGCAGTAAAAGACTGGCACCCACAGAGAACCGGTCCCATCATGTCATGTGGCTCTTCCAAGCCACGTACCTTTCTCTTCGGTACCCACTTTATTTTTTTTAAGATCTTATTTATTTATTTGAGAGACAGAGTGAGTTCAAGCAGGGGAAGCAGCAGAGGGAGAGGGAGAAGCAGACTCTCTGCTGAGCAGGGAGCCCGATGAAGGACTCCATCCCAGGAACCTGGGACCATGACCTGAGCCGAAGGCAGACGCTTAACCAACTGAGCCACCCAGGTGTCCCTCTTCTGCACCCACTTTCAAGGAAGAAACCTCAGTGGTGTCTGCACTGCAAGGGGCTTTCAGGGTCACCGAGCACACTCCTTTCATTTTACAGATTTGGGATATAGGCCCAGAGCAGTGGAATGGCCAGTCCAAGAAATTGTGCAGAGTTCCTCCCGGAGAAGATCAGCATCTTGGCGACCGTGCCCTCCCCTGAGACCCGCGTCATGTACCCATACACAGCACATGCCAGCTCAGGTCCAGTGCCTCAGCGCTTATCACCTCCATCCGGCCTAGAACTCTGATCTTCAAAGGGCTGAAGACTCAAAGCTCCCCTCAAAGCCTCATCACTGAGTCATTCTGTCTCTTGGGAAAAGTAAGCAACCTCCCCTGCAAGCATTCAGGCTCCTGGTGTTTACAATTTCAGACCTGGAGAGAGTGATGCCATTGGTACCCTTTTCACAAAAGGCCAAGTGTACTTTGCTTAGAGCCACCCTCATTTCTCCCAATCTCCTTTCATTTTTTTAAAAGATTTTATTTATTTACTAGACAGTCAGAGATCACAAGTAGGCAGAGAGGCAGGCAGAGAGAAAGAGGGGAAGCAGACTCCCCATCGAGGAGAGAGCCCAACGCGGGGCCTGATCCCAAGACCCTGGGATCATGACCCGGGCCAAAGGCAGAGGCTTAACCCACTGAGCCACCCAGGCGTCCCTATTTATTTACTCTTAAGATTTCATTTATTCATTTGAGAGAATGAGAGCACAAGCAGGGGGGGGGCAGAGGGAGAGGGAGAAACAGACTCTCCACTGAGCAGGGAGCCCCACATGGGGCTTTATCTCAGGACCCCAAGATTAGGACCTGAGCTGAAGGCAGACACTTAACCCACTGAGTCACCCAGGTGCCCCTGAAATCTCACACTTTAAAAAGTGAGACAAAGGCTTCCAGTTTCCAGTCCAACATATAAAAAGCATGGAAGCAATTCATAACAAAAAAAATCTTCATAACAAGAAAAATAATGGACTAAACTAAAAACAATTCTTAGGGGTGCCTGGGTGGCTCAGTCGGTGAAGGGTCTGCCTTTGGCTCAGGTCATGATTCCAGGGTCCTGGGATGGAGCCCTACATCGGGCTCTCTGCTCAGTGGGGAGTCTGCTTCTCTCTCTCCCTCTGCTGCTCTCCCTGCTTGTGCTCTCTCTCTCTCTCTCAAATTTAAAAAAAAAATCTAAAAAATAACTCTTCATAGATCTGTCAAAGAATTGAAGTCATAGGGGCAAACTGTTCCCCTGAAAAATAGAGAGAAGACAGATAAACACAGTTTACCCAGGAGCAGAAGAAGCCCAAGCAGAAACCCACAGCTGGAACCGGTATGAGCTGGGACACATTAAACCATAATTGGCGAATTTGAGAAGCTCAGTATGGACAACCTTGAAGAGTTAATACTCTGGCGGGGGAAGGGTTCGGAGGAGCTATCACTGTAAAAATTGGAGAAATATCCACTCTTGCTTATAGCTGGGAGAGAGGGAAAATATTTTAAAGATTTTAGGGGCGCCTGGGTGGCTCAGTGGGTTAAAGCCTCTGCCTTCGGCTCGGGTCATGATCTCAGGGTCCTGGGATCGAGCCCCGCATCGGGCTCTCTGCTCAGCGGGGAGCCTGCTTCCCCCCTCTCCCCTGCCTGCCTCTCTGCCTACTTGTGATCTCTGTCAAACAAATAAATAAAATCTTTAAAGATTTTATTTATTTGTTTGACAGAGATCACAAGTAGGCAGAGAGGCAGGCAGGGGAGAGGGGGAAGCAGGTTTCCTGCTGAGCAAGGAGCCTGATGCGTGACTTGATCCCAGGACCCTGGGATCATGACCTGAGCTGAAAGCAGACACTTAACGACTAAGACACCCAGGCGCCCCAAGAGGGAAAATATTTTAAGGATATTACTTACTTATTTATTTATTTTGAGAGAGAGAGAGAGAGATAACGCAGGTGGGGGGCAGAGAAAGGCAGAGGCAGAGGGAGAAGCAGACTCCCATCTGAGCAGGGAACGTGATGCAGGACTCAATCCCAGGGCCTTGGGATCATAACCTGAGCCAAAGGCAGATGCTTAACTGACTGAGCCACCCAGGTGCCCAAGGGGAATGTATTTTAAAACATGTCTAAAGCGCTCTCTTTTTCTCAACCAAGGCCTGCCCTGAAGGGAAACTAACCAGAGCTTCAGGGACGTGGGTTTTACCAAAGCCTAGTTGGGGTGGGGGGACAGGTAATACCCAGCTCTGGTCCCCTCTAGCCTTCCTGTTTCAGCCAAAGGAAAGCATGGGGAAGCTGAGAAGCACTGTAACGGCCCCAGCCTAGGGACACAGGCTGCCTAAAAGACAGAGATCTAATCATAGGACTATACACCTAACCCACCACCAAAACATCAATAGTGCTCCATTACAATAACAGTGGGATACAGCTAAAGGAACTGTAAGCCTCATACCCCATCTAAGGACGAGCATCTAGGAAAACTGAAACAAGACAGTGGAGACAAAACCAACACCACCAAAGGACATTTTAGCCTCTGAAACCTACAGCCAACAGTGAACACAGCCTCTTTCCCTGCAGGATAAACAGAAAACCTCCTCCTGAAAACTATCCAGTTCTTTTATCCAATACATCATGTGTGGCTTTCAACAAAAAAGTGTAAGGTATGCTAAAAACTGAAAAAAAAAATATTCTGAAGAGACAAAGCATTCTCAAGCAGACTCAAATATGGCAGAAATCTTGGAATTATGTGATCTTGAATTAAAATAACTATGGTTAATACACTAAAGGCTTTCCTGAAAAAAGTGGACAACATGTAAGAACAGATGAATAATATAAGCCAGGAGATAAAAAAAGAAAGAATCAAAAGGAAATACTAAAAATCAAAAACACTGTGACAGAACTGAAAAAGGCCTTTTTTAAAAAAAAGGTTATTTATTTATTTATTTATTTGAGAGAGAGAGAGAAGAGTGAGCAAGAGAGAACATGAGTTGGGGGAGAAGGGCTGAGCGAGAGGGAGAAGCAGGCTCCCCACTGAACAGGAAGCCAGACGCAGGGCTCGATCCCAGGACCTCGGGATCATGACCTGAGCTGAAGGCAGACACTTAACCAACTAAGCCACCCAAGCACCCCTGAAAATTGCCTTTTTAAAAAAATGTGAAGTTATGTAATCTCTACACCTATCATTCTTTTGCACATTGCTGTCTAGTTTTCCATACACCATTTATTTTTTTAAACTTCTTTTTTTTTAAGATTTTATTTATTTATTTGACGGAGAGAGAGAGATCACAAGTAGGCAGAGAGGCAGGCAGAGAGGGAGGAGAGAAGCAGGCCCCCTGCTGAGCAGAGAGCCCCATGTGGGGCTCGATCCCAGGACCCTGAGATCATGACCTGAGCCGAAGGCAGAGGCTTAACCCACTGAGCCACCCAGGCGCCCCCATACACCATTTATTAAAGAGACCGTTTTCCCTATTGTATATTCTTGTCTCCTTTGGCATAGATTTTTTTTTTTTTTAAGAGAGAAAGAGGAGGGGGAGAGGGAGAGACAATCCTAAGCAGGCTCCACACCCCAGTACAGAGCCTGACTTGGGGCTCGATCTCACAATTGTGAGATCATGACCTGAGCCCAAATCAAGAGTTGGGGACATAATTGACTGAGCCCCCCAGGCGCCCCTCCTTTGGCATAGATTAATTGACCATATAAGCATGGGTTTACTTCTGGGCTCTCTGTTCTGTTCCAGATACCTCCAGCTTTGTTTTTCTTTCTCAAGATTGCTTTGGCTACTGGGAATCTTCTGTGGTTCCATACAAATTGTAATATTATTTGTTTTAGTTTTGTGAAAAATGCTGTTGGTATTTTTTTTTCTTTCGAGAGAGAGAGAGAAAGAGCATAAGCAGGGGAGAGGAGCAGAGGGAGAAGAAGAAAGAGGGATCTTACGACCCTGGGATCATGTCCTGAGCCGAAACCAAGAGTCAGATGCTCAACTGACTGAGCTCGCCAGGCGCCCCGCTGTTGGTATTTTGATAGGGATTGCACTGAACCACTATGCTGTACACTTAGAACTAATACAACATTGTGTGTCAACCATACTCAAAAAATTTTTTTAACCTTCAAAAAAAAATAAAAGAGTAATACTGGCAGAGAATTTTTCCAAATTAATGGCAGACACCAAACAACACATCAAGGAAGTTCAAAGAACATCGAGCAGTATAAATAACAAAAAAATCTATACTTGGTCTTATCATATTCAAAGTGGAGGAAATCAAAGACAAGGAGAAAAAATTTGAAAGAAGCCAAATTGGGAAAAAAAAAAAAAAAACCTTGTTCCTATACAGGAACAGGTAAGAATCATATCAGACTTCTCTTCAGAAAATATGCAAGCAAGAAGAGTGAAGTGAAATATTTAAAGCATTGGAGGGAAAATATCATTAACCTAGAATTCTGTATCCATCAAAATTATCCCTCAAAAGTGTAGAGAAATACTTTCTCAGACAAATAAAAGTTTTGAATTTGTCACCAATATACCTGCTTTGCAAGAAATGTTACAAGAAGTGCTTAGAGACAAGGAAAATAATATGTCAGAAACTCAGATTTGCATAAAGAAAGGAAAAGTGTTAGAGAAATAATAAGTGAAGGTAAGATGAGATATTTTATTCATACTACTCTTTTTTCTAAAGATTTGCTTATCTATTTTTAGAGAGAGGGAGGGGCAGAGAGAGAGGGAGAAGCAGACTCCCTGCTGAGCAGAGACCCTGGGATCATGACCTGAGCCAATACCAAGAGTCAAATGCTTAACCTACTGAGCCACCCAGGTGCCCCTATTTATAATAGTCTTATTTGATCTAACAGATAATGGTTTGTTCAAAATAGTAATAGCAAAAATGTATTCAGTGATTATAGCATATGGATAAGTGAAATGAATGACAGCACTGTTATGAAAGACAGGAGATAGGAACTGGGAATACTGTGTGTAAGGTACTTGTGCTGCCAGTGAAATGATCTAGTGTTATTTGAAAGTGGACTTATTTGTCGTAAACGTACTTTGCCAATTCTAGGGCAACCACTAAAAAAAATTTCCAAGTGTTACTGATATGTTAAGAGAGGAGAGAAAATTGAATCATAATAAAAAGTTCAATTAAAACCAGAGAAGGCAGAAAAAGAGTGGAAGACAAAAGAGAAACTAAGAACAATGACAAAGAATAGAAAATGATTATAAAAATGGTAGATATTAATCAGAATATACCAATAATAATTTTAAATGTGAATAGTCTAAAAACGCCAATTAAAAGATACAGATTGTAAGTTTGGATAAAAATAAATAAATAAGGGGCCCCTGGGTGGCTCAGTTGTTAAGCGTCTGTCTTCGGCTCAGGTCATGATCCCAGGGTCCTGGGATTGAGCCCTGCATTGGGCTTCCTGCTCAGCAGGAGACCTGCTTCTCCCTCTCTCTCTGCCCCTGCTTGTGTTCCCTCTCTCACTGTGTCTTTCTCTCTGTCAAATAAATAAATAAAATCTTAAAATAAATAAATAAACACCAGCTATATATCACCTACAAGAAAACTACTTTATTTTTAATTTTTTTTATTTTTCAAAGATTTTATTTTTAAGTAATTTCTACACCTAACATGGGGCTTGAACTCACAACCCTGAGATCGAGAGTCACACCCTCCTCTGACTGAGCCAGCCAGGCACCCCAGAAACCAACTTTAAATATAAAGACACAGGGTGCCTTGTGGCTCAGTCAGTTAAGCGTCCGTCTTGGGCTCGGGGGTCCTGGGATCAAGCCCCATGTCGGGCTCCCTGCTTGGCGGGGAGGCTACTTCCCCCTCTCCCTCTGCTGCTCCCCCTGCTTGTGAGATCTCTCTCTCAAATAAGCCAATAAGATCTCAAATAAATAAATAAATAAATGGATGCAGGGGCACCCAAGTGATGCAGTTAAGCGGCCAAATCTTGGCCTCGGCTCAGGTGGTGATCCCAGGGTAGTGAGATGGAGCCTGGAGTCAGGCTCCACACTCTGCGCAGAGTACACTTGAGATTCTCTCTCCTCTCTGCCCTCCTACTCGTGCTCTCTCTCTCTCTAAAAAATAAATAAATCTTAAAAAAAATAAAGTTAAAGACACAGATAGCTTAAAGGTAAAGATATTCAGAAAGATATACCATGCTAACACTAAGCAAAAGAAAGCTGGAGTATCTGTGACAAAGCACGCTTCAGAACAAGGAAAATTATCAGCGATAATGAGGGGCATTATGTAACAGCAAAAGCCTCAGTTTTCCAGAAGACAGAAATCCTTAATGTGTACATGCTTAACAACACAGTGTCAAAATACGTGAGTCAAAAATGGACAGAACTGCAAGGAGAAAAAGACAAATGCATTCTTGTACTTGAGGACTTCATCCTCTCTCTATTACTCATTGCCAAAGACGACAGATAGAATATCAGTGTAATCAAATATAATTGAACTAAGAGCACCATCAATAAACTAGATCTGATTGACATTTATAGAATACTTCAACAACAGCCGAAGGCACATTCTTTTCAAGCTCACAAGGTACATTCACTAAGATAGACTATATTCTTGGCCATAAAACACAGATCAAAGAATAAATCTCAAGAGAATCTGGAAAAGAAATTTTGAGCTAAATGGAAATGAAAACACAGCTTGTCAAAATTTGGGGATGCAAATAAAATTAGTGCGTAGAGGGGCATTGGTCACACTGAATGCATATATTAGAAAAGAAGGAAAATCTAAAATTAATAATCTAAGTTTCCAGGGCACCTGGGTGGCTCAGTCATTAAGCGTCTGCCTTTGGCTCAGGTCATGATCCCAGAGTCCTGGGATCCATCCCCCGCATTGGGCTCCCTGCTCAGTGGGAAGCCAGCTTCTCCCTCTCCCACTCCCTCCACTTGTGTTCCCTCTCTCTCTGTGTCTCTCTCTGTCAAATAAATAAATAAAATCTTAAAAAATAATAATATTAAGGGGCGCCTGGGTGGCTCAGTGGGTTAAGCCGCTGCCTTCTGCTCAGGTCATGATCCCAGGTCCTGGGTTCGAGGCCCGCATCGGGCTTTCTGCTCAGCAGGGAGCCTGCTTCCTCCTCTCTCTCTGCCTGCTTCTCTGCCTACTTGTGATTTCTCTCTGTCAAATAAATAAATAAAATCTTTAAAAAAAAATAATAATATTAATAATCTAAATTTCCACCTTAGGAACCTAGAGAAAGAAGAGCAAATTAAATCCAAGTAAGCAAAAGAAAAGATAATAAAAATCAGAGCAAAAATCAATGAAACTGGGGCGCCTGGGTGGCTCAGTGGGTTAAAGCCTCTGCCTTCAGCTCAGGTCATGATCCCGGAGTCCTGGGATCGAGCCCCACATCGGGCTGTCTGCTCAGCGGGGAGCCTGCTTCCCTTCCTCTCTCTCTGCCTGCCTCTCTGCCTGCCTCTCTGCCTACTTGTGATCTCTCTCTCTGTCAAATAAAAATAAATAAATAAATAAATAAATAAATAAATAAATGAAACTGAAAACAAGAAAACAGTAGAGAAAAATCAATGAAACCAAAAGTTGGGTATTTGAAAATATTGACAAAAGTGATAGGTATCTATTCAGGCTAGCCAAGGTAAAAAAGAGAGAAGACACAAATTGCTACCATCAGAAATGAAAGGGGGACGTCACTTCTGATTCTGTTGACATTAAAAGAATAATAAAAGAATATTATGAACAACTCTGTGGCCACAAATTTGATAACTTAGAAACAAAAGGCCAATTCTTTGAAAAACAATCTAACAATACTCATAAAAAGAGAAATAGACTATATGAATAGGCCTAAATCTATTTTAAAATTGAATCAATAATTAATAACCTTCCAAGACAGAAAGCACCAGGCACAAATGAGTTCATTTCACAAATTCTACCAAGAATTCACAAATTCTACCAAGAATTTAATGAAGAAATGATATGAATTCTCTACAATCTGGTCTAGAAAATAGAAGCAAGGGAATGCTTCCTAACTTACTCTTTGAGGTCAGCATTACCCTAATACTAAAGCCAGACAACACATTATAAAAAAGGCAAACCAAAGAGCAATACCTCTCATGAATATGGATGCAAAAATCCTCAACCAAATATTAGCAGATCAAATCCAACAATGTCTGAAAAGAATTATATACAATGAGCAGCTAGGATTTATCTCTGGTATGCAAGGCTAGGTCACACCCAAAAAGTCAATTAATGTAATCCATCACATCAACAATCCCTAAAGACTGATATAATCATACCATCAGATGTAGAAAAAGCATTTGACAAAATCCAACACCAATTCATATTAAAAACCCTCAGCATGGAGCTCCTGAGTGGCTCAGTTGGTTAAACGACTGCCTTTGGCTCAGGTCATGATCCCAGGGTCCTGGGATCCAGCTCCACATTGGGTTTCCTGCCCCGCAGGGAGCCTGCTTCTCCCTCTCCCTCTGCCCATCTCTCTCCCTGCTTGTGTGTGTGCTCTCTCTCTCTCTGTCAAATAAATAAAAAACTTAAAAAAAGGAAAAAAAACACTTAGCAAACTTGGAATATAAGGGAAGGTCCTCAACATGGTAAAGGACATCTATGAAAAACCTACGGTTATTAACATATTTAGTGGTGAGAAATTAGATGCTTTTACCCTACTACGATCAGGAAGAAAGCAGGGATGTACTCTCTTACTACTTCTATTAAACATCATACTGGAAGACCTAGCTAATGCAATAAGACAGAGTAAAAAAGGTATGTGGATGGGGAAGGTAAAATAAAACAGTCTTTATTCACAGATGACATGATTGTTTAGGTAGAAATTCCCAAAGAATTGTTTAAAAAAAGAAAACAACCAAACAAATCTTCCTGGAATGCATAAATGGTTATATAGCAAAATTGCAGGGCACAGGCTACTATGCAAAGGTCAGTCACTTTCCTGTATACCAGCAATGAGCAACTGAAATGTAAAATTTAGTTATTTATTTCTAAATATTTTATTTTTTTTATTTGACAGAGAGAGACACAACGAGAGAGGGAACACAAGCAGGGGATTGGGAGAAGGAGAAGCTGGCTCCCCGATGAACAAGAAGCCCTATGCGGGGCTCAATCCCAGGAGCCTGGGATCATGACCTGAGCCGAAACCAAGAGTCCGACCTCACCCAGCTGAGCCACCTAGATGCCCCTGGCAAAGGATTTCTAAATTCAACACCAACAGGGGTCTCCATGCTCAGCGTGAGGAGTCTGCTAAAGTTTCTCTCTCCCTCTCCCACTGCCCCTCCACCCCCGAAGCCCCGGACTCTCCCTCTCCGTCTCTCTTTCTGAAATAAATACATAAATCTTAAAAAAAAAAATACACCGCCAACAGCACGATCCATGAAAGAAGAACTGAGAACTTGGACTTCATTAGAATTAAAAATGTGTGCCCTGGATGGGGAATCCAGATGGCAGAATAGGGAAATCCTAAACTCAGCTCCCCTCACTGACACAGCAAGGCTGCAATTACATAGAGAGTTATGCTCTCTGAGAACAACCCGAAGGCCAGACGATCAACTTTTTGCTCATCTAAAGATATAAAGAAAAAGCGGCATCAAGAAGGGAAGGAGGGACAGAGATGTAGTGTGCTCAGGACCCACACCCCCAGGACAATGACCCACAAGTGGGAGGCTATCACAGGTGCAGAGCTCCTCCATCATCTGGGCACCTCCAGCCCTGGGGACCTGAACCAGGAAGAGAACCGATGTAATGTCTGGCTTTGAAAATCAGAGGGCCATAACTCTAGGGGAGTGAGAGGGCTGTAGAAAACTGAGGCTCTACTACTAAAGGCCCGGTGCCTAAACCCAGACCCAGCACAGAGGCAACAGTTTGAAAAGCACCTGTGCTTATGTGAAGATTTATTGACAAATTTTAGGGTATGTGCTGGAGGGGCAGACATCTGTAGGAACTTTCTTAAGGGCAAAAGCATGGTCAAAGGAAATAAAAAATACTTTGAATGAAAAAATAACATTAAAAATCTTTGGGGAAAAAAAGGAAAAATTAAGAAATAAAGGGGTGCCTGGGTAGCTCAGTCGGTTAAGCATCTGTCTTTGCTCGGGCTGTGGTCCTGGGGTCTTGGGATGGAGCCCCGCATTGGGCTCCCTGCTCGGTGGGGAGCCTGCTTCTCCCTCTGCCTCTGCCTGCCACTCCCCATTTGTGCTGTCTCTGTCAGATAGATAGATAGATAACTTTGGAACATAGCAAAGGAAGTTCTAAGAGGGAAGTTTATAGCAATACAAACCTACCTCAAGGAACAAAAACCTCAAATAAACAGGCCTGTACCTAAAGGAACTAGAATAAGAACAAACAAAGCCTGAAGTTAATAGAAGGAAAGAAATAATAAAGATCAGAGCAGAATTAAATGAAATAGAGACTAAAACAGCAATAGGAAAGGCAGTGAAATCAAGAGCTGGTTCTTTGAAAAGATAAACAAAATTGATAAACCTTTAGCCAGACTCAACAAGAAAAAAAGAGAGGGGATTCAGGTGAATCAAATCAGAAATGAAAGTGAACTTACCAGTGACACCACAGAAACACAAAGGACTGTAAGAGAGTACTGCAAAAAATTATATGTCAACAGATTGCACAATCTGGAAGAAATGTATAAATTCCTAGAAACATACAATCTTCCAAGACTGAATCATGAATAAATAGACAATCTGAACAGGCCAATTACTAATAATGAAATTGAATCCCTAGTCAAAAAACTCCTAATGAACAAAAGTCCAGGACCAGATGGCTTCACACTTCACGCTAAATGGGTTCTTTTTTTTTTTTTTTTAGATTTTATTTATTTATTTGACAGACAGAGATCACAAGTAGGCAGAGAGGCAGGCAGAGAGAGAGAGGAGGAAGCAGGGTCCCTGCGGAGCAGAGAGCCCGATGTGGGACTCGATCCCAGAACCCTGAGATCATGACCTGAGCTGAAGGCAGAGGCTTAACTCACTGAGCCACCCAGGCGCCCTAAATGGGTTATCTTTTTAAACTTTTTTGTTATTTTTTAGTATTATCCCCACCAGAGGTGCTGGGGTATGGGTTTTGTCATTGGAACTAAAGTGCATGCCTACCAACCATTGGGCAGGTATACCAAGTGCTGTTGCCAAGCTGGCTTTTGTGGGCAGTAGGTGTGAAAGTGTGCAGCCTGGTGTCACAAAAGTTAGGTGTAGGTTTTCCATCCAAAACGTCCTTCTTTTTTTTTTTTTTAAGATTTTATTTATTTATTTATTTGACAGAGGGAGAGAGAACACAAGCAGAGATACTGGCAAACGAGAAGGAGAAACAGCTCTCCACTGTGCAGGGAGCTAGAAGCGTGGCTGATCACAGGACACCGGGATCATGACTTCAGCTGAAGGCAGATGCTTAACTGACTGAGTCACCCAGGCGCCCCCATCCAAAACTTATTAGATTATTTATCAGATTAATTTAATCAATTAATTAAATTAGGTAATTAGATTAATTAATTTCTTATTAGAAATTTCTGCAAATCCCCATCCCAAATCATATAATTTCTCCTACTCAAGTCAGTCCTTGGCCCTCATCCCATCATCAATTGTTTTTACATAGAAGATATCCAGTAGTGCGGTCCGCTTTTCCTATTTACATTCTGTTAGCATCTTTCCCTTAAATTCTAAAAAAAGGAGATTTCCAATAATTGGCGGCATTAGTTTTCATGGTCTGATAAGTTACTTCTTACAAGGAAAGGCCCAAAAGGCCATCTAGCTACTAGTAGACTGGATTCTGAATTTCCGTAGCACACTCATTGTACCTTCAAAAATTAAAGTCAATAGAATTAGTGTTCGAATGTTCTTTCATTTAAAAGCGGTATAAGGGGCACCTGGGTGGCTCAGTCCTTAAGCAGCTACCTTAGGCTCAGGTCCTGATCCCAGGGTCCTGGAATCCAGCCCCATATGGGACTCCCTGCTCAGTGGGAAGCCTGCTTCTCCCTCTCCCACTCCCCCTGCTTGTGTTCCCTCTCTCACTGTGTGTCTCTCTGTCAAATAATAAAATCTTTAAAAAATAAAATAAAAGTAGTATAAAATGAACAGAATAGATAACCATTAACCATGTATTGCTAAGCTAGCATATGATAGGACTAGTCTAAGGGGCTGGACAAGAAGAGGGTTACAAATTCCTTTTGCTGGTGCATATTAGTGGTGATGAATTTCTGGGGAATAAATAAGCAGTTTTCTCTCCGCTGCGAACTTAACTGGCTCAAATTATTAACAAAGAATTTGTGTCCTCTAAGCTAACTGAGCAAAATGGGGCTTAGACATCATATAGCTCACTGCCAATTTCGATAAACCCTCCTTATTTTGTTTGAGAGTAGAAAGAAAAAACTGTGGGGACGCCTGGGTGGCTCCCTTAAGCGACTGCCTCGGCTCAGATCATGATCCCCAGGTCCTGGGTTAGAGCCCCACCTCCAGCTCCTTGCTCAGCGGGGAGCCTGCTTTTTCCTCTGCCTCTGCATCCCCCCGTTCCCCCCCACCGGCTCGTGCTAGTGCGCTCTCTCAAATAAATAAAAATCTTTAAAAAAGAAAAGAAAAAGAAAAAATTGTGTGTGGGGAGGTGGGTGTACTCCTACACACAGATATATCTATATATATATATATCTATATCTATATATATATATATCTATATCTATCTATATATATATCTATATATCTATATCTATCTATCTATCTATATATATATATATATATATTTGACTTTGTTATTCACAAGGCCGCTCAGTGAAATGTCTCCTGTAGCCTATCGCCCTTCTCTTCAGGTATTTCAACTCGAGGATAAAAGACACGCTCTCTAAATCCAGTTGAGATTTGAGCAGCCTCACTCGGGACCGGAAGGATGAGTGGATCCGGTTGCTCCACGGACTTCTTTATACCGATACACACATCCCCGTCCCGTGGGCAGGACCACCTAGGTCGGGGGAAGGGATTTGCCGACGTACCCGGAACTGTTACCAAGGTTTCCTGGGGTTCGGGCGGTGGCGCGACGGCGGCTTAGAGACGCGAACCGACCGAGATCTTCCTAGGCTCGCGAGAGCGCCCCCTTCTCTACCGGTTTAGGGGACCAGGGGCCGCGATGGCCCCTGTGTCGGGTTCGCGCAGCCCTGAGGGGTCGGCCTCGGGCTCCGGGGGGAAGCGTCGCAGTTCGTCCAGAAGCCCTAAGCCCAGCCGATCCGCCCGCTCGCCGCGGGCCCGTCGCTCGCGCTCGAGATCTCGCTCGCACTCTTGCTCTCGGAATGGTCTCAGCCATCAGCTGGGCAGCTTCGGTCAGGGCTCGCGAAACCAGTCCTACCGTTCCCGCTCGCGGTCCCGCTCCCGAGAGCGGCCCTCGGCGCAGCGGGGCAACACCTTCGCTTCAGCCTCCTCGACCACGTATTATGGCGGCTACTCGCGCCCCTACGGGAGCGACAAGCCGTGGCCCAGCCTTCTGGACAAGGAGAGGGAGGAGAGCCTGCGGCAGAAGTGAGTGAGGCGGGCACACCTTCTCTTGCGGGAGCCCACGCGACTTCGCGGTCGGACTTTCGCTTTTCGCCCTCTGCCCAGCGCCCCTTTCTATCCATCCCTTCAGTCCCCCCCCCCCCAAAAAAACGCCTTTTTCCGCCCCTTTCTTCCCTTGGGTTGTCGCTCGTCCTCGGGCCCCTTCTTACCGCGCTCCGGTGTCTCCGCTGCTACTTCTGCCTCCTGGCTTGTAGCGGTTCTGTCGGGAGCCTCAGACCTGCCCGAATTACAGTACCCGCTTGCTTGTGTCTTTATTATTTGGAAGCGCGCTTTTATTTCGCACTCGGTTGAGCTCGTGGCCAAGAAGAGACGTATTTTATTGATCACAAAATTAGTGCCTAGCACTTGGTAGGCGTGCCACCGTTGCTTGCTGAATGATCGGACGGATTTGAGGTCACAGGATGTGCACGGTGGAAATGTTTTGGGGCGAGTCAGGAAGGCTGGAGAGGAAGAGTTTAAATCCGAGGGGAGAAAACCCTCTGAGACCAGATGATTGATTGAGCGCGGGAAAAGTGATCTGCCAAACTGTTGATTAAGCTACGTTGAAAAAAGGCCTTGTTAAATGGTCTTAATTCAACTGTGAAAAATGATATTCACTCTCGGAAATGAGTATTGGAGTGGAAAAGTGGGTAGTTTAAGGAGGAGAAAGGAAAAGGGTTATAATTATTGCCATCTAAGTTTTAATATCTAATGCTTGAGTGTTAAATTCTATCAGGCACTGTACTAGGGGCTTTACATGTCCTCTCTCTCTCTTTTTTTTTTTTTTTTTAAGATTTAATTTATTGGGGCGCCTGGGTGGCTCAGTGGGTTGAGCCTCTGCCTTCTGCTCAGGTCATGATTTCAGAGTTCTGGGATCGAGCCCCACATCTGGCTCCTTGCTCCGTGGAGAGCCTGCTTCCCCCCTCTCTCTCTGCCTGCCTTTCTGCCTACGTGTGATCTCTCTGTCAAATAAATAAAATCTTTTTTTAAAAAGATTTTTAAAAATCTTTTCTTTCTTTAAAAATATTTTATTTATTTATTTGACAGAGAGAGAGTACAAGCAGAGGGAGGAGGAGCAGCAGGCAGAGGGAGAGGGAGAAGCAGGCTCCCCTCTGAGCAAGGAGCTCCATCCCAGGACCCTGGGATCATGACCTGAGGAGAAGGCAGAGGCTTAACCACCTGAGCCACCCAGGCGCCCCTACATATCCCCTGTGTTAGAAAAGAAATTTAAGAGTATCACAGGCATTGAGGGGCAGGTTAGGATTCCAAAGCTGGAAGATGTCTCCATAAATCTTTTTTTCCAAGAATGGGAATAAAGGATAGTGATGAAGAGGACAGGCTCCAGAATTGGACTGCCTTGAGTTTGAAACCATGCTTTGCTGCCTGATGGTTGTGTGACCTTGAGCAAGTTTCTGAACTTCTCTGAGCTTTATTTTGTAAACATTTAAAAAGGGATAAAGTTGGCGCCAAGCAAGGCTTTTAGAGTTGTGATGATTTAGTTCCTGGAACATAATGAATAGTACTTGAGTGTTAGCCATTAGGCTTCCTGAATAGAAGCAGAAGCAATAAAAATAGTACTGAGTTAGGTTGGAGACCTACCTCTCCAAATTAAATTTTTCAGACAGTTACCTCCTAAGCAACCAGCGTCCTACTGGACAATCCTCATCAAAAGATGTCAAAACTTCTTGGATGAAATTTGCATTTGTACATTTAGAAGATGAATAATTTATCTTAAGAGTGCAGATGAATATGGTATGGTGACTAACATAATATTAAAAAAAAAAGACAGTGCAGATGAAGCTGGTAGCAGCAGGGATGAGAACTTAACTGTTCTTATAGCCTGTCATTCTTCCGCCTGCATATGGATTCCAAGTTGGGTGGTAAGTATAACCCTTTTAGGCTCTTCAGGTGGGAGACCTGAGTCTAATTCTTCATGATTATAAAATCTTTTCTCCTGAATAAAGAAGTAAAAAATTGTATATTCAAGCAAGCAAACCAATTTATTTTGTAAGGGTTTGGTGTGTGTGTGTGTGTGTGTGTGTGTGTGTGTGTGTGTGTGTGTTTAAACAAATGGAATCAAAGCAGCTAAACTTTGAGGAATTGAGCCTTCTTTTTTTGTATTTTGTGAGCAAAATTTTTAAAAAATCACAAACATAAATTTTTCCTGTCCTCTGAGAGTAGATAGAGGATATAGTCCTTTTCCAAAAAAGGAACTAAAGGGAAAACAGAGAAAACAAACCCTGTATCTCTTTGAGGACAGTTTTTGTCAAATAAAACTTTTCTTTCATTTTCAGACCTCTCTTTATTTTCTATTTCTAATGCTTCATTTTTATTTTCTGTATTAATTCCTGAGTTTCTGAAAACGGGTTTGACTAAATCAAAAGTAGAGACTGCTCTTTACTCTCATAAATGTGTGTAAAGGAATTTATTTCCAAATATAAAACTATTTGTGTCACATATTGCAGAGGATGAAATGAGCAATTAAGAACTATGTCATACAGGAGGCAGAAGAGATGCTCTTGACGGCTTTTTAAGCTGTATTTCTGGCCTGGCCTCAGGCTGTCTGTAGTCTGTACTAAGAACATCAAATTATATTGAGTATTAACTTATTAATTTAACTTTTAAAAAAGGAAAATAAGACTTAACTGGACTCCTTTGAATTGATGATATATTTGGAAAACAGTTTAGCCATGGAGTTATAATTTATATGCCTATATCTTCTAGGAGATTAAGTGAGAGAGAAAGAATTGGAGAACTGGGAGCTCCTGAAGTATGGGGACTTTCTCCAAAGAATCCAGAACCAGAGTAAGTGGTTAAAAAATACTTTGTAAAAATGTAACATTTGTTTAAATCCAAAGATTGTTGTCAAAATTTTTGTTAAATGAACTTTTAAGTACAGCTCACATTTTCTCTTCTTTTTGTGATTTGTGCCATTCTACCCCTTGGAATTTTAAAAACACTGAACATACCTAACGATTAAAACATGTTGCTAGGGGCGCCTGGGTGGCTCAGTCATTAAGCGGCTGTCTTACGACTCAGGTCATGATCCCGGGGTGCTGGGATCGAGCCCTGCATGGGGCTCCCTACTCAGCGGGAAGCCTGCTTCTCCCTCTCCTGCTCCTCCTGCTTGTGTTCCCTCTCTCGCTGTCTTTCTCTCTCTGCGTCAAATGAATAAATAAAATCTTTTAAAAATAAATAAATAAAAGATAAAACATGTTGCTAGTGGATTTTAACATATTAATTGTTCTTTCAAAAGATATTTACCTGTAAAGATTTTATTTATTTATTTAACAGAGAGAGAGCACAAGTAGTCAGAACGGCAGATAGAGGGAGAAGCAGGCTCCCCACTGAGCAGGGAGCCCAACACAGGGCTCGATCCCAGAACCCTGGGATCCTGGGATCATGACCTGAACCAAAGGCAGCCACTTAACCGACTGAGCCACCCAGGCGCCCCTTAATTTTTCTTTTTAAATTGTAATTCATGGTGGTACTAATTTCCTATTCCTAGAAGGGTTCAGTATTAAGACAAATACATTTTTATTATTTTGAATTGTTTTTTCTCAACCTAATAGTAGAATACGTGTCACATGTTAGCCTTACAAAGGGATTTTTTTTTTTGAGGTACAATTGACAAACAATATGGATGGTAGAGTAGGGTTTTCTTATATATATATCATTTGCAAATAGTGACCATTTTACTTCTTTACCAATTTGGATGCCTTTTATTTTTCTTGTCTTGTGGCTAGGACTTCAGTAGTGTGTTGAATAAAAGTGGCGAGAATAGGCATCCTTGTCTTGTTCCTGATCTTAGGGTAAAGCTTTCAGCTTTTTACTGTTGAGTGTGATATTAGCTGCGGGTTTGTTATAAATGGCCTTTCTTAAGTTAAGGTGTGTTTTCTCTGTTTTCACTCTGTTGAGAGTTTATATCTTATTTGGATGTTGAATTTTGTCAAATGCTGTTTCTGCATCTGTTAAGATGATCCTAGAATTTTTATCCTTTATTTTGTTAATGTGGTATATCCACATTGATAGATCTGTGGATATTGAATTATCCTTGCATTTCTGGAATAATTTCTACTTTAGAATGGTATATGATCTTTTTAATGTAGTATAAAATTTGATTTGCTAATATTTTGTTGCAGATTTTTACATCTACATATATCAGGAATATTGTCTTGTAATTTTTTTTATTTGTGGTGTCTTTGGTTTTGGTATCAGGATAATGCTGGCCTCATAGAGTGAACTTGTTCTTTCTTCAGTTTTTTGGAATTGTTTAAGAAGTACAGATCTTAACTCATTAAATATTTGGTAGAATTTACCTGTGAAACCATCTGGTCCTGGAGTTTCTTTTGTTGGGAATTTTTTGATTACTGAGTCAATTTCATTAGTAGTAATCAGTCTGTATTGTAATCTTCCTGATTTAGACGATTGTTGTTTCTAGGAATTTATCCATTTCTTCTCAGTTGTTCCATTTGTTGGCATATAATTGTTCTTAGTAGTTGCTTAACAGTTTTTTTCTATTTCTGTAGTATTGGGTATAACTTTTCCCTTTCACTTCTGATTTTATTTATATGGGCACTCTTTTTTTCTTGATGAATCCAGTTAAAGGTTTTTTTTTTAATCAATTTTATCTTTTCAAAGAACTAACTCTTAGTTTCTTTTTTTAAAAGTTATTTATTTAAGAGCAAGTGAGAGAGAGCATGCATGAGCAGGGGCAGGGAGGGTTAGAGGCAAAGGGAGAAGCAGGCTTCCCACTGAGCAGGGAGCCTGATGCAGGACTCCATCCGAGGACCCTGGCATCATGACCTCAGCTGAAGGCGGATGCTTTCCTGACTGAGCCACCCAGGCGCCCCCAACTCTTAGTTTCATTGATCTTTTCTGTTGTCTTAATCCTTTCTTTTACATTTATTTTTCACTCTGATCTTAATTATTTTCTTCCTTTTACTAACTTAGGGCTTTGTTTTTTTCTAGTTCCTTTAGCTGTAATATTAGATTGTTTGAGATTTTTCTCGTTTCTTGGTTCTTTAGTTGGGCCTGTGAACTTCCCTCATAGAACTTTTGCTCCATTTGATAGGTTTTGTACTGTTGTGTTTCCATTTTCATTTGTCTCAAGGTATTTTTTCATTTCCTCTTTGATTTCTTCGTTGACCCATTGGTTGGTTGGTTGTTTTTAAAGATTTATTTATTTAAGAGAGAGAGCACATGCTCAAGTAGGAGGGTCGGAGGGAGAGGGAGAGAGACTCTCAAGCAGACTCCATGCTGAGTGGAGAGCCTGACATGGGGCTTGATCTCATGACCCTGAGATCATGACCTGAGTTGAAACCAAGAGTCAGACATTTAACCGACTCTACCACCCAGGCACCCCCATCCATTGGTTGTTTAATTCCATGTTGTTATGCCTTTATGTGTTTGTGTTTTTCTAGTTTTCTTGTAATTGATTTCTAATTTCATACTGTTGTAGTCTGAAAAGAGGCTTGATACAGTTTCAGTCTTCTTAAATTTATCAAGACTTGTCTTGTGGCCTAACATGGGATCAGTCCTGGAGCATATTCCATGTGCAGTTGAAAAGAATGTGTATTCTGCTGTTTTTGGATAAAATGTTCTGTGTATATCTGTTAAGTCTATCTGGTCTAATGTGTTGGTCAAGGCTACTGTTTCCTTATTGATTTTCTGTCTGAATGATCTATCCGTTCATGTAAGTGGGGTGTTAAGGTCTCTTACTGTTATTGTATTATTGTCAATTTCTCCCTTCATGTCTGTTAATACTTGATTTATGTATTAAGGCGCTCCTATGTTGGGTGCATAGGTATTTACAAATGTTATATCCTCTTGTTGGATTGATCCCTTTATCATATATAATGTCCTTCATGTCTTGTTACAGGCTTTGTTTTCTAGAATGTTTTGTATGATATAAGTATTGCTACCCCAGCTTTTTTTTGTTTTCATTTGCATAGGATATTTTTTTCCATCCCTTCGGTTTTAGTCTCTGTCTGAAGTAAGTCTCTTATAGGCAGCATATTGTTTTTTTTTAAACAATTGTTTTGGTTTTGGGTTTTTTTTTTTTTTTGTATTTGGTATTGTTTTTTTTAATCTATTCAGCTACTGTGTGTGTTTTGATTGGAGCACTTAGTTTACATTTAAAGTAATTATTGATAAAAAAAATTATTGATAAGTATGGACTTGTTGCCATTTTGTTGATTTTTTTTTTCTGATTTTTTTTAAAGATTTATTTGTCAGAGAGAGAGCACACAAGCAGGGAGCGGCAGGCAGAGGGAGAAGCAGTCTCCCTGCTGAGCAAGGAGCCAGATGTGGGACTTGATCCCGGGATCCTGGGATCTTAACCTGAGCCGGAGGCAGACACTTAACCAGCTGAGCCACCCAGGCGCCCTTTCTGTTTTTGGAGGTCTTCTCTGTTCCATTCTTCTCTTGCTCTCTTCCCTTGAGATTTGGTGACTTTCCTTAGTGTTATGTTTGTATTCTTTTATTTTTTGTTTATCTGTTACAGGTATTTGGTCAGTGGTTACCATGAGGTTCATCTATAACATCTTAAGTATATAGCGAACTATTTTAAGTTAATGCCCACTAATGTTAATGTTTTATGTTTTTGAATCATATTTTACATCTTATTATTTTATGTTTCCATTGACTAATTATTGTGGGTCTGATTTTGCTGCTTTTGTTTTTTAACCTTCATCCTAGCTATGTGGGTGGTCGATTCACTACCTTTACTCTATGTTTACCTTTACCAGTGAGATTTTAACTTTCATGATTTTCTTTTTTTTTTAAAGAATTTATTCTTAAATAATCTCTACACCCAACATGGAGCTCAAACTCACAACCCCAAGATCAAGAGTCAGGTATTCCACTGACTGAGCCAGCCAGGTGCCCCTCCTTTTATAATTTTCTTAGTTGTAGTTATGATTTGTCTTTTCTACTTAAAATTAAGTCCCTTTAATATTTCTTGTAAGGCTGGTTTGGTATTGATGAGCTCCTTTAGCTTATGATTATCTGAGAAACTCCTTGTTTCTCTTTCGCTTCTGAGAGATAACCTTGCTGTGTAGAATAATCTTGCTTGTAAGTTTTTTCCTTTTAGCACTAAGTGTATATCATGCTGTTCTCTTCTGACCTATAAAGTTTCTGCTGAAAAACCAGCTTATAGATTTAGGGTTCCCTGGTATGCAACTAGTTGTTTTCCTTTTGCTGCTTTTAAGATTCTTTGTCTCTGTTGACACTTTGATTCTTGGTCTCTTTGGGTTCATCTCATTTGGGGGTGTTTGCTTTCTAGACTTGGATGTCTGTTTCCTTCCCCAGGTTAGGGAATTTTTCAACTATTATTTTTTCACATAAGCTTTCTGTCCTTTTCTCTCTCTTCTCCTTCTGGGACCTCTATAGTACGACTATTAGTACACTTGATATTACCCCAGAGGTCCCTTAAACTTAACCTCATTTTATTCAGTTTTTTTTGCTTTTTGCTGTTCGGATTCAGTGGTTTCTACTATCCTGTCTTCCAGATTGTTAATCTGTTCTTCTGCATCCTGTAATCTGCTGTTGATACCCTCTATTTTTCATTTCAGTTATTGTGTTCTTTGGCTCTGATTGATTTAAAAAATACTTTCTGTCTCTTTGTTGAAGTTCTCACTGTGCTCGTCCGCTTTTCCGTAGAGTTCAGGGAGCAACTTTATGGCCATTAGTTTGAATTCCATCTGGTAGATCTGTGTCTTGTTTAGTTCTTTTTCTGAGGTTTTGTCGTCTTCTTCCACTTGGAACACACTGTCTTGTCTCATTTGCGTCACAGTGTTTGTTCCTGTTTTAGGTAGATTAACTGTTGTCCCAGACTTGGAGGAGAGCCTTTAGCCAAAGGTGTCTGTGGGGCTCAGTAGCACAAACCCCCCTGGTCGCCCAAGCCAGGTAGCCCAGGAGTGTCTCCTACGTAGGGCCGTGTGCTCCCTCTTGTGGCTGGTCATAATTTGTGTAGACTGGTATAGACTGGTATGTGGGGCTGTTTCCTGGTGCAGCTGTCTGCTAGGCCTGGCTATGATCTCTTTGTGCCTGCTGGTGAGTGGGGCAGGCTTCTGGCCTGTCTCATTGACAGGCCTGGTTGTGACTGTTGTGGGCATGCTGGTGTGTGGGGTCAGCTCTTGACACAGCTGGCTGTAAGGCTTGCTTGTGAGAGGCATGAACACTGCTGAATAGCGCAGGCTTTCAGGGCAGCTGGCTGCAAGGTCCAGCTGCAACTGATGCAGGCACTCTGGCGTGTCGGTTGGGCCTCCAGGGCAGGAGCCCTTGGGTGGAAGGTCTGCTGGTCCTGGCTGAGGATTCCTGCTGGGTATGATGGGTACGGAGCTGCCAGAGAGGAGTGCCAGCCAGGGCAGGTGGGTCGGGTGGGGTGAGTCTGCTGGGCTGTGCCAGTACTGCTAGCACAGGAGATAGAGAGCCTCAGAAGTGGCATCTGCCAGCGCTGGACCAGCTAGATGTAAGGGAAGTTAAAAGAAGATGGGGCCCACCAGTGCTTTTCTCTGGAGAATGTTCAGACAGATCCCTGCTCCTCCGCACACACCCTAAACTTAGTCTCTTTGGATCTCTCCTTCACCTCCAACCTAGGTGCTTTTCAAACTAATGCCTCTGCACTGGCGTGCCCTTTAAGAGGGAAGTCTGTTTCCCACTGTCCTTTGGCTCTCCCAGACATAAACCCCACTTGTGTTCAACGCCAGATATTATGCGTGCTTGTCTTTCTGGTACAGGTCCCTCAGGCTCTGGAGGCTGATGTAGAACAGAGAGCTCTTATTTCTCAGTGAGGGACTCTACAGTTATGATATCCCTTCTGCTGCTGGTCGCCATGCCGAGGGTGTGGGTCCTAACCAGACTGTGTCTCTTCTCCTTCTACCTTTGTCAGTGTGGCTTTTTCTTTATATCCTTAGTTGCATATGATCTGTTCTGCTAGTCTTCAGTTCATTCTCAGAGACAGTTCTATATGTAGGGGTAGGTTTTGGTGTGTCTATGGAAGGAGGTGAGCTCAGGAATTTCCTACTCCACCATGTTGGTACCCTCTCCTGTACTACATTTTCCTCATCTCTACATCCTTCCATAGACATTTGGGTTGTTTTCATGTCTTGGTTATTGTAAGTAATGTGCAGTGAACATGGGAGTACATATATCTTCAAGTTAGTGTTTTTGTTTTCTTTGGATAAATACCCAGAAGTGGAATTGTTGGATCATATGGTTGTTTTATTTTTAGTTTTTAAGGAAGCTCCATACTGTTTTCCATAGTGGCTGCACCAATTTACATTCCCACCTACAGTGTGCAAGGGTTCCCTCTCCCACATCATCACCAACACTTGTTATTTCTTGTCTTTTCAAGTATGGCCATTCTAACAGGTGAGGTGTTATTGATTTTTTTTAAAAAAAAGATTTTATTTATTTGACAGAGAGATCACAAGTAGGCAGAGAGGCAGGCACAGAGAGAGGAGGAACCAGACTCCCTGCTGAGCAGAGAGCCTGATGCGGGGCTTGATCCCAGGACCCTGAGATCATGACCTGATCCGGAGGCAAAGGCTTAACCCACTGAGCCACCCAGGCGCCCCTCGATTTTTTATTTTGATTTACATTACCCTGATGATTAGTAATATTGAACATTTTTACATTTACTGGTTACCCATTTATATGTTTTTGGAAAACATCTATTCAGAGCCTCTGCTTTTTTTTTTTTTTTTTTTTTGAGAGAGCATGTGTGCGTGAGGTGGAGGTTGGGGGGCAGAGGAAGAGCGAGAATCTTAAGTAGGCTTCACACTCAGCACGGAGCTCAAAGCAGACTTGGTCTCACAACTCTGGGATCATGACCTGAGCCAAAATCAAGAGTTGGATGCTTAACTGACGGAGCCACCCATGTGCCCCTGTTACCTTTGTTCTTTTTTTTTTTTAAGTTTTTATTTATTTATTTGACAGAGCTCACAAGCAGGCAGAGAGGCAGGCGGGGGTGTGGGGGAAGCAGGCTCCCCACTGAGTGGAGATCCTGTTATGGGGCTCAATCCCAGGACGCCGAGATCATGACCTGAGCCGAAGGCAGACGCTTAACCCACCAAGCCACACAAGTGCCCCTGTTACCTTTGTTCTTTTCGGGAAATCTAAAAACCAGGGCACCTGGGTGCCTCAGTCAGTTAAACATCTGCCTTCTGGTTCAGGTCATGATCCCAGGGTCTTGGGCTCGAGCCCTGCGTCAGGCTCCCTGCTCAGCAGGAGAGTCTGCTTCTCCCCTTCCCTCTGCCACTTACCCCACTTGTGCTGTCTCTCTCGCTCACTCTCTCAAACAGATAAATAAAATCTTTTTTTAAAAAATGTGAAAACCATTGCACAACTCCCACGAGGAGGTGAGGGAGCTAACTGCCTATGTTTTCTTCTAGGTAAATTTTTGTTTTCAAGTCTTTAGTCCATTTTGAGTTAATTTATGTGTATGGTGTAAGATAGTGGCTCAGGGCCATTCTTCTGTATGTGGCTGTCTAGTTCTCCCGGCACCATTTAATAAAGAGGCTGTTCTTACTGTATATTCGTTACTACTTTGTCATAGATTAATTGCCCATATATGCATGGGTTTATTTTTGGGCTTTCTAGTCTGTTCCCACAGGGATTTTAAAAAAATGAATATGCCAATACAGTTTTGTTTAGGTTTCTTTTTTTTT
Source organism: Enhydra lutris kenyoni (assembly GCF_002288905.1). Lineage (NCBI taxonomy): Eukaryota > Metazoa > Chordata > Mammalia > Carnivora > Mustelidae > Enhydra > Enhydra lutris. The sequence continues at coordinate 3,241,455 of NW_019154137.1, read as the reverse complement.
AAGATTTTCTTTTTAAATAATCTGTATGCCCAGCATGGGGCTCAGACTTACAGCCCCATGACCAAGAGTCTCAAGCTCCACCAGCTGAGCCAGTCAGGTGCTCCTGGTTAGTTTTCGTGTATTAAATAGTATCTGACAGCCTAATTCTTTTTTTTTTTCTTTTCTTTTTTCCCTTTGGTGCTGTTCCTAAGGTTCTTCTTCCCTCTCCTCTATTTCTAAGTCTACTTTGAGTTGAAACAGTGTGCTTGACAGGTATACTTGTGTTTTATGACAGGGTGATAGCATTATTATTTGAAACTTGTTCTTATAGATACCATCAAAAATGATCAAAGAATCTGAACTAAAAGAGTTGGAAGGAACACTACAGATAATTTTCCGGGCAATACCTAAATGACTCCAGATGTGGTCTTCAGATTAAGACTATATGATATGAAAATTCCTCTTCTAAACTATTTTTTAAAGATTCATTTATTTTTTTAACATATTCTATAAAGATTTTATTTATTTATTCATTTTTTAAAAAGATTTTATCCATTCATTTTTTAAAATTTTTTTTTAAAGATTTTATTTATTCATTTGACAGACAGAGATCACAAGTAGGCAGAGAGGCAGGCAGAGAGAGAGAGGAAGAAGCAGGCTCCCTGCTGAGCAGAGAGCCTGATGCTGCGCTTGATCCCAGGATCCTGGGGTCATGACCCGAGCTGAAGGCAGGGGCTTTAACCCACTGAGCCACCCAGGCGCCCCTTATCCATTCATTTGACAGAGATCACAAGTAGGCAGAGAGGCAGGCAGAGAGAGGGGGTGAAGCACGCTCCCCGCCGAGCAGAGAGCCCGATTCGGGGCTTGATCCCAGGATCCTGAAATCATGACCTGAGCTGAAGGCAGAGGCTCAACCCACCGAGCCACCCAGGCGCCCCTTATTTATTTATTCATGACAGAGAGAGAGAAGTAGGGTACTTGAAAAGCAGAGAGCCGAACGTGGGACTCTATCCCAGGACTCTAGGATCATGACCTGAGCCAAAGGCAGACCCCCAACTGACTGAGCCACCCAGGCGCCCCAAAGATTTATTTATTTTAAGAGAGAGAACAAATGGGTCAGAGGGAGAGGGAGCAGACCCCCCGCTGAGCACAGAGCTGGATGTGGGGCTCAGTCCCAGGACCCTGAGGTCATGACCTGAGCCAAAACCAAGATTTGGCCGATCAGCTGCCTGAGCCACCCAGGCTCCCCATCCTCTTCTAAACGATTATAGAATTTTAATAGTACTCATTTTCAGAATTATCTATAATAGAATGAAATCTGCTTATATTGTAGTGTGTTAGGTTCTTTTTGCTCTGAGGACAGAACGGTTGCTGCTCTACCGTATGTCCTTTATACGCATATAATAAAATGCAGTCTTCTTTGGTCTTCCTGTCTCTAGTTTTTTCATCTTTCCTTATATTCATCTTGTGGCTTCTGAAAATTAAATCTTACATGTTGCTTTCAGTTTGAATAGTGTTTTGTGAACGCTAAAGCATGCAAATGTAAATGATTATTATGTTATTTTGAAGGTGGTAGACTCTTGAACTGTACCTTTACAAAGTCATTCCAGTGTTTGCTTTTGATGGTTCTTGGACAACCGGTGTCATTACTGAAATTTTTTGATTCTGTATTTTTATACTCCATGATTCACGGTTTATCAGTTTTCTGATTCTTACAACCGTCTTCTTTAAATTCAGCTCTGATGAGCACACACCAGTGGAGGACGATGAGCCAAAGAAAAGCACCAGTTCAGCTTCTACTTCAGAAGGTATTTTTTTAACTACTACAGAGCTGCTGTATTGAGAAGTTGAAAAAAAGGTTGATAAATAGTCAAACAGTAGACTTTGCTTCTGCAAATCAGGTTGCCCGTCATCTGTTCTTTTTCGGTATTTCAGATACAGTAAAATTGATAATCGTAATACTTGCCTAGAAGTTAATTTTATATCTGTACTTCATGTAGAAGAAAAGAAGAAGAAGAAGAAGCGTAATCATTCGAAAGAGAGGTCCAAGAAAAGGAGAAAGAAGAAATCCTCTAAAAGAAAACGCGAGAAGTACTCTGATGACAGCGGCAGTGGCTCTGACTCGGACTCAGACTCCAGTGGTAAGAAGGCGGCATCGCTCTGCAGGCCTGGCTTCAAAACTCGCTTTCCTCCGTAGAACTGATTGCAGAGGACGGCTAAGGACAGTGGCCGAGAGGTGTAGAGCACTGGCTGTCTCGGTGCCAGGAGCCCCGCTAAGCGCTGGCTGTTCTCAGTGCTGCTCAGTCCACACAGGGCTCCAGACTGCGTCTTAGAGATGGGGAAGTGGGGCGCAGAGCAGGTTGCGACACCGCACTCGGGCTCACACAGCTGAGAGCCAGACCCGAGCGCTGTGACCCCAGATGGGTGGTGTCCAGCGGTACGAGGCACGTCGTGGCAGCAAACCGAACCGAGGCGGGGTCGGGCCGGGAGACGTGTGGCAGCAAAGCCAGCCCCATGGGGCTGCGTCAGGCCCGGGGAGCAGCTCTCTTGTGTCGTCCTCACACTCAGCGGGCACCTCTGTGCCATTTTCCAAAAGGCACACCTCAGAGGACCCCCTGCCGGCTGGCAGCTGATTTATGGAGGACACCCCCACCCCCCCGTGGCGTGGTGCCTCCCAGAAAGCCCCCTTTTTGTGCCTTCTCCTGGCTGATGGTTGACAGGATGATTGACCCCCCCGCCTCTGGGGACATTGCATAAAGGTGTCTCTTCCCCTGATGTCACTGGGGTTTCCTGGCTCCTGTTGTTACTTTTCTTCCTCACTGCTGGGAGAGTGAACTACCTTTTATTTTTAAAAAAGATTTATTTATTTTAGAAAGTGTGCAGGTGTGCAGGTGGGAGGGAGGGCCCGACGGAGAGAATCTGGAGCTGACCTCCCCACTGACCATGGAGCCTGACCCAGGGCTGGATCCCACTGCCCATGAAATCGTGACCTGAGCTGAAATGAGGAGGCAGCCGCTTAGCTGACTGGGCCACCCAGGTGCCCCGATGAACTTTCTGAGAGCTCAGATGTGAGCACATCTGTCGCTACTTAAAAATCCTTCAGCAGCTCTCTGTCGTCTTCAGGGTGAATTTGGGACCCTGATTGATCCTTCTCTGATCACACATACCCTGTCCCTCTTGCAGCATCCTCTTAGCCTGAGAACGACGGTCTCCTCGGTCTTCCATGTTCTTTCTCTTGCTTCTGTGACTTGATACAGAGTCCATCGGCCTGCAATGCCAGTCTCTCCCTGCGGGCGGCCTGGCTTACTCTCCTCAACAGTGGGCATGCAGTACTTTTGTAATAAAACTGATTTTAAAGAGAACTAGCTTGGGGCACCTGGGTGGCTCATCAATGAAGCAAGCGTCTGCCTGCGGCTCAGGTCATGATCCTGGGGTCCTGGGATGGAGCCCCACGTTGGGCTCCCTGCTCAGTGGGGTGTCTGCTTCTCCCTCTCCCTCTACCCTTCCCTGCTGCTCTGTGCTTGCTTGCTCTGTTGTGCTGTCTCTCTCTCACTCAAATAAATAATTTTTAAAAATCTTAAAAAAGAACTAGCTTAAGAGTCACCATTCCTTAAATACCGTCCCCAAACCAGCCTGATAATGAGACTTCTCTGTATGCCCAGAGCACCCCATGCTTCCCTGTATCACTCTGGATTCTGTTTATCTCTTACTTCTGTCTCCTCTGTTAGACTGAGCTCCTAGAAGGCATTTCCCTGGCCCCAAATACATAGGGTTTTTTTCTTTTTTTCATCGTGAAAATGCTTAAAACATTATAAAGTAAGGAGGTTAGTATATACTATATATCACTTAGATTTTAACAATTTTTAGTATTTTGACATTTGCTTTAAATATCTTTTTTTCTGAGATATTCAAAATAGATTAGCAATATCACACTGTCACCCTAAAGATTTCTGTGTCCATTTCTAAAAAACAAGGACATTTTCTGCTTACCCATACTATTATCTCACCCAATATACTTTGTATCACTGAAGACTTAGTATAACTTTAATTTCTGTGTCCCTGGCGCCTAGTACATACCCTGATTAGTAGCAATAAATGTTTGAATTGGTTAATTTCTCTGTAACAACAAATAGGCCAGCAGTAGGATATCTACTCAAAATTACTGGGGTTTTAAAATTAAACTTTTGTTTTTAATTAAAATCTGCTTTAATTTCCAGATGAAGATACAAAAAGAAGAGCAAAGAAAGCCAAGAAAAAGGAAAAGAAGAAGAAACATAGATCGTTAGTTTTCTTTTAAATTTTTATTTTGGAAAAGTTAAAATATATATAAAATTACATAAGACAAAGTAATAAGTAAATAATGATTAATAAAATAGTGTAATGATCCCCTGTGTAACCATCACCCAGCTTAATAATTTCAACTCTTGGACAATCTCCACTGCCCCCCCATTATTTCAAAACCAATTCCAGAGATCATTTTGTCCATAAACCAGCATGTTTCTCTAAAAGATCGGCATTCTTTTTAAGAAATCATAACTACAATACTGTTATCATGCCTAAGATATTTAGCAACAATTCTTCAATTCTCAGCAGGTTTTTATATAGTTCATTTAAATCTGGATCCAAATAATGCACATAAATTATGATTGGTTGGTATGTCTCCTATAGCTCTTTAAATTAGTTGGTTTCCCTTCCATTTTTGTTCTTGCAGTTTATTTGTTAAAGAAACCAAATCATTTACGTATAGAGTTTCCCGCAGTGTAGATTTTGATGATTATATTTAATTTTTTATTTCTTTATTTTTAAAGATTTTTTTAAGTTATCTGTACACCTAATATGGGGCTTGAACTCAGGACCCCAGGAGCAAGAGTTATGTGCTCTACTGTCTGAGCCAGCCAAACATTCCTGACTGTATTTTTTTTAAAAGATTTTATTTATTTATTTGACACAGAGAGTGATCACAAGTAGGCAGAGAGGCAGACAGAGAGAGGGGGGGAAGCAGGCTCCCTGCTGAGCAGAGAGCCCAGTGTGGGGCTCGATCCTAGGACCCTGAGATCATGACCTGAGCCGAAGGCAGAGGCTTTAACCCACTGAGCCACCCAGGCGCCCCTCCTGACTGTATTTTTATGGTGTGGTTTTAACATGGTCTTTGTCTTGTCTGTTTCCTATATATTGATAGTAAGGTCTAGAGACTTGAGGCTCAGATTTGAGTCTTTGGCGCATGTGCTGCGCTTGGTGCTGTGTACTTCGTCAGGAGGCAGTTAATGTCGTCTCCGTTTGTCATATTAATAGCCATGGATGGTCATTGCCTAGATCCCTTATTTCATTAGGGGTTGCAGAGTTGTGCTAGTCTAATTCTGGCTTTCTTTTTTTTTTTTTTCTCCTTTCTGGCTTGCTCTCTTCATTTATTGGGTAGAATAATTCTATAAGAGAAACCTACCCTCGTCAACTGTTTGGTTACTCTGAAGTACAGTTTGTATAGGGAAGGCAGGATAATTTCTTTTTAACTTTTTTTGTTTTATGAGTTTTCAAAATAATGAGTTGGACTTTTTTTCGTATTGTTATGAACCCATGGATTCAAACATATTTGATGTATTTTAACCCATTACACTTCAAATTATTGATGCTCAAATTGTTAAGAGTTGTTTTTTAAACAGCTTTATTATCTTTCTGAAACATGAGAACTATTTCATTGTCCCCTTGAGATCTTTTTTAATAGTGAAACATGATTTGGTTAAATAAGTTGAAATCTTTTAATTAAAATTCTGCTCTAAAAATTGTAATCAGCTGAGAACTTAAATCATTTTCATCAGTCTTTCACTGCCTTAAAAAATGAGAGTCCCTTTAATGTGGGACTATTAAGTGTATTTATATCAAATTATAATTACAGGAAGAAATACAAGAAAAAGAAGTCTAAGAAGAATAGAAAAGATTCCAGTGATTCAAGCTCTAAAGATTCCCAGGAAGAGTTTCTGGAGAATCCCTGGAAGGATCGATCAAGTAGGTTCTTCTGGTAGACTTTGATTCACAACAGATAAAACATTAAATTTAAATGATTAGTCAAAATGTGAATCTGTGTCTGAACCTCTTTCCTGCAGAGCCTGAAGAACCCTCAGACTTAATTGGCCCAGAGGCTCCAAAAACACTTGCCTCTCAGGATGATAAACCTTTGAAGTAAGTAACAGTGTATTTAAAATATCTAAAGTTCCTTCCTAAAAGTACAGCCCTAACTTGCCTTTCCAACTGTATCCCCCTGTACACCCTTATTTACATGCCAGCTTCCAGCTGAGCTGAACCAGGACTTCCCTGTATCGACTGTGCACTTTCCCACATTGTGCCTTGTTCACCTTATGTCTTCCCCCAGCATGCCCTCACTTCTTTGCCCTGCCCTTATTTCTTTGCTATTCCCAATTTCTTCCTGTTAAAATCCTTACCATCTTTCAAAGCTCTTTTCAAAAGGAGGGGTCATGTGCTGATTCCCAGGACCTTCCCTCCACAAGTAGATGGGATTCCTACCCTTCTCTAATCCTCTAGTCCTCACAGTATTTTCTGTTTCTTTCGAGAGTGTCTTATATGTTCTACCTTGTGTTGTAGTTATGTCCCCATCAGTACATAAATTCCATAAGAACAGAGATCATTTTTGTGTTACAAGCTTTGAGTTTAATAGGTATTAAAGATGCAGTGAATGAATTGAAGGAAGGGATGGTAGTTTTTAAAGTCCTCTCGAGTGAAAGTTAATAGGTAATTGTTACTGTATAGCATTATTACTCGTTACAACTCTAAAAAGTATGTTAATTTGAGATATATTATTTCTCTTTTTTTTTCTTGAAGGGAAAAAGGAATTCACTGGAGGCAGAAGCCGTAAAGGCAGTACCCATAGGGATATATCGATCCATATTTGTAAACCATGAATCTAGACTCACTCACATCAGTTCTTTTGTTCCTCCAAAGCATGTCTGTATTCCTGGGTTCGTTACGCAGATCAGAGTGCAATGTTCACTAATTAAAGTAATTCACATTGGGCTTCCCAGGATGCTCCCATTCAGCAGCCATCATTTGTGCTGTTTTCTGAGAGAAAATCTTCTTGTGCTCTCTTTAGATGATGAGCTTTTTATGATGGTGAGCTTTTTATAATGAACCTTTTCTGAATTACGTTGTAGCTATGGCCATGCGCTGTTACCTGGTGAGGGCGCAGCTATGGCTGAATATGTGAAAGCGGGGAAACGTATCCCAAGAAGAGGTGAAATTGGCTTGACGAGTGAAGAAATTGCATCATTTGAATGTTCGGGTTATGTAATGAGTGGTAGCAGGTAAGTTATTGGCATCGAGGTTGGTTTCCACGATGAGCTTTTCCTTTCTCACTACCAGAATTATATTTTGGCAATTGATTTTCATTAAGTGATCATTCCTAATGAAAAGTAGGGTATAAATTTTGATTTAATATTGGTTTTACTGATACAAACATGGTTGGCTAGAATTCCATGTGTAGCTCAGCCTCAAAACCAGCGGTCTCTCCCAACTTCAGAGAATCGGTCTTTCTGCTGTCCTGTCCTAGTTTGTATTTTGGTACTTACAGTTTATCTTCTGGAGGATATAGTTAATTCAGTTATTTATCACTGCCCCATAAGGAATATGGCATTCTGGTAGTAGGAAATCATTTTCATGAGACAGTGTTTCCTGTTTTCAGAGTTTGCCTCTAGTTCTCTGTAGAGGCAGAGAATATGGACTCTAATTCTCTGTGGACTCTGAGAATGAAGAGCAGGAAAGGATTATGACAGCATGGGGAAATGAATATAAAATTGTGGAGGAGAAAGCAAAGTACCAGGAAGAATGAGGAGAGTAAATGAATAGGACATCAGTACAAAGATCAAACTGAATTTTGGATTTTTTTAAAACTTTATAAATTATTTAAAGTAAGTGAGTATTTTAAAATAAAGTTGGAAGCAGGTATTTGCAAAACCCCTGAAGCACCTCCAGAATGTCGGGATTCGGAGGACCAGCACAGTAAGACAAAACAAAATGAGGGCTGCCTGGGTGGCTCAGATGGTGAAGCGTCTGCCTTCAGCTCAGGTCATGATCCTGGGGTCCTGGGATTGAGCCCTGTGTCAGGCTCTCTGCTCAGTGCTCTCCCTCTGCCATTCCCTCCACTTGTGCTTTCTGGCTCTCTCTGTCAAATAAATAAAATCTTAAAAGAAAAGGTAAAAAGAAATGAGAGTCATAGGCATTGGAAAGGAGGATATAACTCATTTTTTTGTGAATGATGTGTTTTTTTTTTTTTTTACATAGAAAATCCTAAGGAACCTTCAGATGATTCTGAATAATAGGAGGGTTTAATAAATGGTTGGATATAAGGTTAATACATGAAAATCAGTTGCATTTCTGTGTACCAGGAAATGGTTAGAAATGTAATTAAATAAAAAGGAAGCAACATTTATAATAGTATCAGAGAATATGAAGGATTTAGGAATAGATCTTAACAAGAAATGTCCAAGACCTCTACAGGGAAAACTAGAAAACATTAAGAGACATTAAAGGGGCGCCTGTGTGGTTCAGTTGGTTAAGCGTCTGACTCTTGGTTTCAGGACAGGTCATGACCTCAGGATTGTGAGATTGAGCCCCGTGTCGGGCTCCACACTCAGCAGGGAGTCTGCCTGAGATTCGTGCCCTCTCCCTCTGCCCCTTCTCCACTCACCCTCTCTCTGTCTCTCAAATAAATATTTTTAAAAAAAGAGAGCCATTACTGAACGCATAAGTGGAGAGATACCATGTTCATGCAGGAAGACAGTTATAAAGTCAGTTCTCCCCAAATTGGTCTGTATATAGTGTAGTTCCAATCAGACTCACAGAAGAGCTTTTTGTTAAACTTAAGGTGGTTTTGGGCTTTTCTAAAGATTTTATTTATTTATTTGACAGAGAGCGAGCATAAGCAGGGGGGAGCAGCAAAGGGAGAGGGAGAAGCAGACTCTCTGTGGAGCAGGGAGCCCAATGTGGGACTTGGTCTCAGGACTCTGGGATCATGATCTGAACTGAAGGCAGATGCTTAACTGAGCCATCCAGGTGCCCCAATAAGATGGTTCTAAAATTTATGTTAGACTAGAGGGCCAAGAATAACCCTGTCACCTTTGAAGAAGGACAGGAAGATAAGATTTGGCCTACCATGTATGAAGCCTTACTATGAAGCTTACAGAACTTTAGAAAGTATAGGAGAACAAATGACTTGTTCAGTGGGATAAAATACGAAGCTCGGGCAGAGCTACATGTGTGAACTTAGTTGTATGAAAGAGATGGCATGTCAGATCACTGGGGAAGGAAGGAACTCTGCAGTAAATGGAGCAGGACAAAACTGGTTATCTGTTTGGAGAAAGATGAAAGTAGAACCCTACATGGCCATATTTAAAAACCAGTGCTACTACGGGTGCCTGGCTGGCTCACTAAACCATGCCATCACGGGGTTGTGAGCTCAAGGCCCACACTGAGTGGAGCCTACTTAAAAAAATTTTTTTTAATTAAAAAAAATAATAGTAAATAAAAAATAACTTTAACACTCTTAGTTTAACGTATAAGTAGATATCTAATTGATCTTGGGGTAAGAAAGTGTTTCTTAAGGAAGAATCCCCAAAAATGTACTTATCATAAAATAGTGATAATTTGCCCAAGTTAAAAGAAACGACTTTTGTTTATCAGAAGACATCTAAAATAAAAAGACAAGTTTTAAGCCAGGATAGGATTTTAAAACTGATAATTAGTATTGAGAGTATTTAAAGAATACATACAAAAAACCCAAAGGAAAAATGGGAAAAGGACACAAACATTTGTTAGAAGAAAAAAATTTATGGCCTACACATACATAAAAAGATGTTCATTATCATTGGAAATGGAAATCAAGAACATGCTAAAATACCATTTTACATTTATCTGATGGACAAAAGTTCAGAGTTCTAACAATACCAAGCATTGGAGAAGATGTAAATCTACAGGATCTCTTAAATACTGCTAGTGGTGATATAAATTGGTACGACGACTCTGGAAAACAGTCTGACATCATCTTGAAAAGTAGAGCGTTTGTAAGCTTTATGTCCCAGCAGCTCTGTTCCTAGATACCCAAGAGGAACTCTTTCCTGTGTACTAGGAGACACGTATATAGATGTTTTACAACGTTGTTCACATAGCACTTGATGTTCTAAACAAACCCCTCTATTCACTGTATAGTGAGCAACCTGAAGTACAGTGTCCTCTCCTTGTCTTTCCGTCCTGCTGCTCCCCCACTGTCACACTAATCTTGAATGAGTTTCCCCTCTTTTCCTTACTCCACTTTCTCTATTTTTCTAGACATAGGTCAAGCCTTATATCAAACTGACTTTGTAGGATTGGGTTACATATACCTAAAAGAGTTTCATGGAGTTTTCCCTCTAATTTAGCAGACCCTTTGAAGATAATGTCGTAGTTTCCCTCTGCCCCCTATACTCCTGATTTGGCCTTTGTGATAAATCTCTTCTTTGAGCTGCTACTGGATTCTGAGGAAGTTAAATCCACTCACAAAACTCATCAAAAAATTCTATTACGGTATTAGACCTAGTCCTTTTGGTTGTACAATAAATTAGAACCATGAGGAACTTCTACCTGATTGATGACAACTTAAACCTTTCTTCTGTCCTACTGTCAATTCCCCAAAGGCAAATTCCACATAGCACATAGGAAATTTAATAATTTGCTAGTTTCTGGTTGTTTTAGTAGAAACAACAGAACTAGACTTATGACCTTGGTATTTGAAATTAATAACATTCATGATGTTGACAGAACAATAGATCATTATTTGAATACTGGAAATGAATCAGAGCACACGTTGGCAGATAAAATGCATGCTCTTTTGAAAATTCAGCCCATTACCAAAACAATTTCTATTTATCAGTTCTTTAAATAGACCACTCTGTATTAAGAAGGGTAAGTGCAGAAGTACTATGAGAATAATTACTGAGAAATTAAGCCAAAAATAAAATTATCTGCAGGCATCGCCGAATGGAGGCCGTGCGACTGCGGAAAGAGAACCAGATCTATAGTGCTGATGAGAAGAGAGCCCTGGCGTCCTTTAACCAAGAAGAGAGGCGAAAGAGAGAAAACAAGATTTTGGCCAGTTTTCGAGAGATGGTATACAGAAAAACTAAAGGGAAAGATGACAAATAGGCATTTTCTGATTGTTCAGCAGACATTTTTAACAAAAAAGTCTGGGTTCCATATATACATACAAAAAGATTACTATGATCTGAAAAAGCTTTATAGTGCTCCTGTGCCTTCTATTAAACTCTTTCAGTCCTTCAATAAAAAGCTGCTTATTGATATAATTTTAGCAAGTTCTTTGGGTTATTTTTGGATTGACCATAATAACTTTCTGGTTTAAAAATCCAAATTACAAATAAAATCATACTGTACTTGGGGAGGTGGCATTGAGAGAAAGTGTCAGTAAGATCAGAAACTCTCAAATCATGGGACAGTGCTCCTATTAGCTCTATGTGATGCCCGTCCCCCACCCCCACCCCCACTGAACTGGTGGGAAATCATCATTCCTCTGTTGAATGCGTTACAAATGGACTTGATAGAAACATACAGGAGTCCACTTTTGTTAACAAGTTGAAGGCATTGCTGAAAAAAGCAAATCTGGAATTTGAAAATCGACTTGTATAATATATAGTCTGCCCTGGAAGTATTGTATTTTGGTTTTAGTCCCTACCTCTACCCCAAATCCAACAAACAAGCCAAAAAGACTAACCCACAGACTTACTGAGTTGAAAATGTGAATGTTAGTGTTTTAAGTTCTTAAAATTTTGAGTTCTTAAAAATGTTTCTTCAAATATAAAATACTGGGAGGTGTACAGTTGTGCCAATATAAGTACATTATCCATCTAAGCTATGGATTTGAATACTGAAAATAAATGGGAGTCAACTATGGTTAGGAGTTTTAATAAGGAAAAATATACTGAAGCATTGGTTTTAATTTAGTTTTGTAAGGATGAAGTTAAAATGATATTAAATATATTTTAACTGTGCTTTATGTAATAAGCATATTTCATTTTAAACATTGTTAAACGTTTCAGTTTACTTTTTACATCTGTCATTTGGTTTAACTTTTTATAGAACCCCTCACTTTATCACTTTTTTTATGGCTGCTATTGACTTTGAAGTTTTGGAGAAATGGGACTAGCAGTTCGTGATCTTTATTCTTCCTATTATTTTGTTCAATTTGAGTTGTTAGGTGAAGGGAAAGGGGACAGTGGAAGCTTTGGCTGTTCCTATTAAGGTTGTTTGAGCTGTGTTGTTACGTATCTAGAGTAAGTCTAAATTACCTAGGGGATGGGGAAGTTCTAACTCTGTGGTTATAAAACGTCCCCTCTCTTTGTAATAGTTTAAGGTGTTTTTTCCCCTGAGTTTTAAAATAAGGCAGTCATATTTCAAAGCATAGATAAGAAGTTTTACTATTTAACATGTGTTCTAGGAAAGTGTCTGCCTTTAACCTACAGCTGAGGAACTAAACCACTTGGCGTGTAGCAACCTTTATGACCCCTGAATCTGAAGTGATTTGTTTGTCGTCGTTGCTGCCTAACCTGATAAATACCTTGTTTCCAAAAGGTAAAAGGAAGCTAGATTCCAAATTTATGAGTTATAATCCATCTACTCCCTGCATAATACAACCTAAATTTATAATCCTTATTTAAGAATTTTGTTCTCTAAGAACATTATTTTTTGTTATTGGCTCCTAGAGACTGAATGAGTTTGCACTCTTATTTTCAGTAGGCAAAGCTGTTTAAGTGCAACAACTCTGTGATAGAGGATTATTGTGGGTTTTTATTGGATGTTACTGTGTCCTCCACAGAGTAGATATTCAGTAACTGAAAGAAAGCATATTGATGTATTTCAGAACTTTGTCATTTCTTTCATCAGGGTTTGTTCAGGAAAGATCTGCCAAAGAACAGCTTCAGTAGCATGTTCTTTGGCAAAGAGGAGGGTAGAATAAAAGGGCTGAAAGTATTTTATTTTGAGCTCATGAGAGTTACTGCTTCAGACTGCATTGAGTCATCTGAGCCATAAGTCCAACAGGGGACGTGTTGTATTTGAAATGTATGTTTTGTTCTTCAGGAAGACTTATCTGGTTTTCCACCTCCTTGCCTGTTGTTCTGATAAGATGTTCCCTTCTTTTATGTTTATTGCACAAATGTAACAGTTAAAGAAGAAAAATTACCCACAGTCTTACCACAGTTGTCTTTAGTATTCTGTGTTCCCTTCCAGTGCTTGTCTGCATAAATATGTATTCTGACATGCCTGTAAGTAATCACCCACAATGTGATCTTGTCTTTGGTGTTTTAAACCTTTACAGTCAGGCAAGACAGCCTCCCAGGGATGGTAGGAACAAGTGGCGATCTGGTGTGAGGACGGAAGGAAAGAGGACCAGAAATAAGTAAGGGCGGCAGTCAGCCCTTCCCTGTCTGATCGCCGCCTGTCAGGAAGCCGCCCCGCTGCCGGCACAGCTGTGATGCTGTGTGGCGCACAGCACACCCGCTGGCGGTGTGGGAGTGTACTGGCTAACCGTGAGGCTTACGTCACCCTGCGTGAAGGGGTCTGTGAGTGGGCAAATCTTTAGACTGGCTCTATTACGAGCTGCAGAACTGTCACCATTTTTCTTTTCCCCAGTTATGCCCATTAAAGAGGAGTGTCTACTAGAGAATTAGGCTCAGATGGGGGAATAAGCAGCCAAGGAACACTCTCAGTTTTTACCCTGACAGGTGAATTTTAGCAAATCTCTAAACTTGGCTTCTGTACCTGTAAGACTCGAGTGATGTAGACAGTGATGGGAAAGACCACTTAGAAATGGAAAACAGCTTGCTGGTTACTCTGCTAATGTGATGGAAGTTGCCAAATGGAAAGTGAATGAATGAATGCAAAACATGCAGCCGGATTGTTTGCCACAAGTTTATTATTCAATAAATGTTCTGTGGTTTGATGTGCAGTATCGTATTTTTAATACATTCTGATTAGAAGTCTAATCCTAAAACATTCTGTAAGAATTAGACACAATTGAATTAGAAGGGAATTGACTCCATTAAAATATTTTTGGCCTCAATAATGTCCCTCAGCCATTTTTCTCGAAAGCGAGTCATTCCTGGTCTGCAGAGGAAGGAAAATAAACATACCAAAACTTTTTAACATAAAACATTGAGCCAGGGATTCCCTGTTTATTCTGTTACATTCCTAGTGAGCAAGAAGTCATTTGGGGTGGGGAGCAAAGGTTGTCTCTATTCCATAGGCCCAATCAGTAAAAGGATTAGTGCATTTCTATGTAAACATTCTTTAAAAGAGCTGCTGTACAAATCAAAGATTATTATATAGGACTTAATTCCCTGTAACTGAATTTCTCATAGAAACAATAGACATGATCCACTTTGCCCCCACCCTCCTTTAGCGGTTAATCCTCAAGTTTCTAATGACTGAAAAACGGGACATTAAAACAAATTTTCTAGAGCAATGGCAGAACCCCTCGAGCCCATCCTGATGGGACGGGTGGGCCAAAGAAGAAAAGTGACCACCCTTTAAAAAATAAGTCTCCCTGGGGCACCTGGCTGGCTCAGTCAGTAGAGCATACGACTCTTGATCTTGGGGCCATGAGTTCTAGCCCCATGTTGGGAATAGAGATTACCAAAAGGAAAAAAAAAAAGTCTCCAAATGTTCATTACCTGTGAACTAATGAAAGGCCCTCAAAGATATAAGAGATCTCAATGGGCATATCCTAAGAGAGAAAAGGATAACCGTTAGCCTATACCAGTCAAACCAACTCATAATTCCTTCCATCCCTACACTTGTCCTTACGTATACTCTGAAGTTGCTAGAATTCATCCTCCTTACTGGGATGTCTGTAGGTGGTAGTTCTTTGTCACTTCAAATCTCTGTTCCCCAAAAGATCCTTTTGGCAACAAATACTTGAAGGATCACTGCAGAATTGGAAACAAGTCAGGAAAGGCTTGTGCTCCTCACAAGTACTCATTTACCTTCTCGATATGTTCCACTTTGCTCAGTTGACAGTATTTACCTCTCGGGAGTAGCATCAGAATGAAATAATACTGATAAGCAAGGTTTGAAAACATTTTTAGAGCAGCAGTGGGGGCTATAATACTGTCTCTGTGGGCCCCTCCCACACTCCCTTCCAAAATTCTACTTGGAATTTCGAGCCAGAGCCCTTCTCCTAAGCCCTGAGTGTACAGGCTCTGGTCACAGTCTTGCTTTCCTCCAGCAGCCTTACTTCCCGGTCTCCAACCTTGCCCGTGAGCAAGACAGCTGATGGCAGGATAGGTGACCGGGAGCGGTGAGAGCTCATGGAGGCAGACAGAGTCCCAGATAACTTCTGTGAAAGGATGGACGGCAAGGCGGGGAGTAACGTGTTCACGTCGGCTGTATTCCAGGCATCATGCTTGGAACCAGACCCGCTTCTCTGCTGACCCTAACCCTGGATTCGTGGATGTTCTTTGGACTCCTTTCACACCAGCTATCAGCCTGTCTCATATTCATCGTCTCCCTGGCAGCTACACGCAATTCCTTCAAGTATTCATCGAGTGCCTGTTACTTGCCAGGCCTCGTTTTACAGCAAAACAAAAACAAAAACTCCTGCCTTTGCGGAGCTTACGTTCTAGTAGGCAGAACGGACAATCCCGTAGACCATCAGAAGGTCAGAAAGTGTTAGGGAGAAAAAGTGAAAGCATGGAGGAAGGGATAGAAAGTGTGATGTAGGACGTGAGAGCCGGGTGTGCCCATCCCTAGGGAAGAAGGTCGGAGGGAACAGCAGGTGCAGAGGCCCTGAGGTGGGACTCTATCTGGGTTATTAAAGAGCCGTGAGATCACAGCAGCTGGAGGAGAGGGAGGGAGGGAGGGAGGAGAGGGAGGAGCAATAACAAGGGACCAGGCCTCGCAAGGCCCGGTAGGACCTCATTGCTCAGTGTACTCCGGGCCCACAGCAGCAGCACCGCCTGGGAGCTTCTTAGCAATGCAGCGTCTCGGGCCCCACCCCAGACCTGCCGAGTCAGAATCTTCCTTTCAACAAGATCAGCTAATGTGCCTGCAGTTTGGAGTTAGAGAAACACATGGGAACATTTTAAACAAAGGAGTGACATAATTTCATTTTATCAGGCTCACTCTGGCAGGCGTCTGCTGTTTTGGAAAGCTACACAACGAGGGCGAGGGTGGAAGCAGGGAGACCAGTTAGGAGGCCATTGGAACAGTCTTGGTAAGAGATGATGGTGTCTCGTACCAAGGTGGTAGAAGGAGCGGTAAGAAGTTGCTGGATTCAGGACCTATTTTGAAGATAGGGCCAATAGGATTTCCTAATGTGTTGGATATGAGGGACAGGAGTCAGGGATGATGCCAAGGATTTGGGCCACGAATGGAAATGAGAGGTCTGCGGGCAGATCAGGTTGGGAAGGGTAAATTGGAAGTTCAGTTTAAGTGAGATGTTTATTAAACATCCGAGTGGCAGAGGTCTGGGCTGGAGGTCAGATGTGGGAAGCAGAAGCTAGAGGAGGCATTTAAAGCCAGGAGGCAGTAAGACCACCAAGGAGAGGAGTACGGAGGACAGGTTCAAGACCAGTAGAGACTGAGAAGGAATGAGCAGTGAGGCAGAAGGAAAACCCAGATAGTGTGTGGTTCTAGCAGCCAAATGGAACGTTTCATGAAGCCGGGAGTGAGCAGCTCTGGCAAGTGCTATAGATGGGCCAAGCAAGATGAGGACAGAAATAGGACTTGAGTTTTACAAAGAAGGGGTCATCAATGACCTTGACAAGAGACATCTCCATTTTCATTGAGGTCTCATCTAAGCGAAAGGGGGAGAAAAGGAAGAGCTTACTGGAGGTTTGTTTTTGGTGATCTTGATGGTGAAGAAGGCAGAGGCAGTGACTGGCGGCATGGGTCTCTTAGCGGTTGGGATGCTCCAGCGTACACAGTAGATGTAGTGGTAGCTGTGAATCAGGTCTTTCCTCTCTATAAACTGTGTGTAGTGCACCCAGCGGTCCTGATACTCCCACGTCTGTTTCATATAAAAGAGAAAGAGCACATGGAGAAAAGCAAACTTCCCATTCGAGTCCTCTGTGTAAAGGCAACACACAACAGGAGGGGTTACAGCCTGGCTTCGGGCATCCGTTTCTACCGTTTTGGATTGGGATTCAAACTAGAGTCAACTCCCAATTATCTCCACAAGTGGAGGAGAGCAAAGGCGGAGCCCGCATGAGTGACGAATGCAACGTCCCTGGAGATCGGGCTTTGGAACACAGAGGCCACGCTCAGATGCGTAGGGGTGCATGCACGCCCCACGCACGCCACACGCACGCCACACACACGTACACATGCGACCTCCCTCCGGGCCCTTAACTCGGGAGACAAGCGTGGTTAACTGGAGAGTAATGAGAATGTGATCGGAACCTGTGTTCTGCTCACTCCTTGGGAGCCCTAAAGGTGTGACTGGAAAGTAATGGGGCCGATTTCACAAGCTGTTTCTGAAAATCCAGCTCACTTCAGTACAGCCATCGGTGGTATATAAAGTAAGTTTAGGAAAGGAATGAGTCAGGCCCTAGGATCCTCCAGACCCCTCAGATCCCTATTTGACCCCCTTGGAGAAGTTTTTCTCTCAAAAGCACAAATCTGACTAGCACTTAGGGCCCAGAGAAGTCACAGTGCAGCTCCAGCGCCCTAAGTTCAATTCGACTGAAGCCCCTTGGGTTGGGGGCACAGGAAGCTTCCACAGCCAAAAAAAAAAAAAAAAAAAAAAAAAAACAAAAAACCACCAAAAAACCCTGAATTGAGTTGAAGGGCCACAGAAGGAAGGAAGTGGGACGGTCTAACAGTTTCAGTGATGTGCGGAGGGCCAGTCAGAGGGAGATGGCTAAAAGATTTCAGGCCCTCTAGAAAAAAAAAAAATAGGTTGGCGTTCGCCCTCAGCTTACTTTCTTTCAAACTTAAGTTGATTGTTTCAGTCATCCAGACAGGAGCCCCAGACTCTATAGATTCCTGGAGATCAGGATTGTATTTTACACAGATTGTCATGCCTGTTAGTGAAGGAGCCCGCTAGTTAACCCTTTGCGGCCCACTGGAGCATGCCTTTCTTTCCAACCTTCCTATGTGAATATATTTCTTCAGCTCTAATGTTTAATCTGTTACACCATCAAAGACCTTGTACCATCGGAAGGGTCCCCGTTTTTATCACTGTTCAGGCAGCTGATTCTCACGTAGCTCCAGTGAGTGTGTGTTAATCTTGTATTTTGTCATTTTTACATAACATTGCTTCATATACTCGCTTCCAGGAAACAATTTCTCATTGTGCTACTCTCCCATGGATGGCTTAGCCAATTACATATTATTGGACACTCAAAATCAACAGGCACCTGGAAATACATGCCCAAAACTCTTATCAATGGTAAGTGACCCTCGAGGGAGTAGAACTGGGTATTGTGGGGGTCGAAGGGGAGCTTTCATTTTCTACTTTGTGTCATTTTGCTCACTGGGGATTTTTTGGGTTTTTTTTATAATGTCTTATTTTATTATAAAAATAATTTTAACTTGGTGGTAGGCATTGGGGATTTTCCAACTTTTCTCATATAAAGAACTTATTTGTGTATTCCTGTTGCCAGACTGTGTTCCTTGAGAAAATAAACTAATTGTGCCCATTGGCAATACATAATTGTACCTATTCCCTCCCCAAAACACACGAGCCTTTGGATACCAGGTTTCATCATTCTTATTCACATTGTAATACCTCAGAATCTTGTGAATTTACATTTTTCACTGATAGTAAAACTCTGCATTATTTTTGTCATCAGAAACTTTTCAGGGGCACCTGGGTGGCTCAGTAAGTTAAGTGTCTGCCTTCAGCTCCGGTCATGATTCCAGGGTCCCAGAATAGAGCCCTGAGTCCCACATCGGGCCCCCTGCTCAGGGGGGAGTCTGCTTCTCCCTCTGCCCCTCCCCCCACTCATGCTCACTCACTTTCTTGCACGCTCAAATAAATAAAATCTTTGAAGAAAAAAAGAAAGAACTTTTCCTACTATGGTGGCCAAAGTATATCAGACCTGTGATCAAAACTTTATTTTGCTGCTTGATCAGAAAGACTTAGGACCAGCGCGCCTAGGTGGCTCAGTCGGTTAAGGGTCTGACTGAGTTTTGGCTCAGGCCATGATCCCCAGGGTCATGGGATCAAGCCCCATAATGGGCTCCATGCTCAGGGCAGAGTCTGCTTGAGATTCTCTACCTCTCCCTCTCCTCCTGCCCCTCCCCTCGCTCGTGCACACTTTCTCTTTCTGAAATAAATAAAGAAATACAGTCTTTAAGACTTTGGGCAAATTGTCCAACCTCTCTGAACCTCAGGGTTTCTAATTTATAAAATGGGTACACTGATGTACCTACACGCAGGTCCATTGTGGGGATTAGATGAGATCATGCATGCGAAGTACTTAGCAGTACTCGACACACAGTGATGCTCAGGAAATGGTAACTACTCATTTGCCATCGCCTGGTGTACAGTGCATTCTGGGAAATCTGCAATAAGTTTGAGAAAGCTCTCCATCAGCAATGTCTGACCCCCGGAGGACAGACTTCGCTTCCAGAGCTTGCTGCGTTAGCAGGTCTGGGAACAAGGGGATTTTCTGTCAGTAGCTTTATAGAGCTTTTAACTTTTCAGTGAACTTTCTACTTTCTAATCATCTTATCCTCATAATGGTCCTACGCAGTAGGTAAGCTCTTCATCTGTGAACAAGTAATGGTATGGAAAGAACAAATCTGTTCACGTATTCAACACATATTTTAGAGCATCTGTGTGTATGTGACCTTTTAGGAGCTGGGGACAGAGAATTGGATAAAAGCTTCTGCCCTTATGGTCTATATAATCTGTAGGTGGAAGAAAGGCAAAGGGTAAGTAAGTAAAATCTAGTATCTTAGGTAGAGCCGAATGCTAAGGGAAAAAGTAAATCAGGGCAGGAGAACGGGTTGCAGTTTTAGATGAGGTGACCAGGAAAGGCCTCAGTGAGCAGGTGGAATCTTTTTTCAGTCGAGCTATAGTTGACATACAGTGTTCTATTAGTGACAGGTGTACAACGTAGTGATTTAATATTAATGTACGTTATGAAATGATCACGTTAGGTCTGTCACCATACAAAATTATGACACTATAATGACTACTTTCTCTGCTGTGCTTTTCATCCCATGACTATTTTTTTTAAGGATTCTATTTATGTATTTGACAGAGAGAGAGCACAAGTAGGGGAACAGCAGGGATAGGGAGACAGAGAAGCAGGCTCCTTGTCGAGCAGGGAGCCCGACACGGGGCTCCATCCCAGGACCCTGGGATCATGACCCGAGCCGAAGGCAGACACTTAACTAACTGAGCCACCCAGGTGCCCCATCGCCATGACTATTTTATTTTATTTTTATTTTATTTATTTTTAAAGATTTGAAGTAATCTCTGTGCCCAATGTGGGCCTTGAACTCGCAACCCCGAGATCAAGAGTCACATTGCTCCACCAGCTGAGCCAAGAGCACCCTGTGACTAGTTCATTTTATAACTGGAACCTCGTACTTCTTAATCCCCTTCACTTGTTCCACCCAAATCATACCCCTCTCTCCCCTCTGGTAACACCAGTTTGTTCTCTGTATTTGAGTCTGTTTCTGTTTCATTTTGGTGGTTCATTTGTTTGGTTTTTTAGATTCCATTTGTAAGTGAAATCATGTATTATTTGTCTTTCTTTAACTTACTCCTTAGTATAATACCCTCTAGGTCCATCCATGGGCAAGACTTCATTCTTTTTCATGGCTGAATACTATTCTATTTTATATATATCGCATCTTTGTTACCCATTCATCTACTGATGGACACTCAAGTTGCTTCCACATCTTGGCTTAGAGCAAATAATGCTGCAATGAACATGGAGTGCGTATATCTTTTCAAGTTTGTGTTTTTGTTTTTGGGAAAATACACAGTAGTGGAATTGCAGGATCATATAATATTTCTATATAAAGTTTTCTGAGGAACCTCCATATCGTTTTCCATCGGGCTGCACAAATTTACATTCCCACCAACAGTGCACGAGGCTTCCCTTTTCTCCATGTCCTCACCAACACTTGTGATTTCTTGTCTTTTTGACATTAGCCATTCTGACTGGTGTGAGGTGATGTTGTGCTTGTGATTTGCATTTCCCTGATGATAAATGACGTTGAGGATCTTTTCATGTGTTTCTTGTCCATCTGTATGTCTTCAGAAAAAGTTTCTATTCAGGCCCTCTGCCCATTTTTTAAATGGATTTTTTTTTCTTTTTTGGTGTTGAGTTGTAGGAGTTCTTTATGTATTTTGGATATTAACCCTTTATCAAACATATCATTTGTAAAATATCTTCTCACATTTAGTAGGTTGCCTTTTCTTTTATTGGTGGTTTCCTTTGCTGTGCAAAATTTTTTTTTGTTTGATGTAGTTGCAATTGTTTATTTTTGTTTTTGTTTTCCTTGCCTGAGGAGACACACCGAGGAACATATTGCTAAGGCTGATTTCCAAGTGTTATTTCCTGTGCTTTCTTTTAGGATTTTTATGGTTTCAGGTCTTACATTTAGGTCTTTAAACTATTTTGAGCTTATTTTTGTATATGGTGTTAGAAAATGGTCTGGTTTTTGTTTTGTTTTGTTTTGTTTTGTTTTTTTCAGTGTAACAGTATTCCTTGTTTTTGCACCACACCCAGTGCTTCCATGCAATCCGTGCCCTCTCCAATACCCACCACCTGGTTCGTTTTGTTTAGATTTTGAGAGAGCGAGCATATGAGCAGGGGGAGGGGCAGCGGGAGAGAATCTCAAGCAGACTGTGCTTCAAATGCAGAGCCTGATTTAGGGCTCAATCTCACAAGATGATCTCCTGAGATGATGACCTGAGCTAAAACCAAGAGTCGGGCATGCAACCGACTGAGCCACCCAGGCACTCCCCCTTTTTTTTTTTTTTTTTTTTTTTTTGCATGTAGGTGTCCATTTTTCTTAACACCTTTTATTGAAGAGACTGTCTTTTCCCTGTTGTATACTCTAGCTTCCTTTGGCATAGATTAATTGACCATATAAGTGTGGGTTATTTCTGGACTCTGTTTTGTTCTTTTTTTTTTTTTTAAAGATTTTATTTATTTATTTGACAGACAGAGATCACAAGTAGACAGAGAGGCAGGCAGAGAGAGAGAGGGAAGCAGGCTCCCTGCTAAGCAGAGAGCCCGATGTGGGACTCGATCCCAGGACCCTGAGATCATGACCTGAGCCGAAGGCAGCGGCTTAAACCACCGAGCCACCCAGGCGCCCCTGTTTTGTTCTTTTGATGTATGGGTCTGTTTTTGTGCCGGTACCATACTGTTTTGATTACGATAGCTTTGTAGTATAGTTTGAAATCCAGGAGCATACTACTTCCTGCTTTGCTCTTCTTTCTTAAGATTGCATTGATTGGGGGCACCTGCATGGCTCAGTCGTTAAGGATCTGCCTTCGGCTTGGGACATGATCCCAGGGTCTTGGGATCAAGCCCCACATCAGGCTTCCTGCTCAGCAGGAAGCCTACTTCTCCCTCTCCCACTCCCTCTGCTTGTGTTCCCTCTCTCGCTGTCTCTCTCTCTGTCAAATAAATAAATAAAATCTTTTTTAAAAAAAAGATTGCTTTGATTAATCAGGGTCTTACGTTGTTCCATGTAAATTTTAGGATTATTTGTTCTAAAATGAAAAAAATGCCAGTGGTATTTTTATTGGGATGGTATTGAATTCTGCAGATTGCTTTGGGTAGTATGGGCATTTTAATAATACTAATTCTTCCATTCCACGAGCATTTATTTGTCATCTTCAATTTCTGTCATCACTGTCCTACAGTTTTCAGAATACACGTCTTTCAACTCCTTGGTTAAATTTATTCCTAGGTATTTTATTCTTTTTGATGCAATTGTATATGGGATTGTTTTCTCAGTGGCTCTATCTGATAATTATTAGAGTATAGAAATGCAGCAACAGGTTTCTGCATGTTAATTTTGTATCCTGCAACTTCACTGAATTCATTTCTTATAGATTTTGTTTTTATTTGACAGAGAGAGACCCAGCAAGAGAGGGAACACAAGCTGGGGGAGTGGGAGAGGGAGAAGCAGGCTTCCTGCTGAGCAAGGAGCCCGATGCAGGACTCGATCCCAGGACCCTAAAATCATGACCTGAGCCAAAGGCAGGCACTTAATGACTGAGCCACCCAGGCACCCCTTGAATTCATTTATTAGTTCTAATAGTATTTTGGTTGAGTCTTTAGGGTTTTCTATATATAGTATCATGATGTCTGCAAACAGTGGTAGTTTTGCTTCTTCTTTATCAATTTGGATGCCTTTTATTTCCTTTTCTTGTTTCATTGCTACAGCTAGGCGCTGCACTATATGTTGAATAAAAAGGGCAAGAGTGGGCATTGTAGTCTTGTTCCTGATCTCAGAGGGAATGCTTTCAGCCTTTCACTTTTTTAAAAAATTATTTATTTATTTGACAGACAGAGATCAGCAGCAGGCAGAGAGGCAGGCAGAGAGAGAGGAAGGGAAGCAGGCTCCCCACTGAGCAGAGAGCCCAACGTGGGGCTCGATCCCAGGACCCTGGGATCATGGCCTGAGCCGAAGGCAGAGGCCCAACCTACTGAGCCACCCAGGCGCCCCATCAGCCTTTCACTCTTGAGCATGATGTTAGCCCTGAATTTGTCATATCTGGCCTCTCTCATGTTGAGATATGTTTCCTCAGTGCCCACTTCATTGAGAGTTTCTATCATATTTGGATGTTGAGTTGTGTCAGGTGCTTTCTCTGCATTTATTGAGATGATCATATTGTATTTATCCTTTATTTTGTTAACATGGTGTATCACATTGATTAATTTGTAAATATTAAATCATCCTTGCATCCCTGGAATAAATCCCACTTGATCTTGGTTTATATGATACTTTTAATGTATTGTTGAATTCGGTTTGTTAATATGTCATTGAGGATGTTTGCATCTATGTTCTCAGGAATACTGATCTGGAATTTTCTTTTTGTCTGTCTGTCTGGTTTTGGTATCAGGGTAATGCTGGTCTCATTGAGTGATTGGGAAGCAACCTTTCCTCTTTAATTTTTTAGAATAGTTGGAGAAGGATAAGTATCAGCTCCTTTTTAAATGTTTGGTGAGGGGCTCAGTTGATTAAGCGTCTGCCTTTAGCTCAGGTCAGGGTCCCAGGGTTCTGGGATTGAGCCCTGCATCGGACTCCCTGCCCACCAGAGTGTCTGCTCCTGTCTCTCCCTTTGCCTCCCCCTTCATGCTCTCTCTCTCTCTCTCTCTCTCTCAAATAAATAAATAAAATCTTTTAAAAAAATGAATGTTTGGTGAAATTCACTTGTGAAGCCATCTGGTCCCAGATGTCTTGTGTTTTTGAGTACTGATTCAATTTCATTATTAACATTTTGTCTGTTCAGATTTTCCATTTCTTCTTGATTCCAGTCTTGGAAGATTGTTTCTAGGAATTTATCTATTTCTTCTAGGTTGTTTAATTTGTTTGCAACGAATAATTTTTCAGACTAGTCTCTTATAATCATTTATATTTCTGTGGTGTCAGTTATGATATCTTTCATTCCTGATTTTTTTCATTCGAGTTCTCTTTTTTTCATCATGAGTCTTGCTAAAGGTTTTCCAGTTTTATCTTTTTGAAGAACCATCTCTTAGTTTCATTGATCTTTTCTAATGTTTTAAGTTTCTATTTCATTTATCCTCTCTCTGATACTTATTATTTCCTTCCTTCTACTAATTTTGGGCTTTGTTCTTTTTCTACTTCCTTTGGGTGTAAGATAAGATTGAGATTTGCAGATTTCTTCAGTTGGGCCTGTAGTGCTATAAACTTCCCGTAGCGTGAAGTCTGCTTAAGTTTCTTTCTCCTTCTCCCTCAGCCCTTTACCCCCTCAAACAAATAAATAAATCTTTTTTTAAGATTTTTATTTATTTATTTGAGAGAGAGAGAGAAAGAACACACCCAAGCGGGGGCATGGGCACAGGGAGAAGCAGACTCCCCGCTGAGCAGGGAGCCTGATGCAGGGCTCCATCCTGGGTCTCAGGGATCATGACCTGAGCAAAGGCAGACACTTAATTGACTGAGCCACCCAGGTGCCCCTAAATAAATAAATCTTAAAAAAAAGTTCCTTGTAAAACCTCTTTGGCTACATCACTTGGATTTTGTACTCTGTTGTTGCCATTTTCATTTGTCTCGAGGTATTTTTTACTTCCTCTTTGACTTCTTGGTTCAGCCATTGATTGCTTAGTATCATGCTTAGCCTCCAGGTGTTTGTAGTTTGTAGTGTTTTTCCAATTTTCTTCTGTAATTGGTTTCTACGTTCATGCCATTGTGCTAAGAAAGGATGCTTGATATGATTTCAGTCTTCTTAAGTTTGAGACTTGTTTTCTGGCCTCACACAAGATCCGTCCTGGAGAATGTCCCATGTGTACCTGAAAAGAATGTGTATTCTGCTGGTTTGGGATGGAATGTTCTGGATATATGTTAGGTCCATCTGGTCTAATGTGTCATTCAAAGTCACTTTCCTTATTGATTTTCCGCCTGGATGATCTGTTGATATTAGTGGGGTGTTAAAGTCCCCTAACATTACTGAACTACTGTCAATTTCTCCCTTTATATTTGTCAATATTTTCTTTACATATTTAGGTGCTCCTGTGCATAGATATTTACAAGTCTTATATCTTCTTATTGGGTTGACCCCTTTATCATTATATAATGCCCTTTGCCTCTGGTTACAGGTTTTGTTTTAAAGTCTATTTTGTCTGGTGTAAGTGTGGCTATCCCTGTTTTCCTTTTTTTTCTCCCATTTACTTGGAATATCTTTTCCCATCCCTTCACTTTCAGTCTGTATGTATCTCGAGGTCTGAACTGAGTCTCCTGTAGACAGCGTATAGGTGGGTTTTGTTTTTGGTTTTTTTTTTTTTAAGATTTTATTTATTTATTTGACAGGCAGAGATCACAAGTAGGCAGAGAGGCAGGCAGAGAGAGAGAGGAGGAAGCAGGCTCCCTGCTGAGCAGAGAGCCCGACTCAGGGCTCGAGTCCAGGACCCTGGGATCACGATGTGAGCGGAAGGCAGAGGCTTTAACCCACTGAGCCACCCAGGTGCCCCTGGGTTTTGTTTTTTTATCCATTCAGTCACCCTGTGTCGTACGATTGGAACTTGTAGTCTCTTTGCATTTAAAGTAATCACTGCTGGGCATGTACTTATGATTAATGTGTTCATTGTCTTCTGGCTGTTTTTGTAGTTCTTCTCTATTCCTTTTTTCCCTTGTGACTTGGTGACTTTCTTTACTGTGATGTTCGGATTCTATGTCTTTTATGTGTCCATTCTAGATTTTGGGGATGTGGTTACCAGAAGGTTCACATATAACACACTATATAGAACTGTGCATTTCAAGTTGATGGTCACTTAATTTTGAACACATTCTAAAAGTGCTACGTTTTTACTCCCTTCCCATTTCATGTAGTTGACATCATATTTTACATCTTTTTATCTTGTGTACCTCATAAGTAATTATTGTAGCTATAATTGAGACACTACTTTGTCTTTTAACCTTCACACTAGCTTTCTAAGGGATTGACTCACTACCTTTACTATATGTTTACTCTTACCAGTGAGATTTTTTTCCTTTGTAATTGTCTTCTAATCATGGCCTTTTCTACTTAAACAAGTCCCTTTAACATTTTTTGGAATGCTGGTTTAGTGATGATGAACTCCTTTAACTTGTGTTTGAGAACTCCTCTCTCCTTCAGTTCTGATTGCTAACCTTGCTGGATGGAGTATTCTTGGTTGTAGGTTTTCTTTCTAGTACTTCGAATGTATCTCACTACTCCCTTTGGGCCTGCAAACTCTGCAGAAAAATCAGCTGATCGCCTTATGAGGGTTCTCGGATACATAACTATTTGTATTCTCTTGCTGCTTTTAAGATTCTCTCTTTATCTTTAATTTTTGCCATTTTACTTACTATGTGTCTTGGCATGGACCTCCTTGGGTTCCTCTTATTTGGGACTCTCTGGGCTCGCTGGACCCAGATGTCTGTTTCTTTCTCCATGTTAGGGAAGTTTTCAGCTATTGCGTTTTCAGAAATGTTTTCTGCCCCTTTCTCTCTCTCTTTCTGGGACCCCGATAATGCAGATGTTCGTATGCTTGGTGTTGTTCCAGTGGCACCTTATCCTACTCCCATTTCTTAAGAATTCCATCTTCTTAGGCGCCTGAGTGGCCCAGTCAGTTAAGTGTCCAACTCTTGATTTCAGCTCAGGTCATGATCTCGGGATCGTGAGATCGAGCCCCGCGTTGGGCTCTGTGTCAGGTAAGGAACCTGCTTGGGATTCTCCCGCCTTCTCCCTCTGCCCCAGCCCCATTTGAGCTTTCTCTGTCTCTCAAAAAATAAAAGTAAAAATATTTTCTATCTCTTTGTTAAAGTTCTCACCAAGTTCATCCATTCGTCTCCCAACTCTTGTACTCTTGTGAGCATCTTTATGACCATTCCTTTGAACTCTATCAGGTAAATTGCTTATCAACATTTTTAGCCTTTTTCTGTGATTTTGTCTTATTCTTGTTTCTCTGTCTCCTCATTTTGTCTGACTTTCTGTGTTTGTTTCTATGTATTAGGTACATCAGCTCTGACTCCTGGTCTTGAAAGTAGCGGCCTTATGTAGAAGGTGTTCTGTGGGGCCCAGTAATATCATCAGCCCTCATCACCAGAACCAGGCACTCTGGGGGTGTCCCACGTGTGGGCTACAGCCCACTGCACTGTCCACAATGCACTGTCCTATTTTGACTCCGCTATGATTGCTGTGGGGGTGCTGGTGAGCAGGGCTGGCCCTTGGCCCTGCTGGCTGCAGTGCCTACTGGTGGCTATTGTGGGTGTGCTGGTAGGTAGGGCTGTACCCCTCCACCCCACCTGAGGCATAAGTTGCTTTGGAGGGACACTGGTCTTGGTCAAGGCTGCCCACCAGCTGTGGCAGGGTGGTAATGACTTTGGGAAGATGCTGGTCCCAAGTGAGGCTGCCTGCCTGCTGTGGCGGGCCAGGAGCTGCTTCAGAGGGGCACCTGCCAGGGTGGGGTCAGGAGCCTAGCAAGGTAGATGGAGAAATGTCAGAACTGGTACCCACCAGCACTTTCATTCCCAGAGGATGTTCCTACAGACCCTGCCCCTTTGGCACATAACCTTAAAATGACGTGATAAATCCCCTTCGCAAATAGTCCAGGCACCTTTCAAACCACTGCCTCTGTGCTTGGTCTCAGAGAGAATGGTACCGTGTGGGCCCTTTAAGAGCTGAGTCTTGGTTTTCCATAATACTCTGGTCAAGCAGCCCCCCAATTTTCAGAGTCCCTGGGATGAAGCCATGCTGATTCTCAAGGCCAGATGTTAGGGGGCTCATCTTCCTGGTGCAGTCTTCAGGGTGGTGGGTGGTACCAGAGGTGGGGCTTGGACCTCCCGCTCCTCAGGGAGGGCCTGTCTGCCTGTGATAGCCCCACCATGTGTGGGTTGCTGTGTAGGGATTTAGCTCCTGACTTTGTCTCTGTCCCTGCTACCCTTCTTAACATGGCTTTTTCTTCATATCCTTAGCTGTGGAAGAGCTCTTCTAGTCTTCAGGTCACTCTCAGAGTGAGTGAACAGGCGGCATCTTAACAAAGATCTCAAGAGAGGTAAGGCATGAACCATGAGAACAGATCCCAGGGGAGAGGGTTCCAGGCAGGGAGCACTGCCAGTGCAAAGGCCCTGAGGTGGGAGCCGGCCTGGCAGTTGAACAGGAAGGAGACGGGTGTGGCTGCAGTTAGAAAGGTGAAAAGGGAGAAGGTAGCAGGCAATGACTCTGGGCGCTAAGTTGGGAGGGAAGAGGGAAGTCCGATCACTTCACGCTCCGTAGGCCATTGTCAGGACTGACTTTTGCCTTTTACTCAGAGTAGTGGGTGGCATTGTTGGGGGAAATTTTTCTGCTTGTTCTGTGTCCCATTCCAGCCTGATGCACAAACCCTGGCAGCAGTAGGCAGAGGCTTTCGCCCGACTCCGAAGGGGCACGATCTCCAAAGCAAGAAGGTCCAAGAGTAAGTAGTACTTTGTGCCGTGCACCTCGCTTCCACCTCACTGGGCCTTCCTTGGGCCTAGGGAACTGCCCTTAGGGCTGTAGGCCGTGATGGGCCGGCCAGAGAAGCAGAGACAGCAGGAAGCTTCTCGAGGGCTGAAGAGTTTGCCTCCACCTGTTCCGGCTCGGCTGTCTTCTGAGGAAATACAGCGGGCAAGTAGGGACGGAGGAAATACAGCGAGTAGGGATTTCAGGTCATGGTTTAACCCACCCCGCCAGGTATGCAAGGCAACCTGGATAAGCCACTCCAGGATAAGCCACACAAATGGGTCAGAGCCAGGCAGAGGCAGAAAAGAGACAGGAATTCACAGACATGCACATCACAGTGTGCAGGCATGATGTTCCAAAACCAACTCAGAAAGATCCATCGGCATCCCCTCTGTTAATACGAGGTCTCTAAAGTTGGTGACGGGAGAATTCCTGGTTTGAAAGCCAGCATGGGAAAATGGCTTAACCGGGCCTCTCGGATTTGCCGAGGGAGACGTAAGGTTAGGAAGATACAAACAAGGAAAGACGACTGTGCCTCTCACCATCGAGCCATACCATTTTGATCTTGGAACCCAGATGGGGGACAATTACTTACTTTTTAGTCTCCTTTGAAATCATCTAGGGTTTCTGGGTCTGAAACTTTTCATCAGATGCTCCTTTTCATTGTTCCTCGCCCTTGTATGCCCATCCGGAGCGGTCCGCTAACTTACCAGGACGAACTCCTCAATCTGTTTGCGGCCCCTTTCTGCTGTGAATTCACCGTGTGTGATCCATTTGATGCTTTTGGTGGGCTTTTCAGCTTCTGCAAGAAAAGGAGGTGAGAATTTGTCAGTTGCCTGGTGGTGTGGCATTGTTTAATGGGACTGTCCTTCAGGCCTCCAAGCTGGATGACTACCTTCCACAGTCTTTTTTTTTTTCTTTAAATGTGGGGTTTCCTTTTTTAAATGTCAGGTTTTTTCATTTGTTTTTAATGATTCTACCTGTTTATTTGACAGAGACACAGTGAGAGAGGGAACACAAGCAGGGGGAGTGGGAGAGGGAGAAGCAGGCTTCCCGTTGAGCAGGGAGCCCGATGCCGGGCTCGATCTCAGGATCCTGGGATCATGACCTGAGCCGAAGGCAGACGTTTAACCGACTGAGCCACCCAGGCGCCCCTACCTTCCATACTCTTAACAGCAGCGTGGATGGCACTCTTCACTAACTCTAGGGCTAGTTTATTCACATCACCGTTGTCATCTTCTTTGTCTGTCTCCTGGCTTGTAGGACTTTGATCCACATCCATCTTCTGGATATTGAAATTTTTGGTCCCATCCATTTTCTTTCCCCTGGAAAAAGAAGCTTAACAAGTTAGCCCTTGCGCATGTGTGCGTGCATCTGCCTACAACACTTGTCTAAATTCAGACCTCCGCTTGAAGGATAAGATGTAGGAAATGGTTGTTGCCTCAAAGGCTTAAGGGTGGGGATGGGAGTGAGGCCTTATGGTTTATCCTTTGTGCCTAGCTTCAGAGATCTGTTTTTCCTGAAAACCAAGGGTTTTCAGATTCTTAGAACCATGAACAGTTCGATCAAGGTGTAGTAGAATGAGTCCGAACTTCTTTGGAGTTCTAACAATATGGATTTCTAGCTGAGTCTTTAATAGAACCTCAATCCCTGCTTAGGCAACTGAGAGCACATGCCCAGCCCTTTTTTTTTTTTAAGATTTTATTTGAGAAAGAGAGAACATGAGCAGGGGAAAGGGCAGAGGGGCAGGGAGAGAGAAAGAGAAACAGATCCCCACTGAGCACCGAGCCCAACGCAGGGCTCGATCCCACGACCCTGAGATCAGAATCTGAGCCAAAACTGAGTCGGATACTTAACCCACTGAGCCACCCAGAGACCTGGAGCTATGTGCCCAGGGGCACCTGGGTAGCTCAGTCAGTTAAACGTTGGACTCGATTTTGGCTCAGTTCATGATCTCATGGTCGTGGATCAAGCCCTGTGTTGGGCTCGGTGCTCAGTGCAGAGTCTGCTTGAGATGCTCTCCTTCTCCCTCGGTCCCTCCCCCTGCTCGTGCTCGCTCTCTTTCTCAAATAAATAAATAGATAAATCTTTTTTTTTTTAAAGGATAATGTGAATTAAAATCATTAGAGGCAATACAGCATAGGATGGGGATGGGTTTTCAGTTTTTTTCTCTTGGACTCTCCAGGTGTACAAATTATATATCATGTGCCAGAAACTCACTTTTTACCATCTCCTCTCCTGAGGTAATATACTCCCATGAGCACTTGCTTTGGTGAACACTTCCAGAAAACTGTTCAGTGAAAGGGAAGGTAACATGCCTCCTGACTTCAGGGGGCGTGCTTCCTGCTGTCCCATCATAACGTGTGCTGCTGGTTTGTGGTGACAGATGTGTCACATCGGGAAACTCTTTGCTCCTCTTCTGGTAAGAGGTTTATCATAAATGATCACTAAAATTTTCCAGATGTTTTTAACATCTACGGAAATGGTGAAACTTAATCGTTATTCGGGCTGTGAACAAGGGTTCATCACAGTGTAAGACTCTGCCCCTTTTCTGTCTTTTTTCCATCCTTTCCTCTTGAGTCTTGGATTCTCTTTCTTTCCTGGCTACTGCTTAAGTCTCTTCACTTTTGACAAATCACTTCCTTCTAGCACAGCTGTGCGTCCCTGTGGCCAATGGCATGGGGGGGTTGCTGTAGCAAAGTGGGTGTCTCTCTCCAAAGGGAGCTCATTATTCTTCTGTAGTTACTGCTTCCAATTTTGGGGTGTTTAATGTGCCTTGTTTCATTTAACTCAGCCCTACTCCATGAAATCGTGCACTAGACACCTTCCATTTGCCCTTTCAGATCCACTCCTCCTGTGTCCCCTGCTCTCTGTCCTGGAAGGCTGACCTGGCTGGACTGCATCAGTGGGCTCTCCCCTTCCCTCTGGCTTCCAGGAGGTTCTGCACAATGCGGAGACCAGGCTGAGGGAGGAGAATGAGGGCAAGTGATATGTTCCCTGGGGAGCAGTCCGCCTTCAGGGTCCCCTGTGGCTGGAGCGGACCCTGCTTGTCTCAGGGCAGGGGTCTCACTTCTCAGCCCCGTAAGGGCAGTTATGCTCTCCCCTCAGCCCCGTTCTAGAACAGCCCAACTGTTCTAGCCCCAGGGGAGCTGCACTTGCCCTTGTAGCCCTCCTGTCCGCCCACACCTTCGTAAACACTCCGTTCACTTAACCCTTCTCTACCTGCACTGCTCTTAGTATGCCAGGTTTCCTGGTGGGACCCTGCGACACAGAGAGACTCTTGTCACCACATGAAAGGAGGAGGCCAGGCTCACGGCCGGACTGTCTGGCTCGGTGGCTGATGCACTCAACTACCCCACTCTCTTCCCTCCAGGACTCCAGAGTCTGAAGCCCTCCTGAAGTCCAGAATGTGCTCACTTGCTTTCTGTGAGCCTCTTCGAGGAGAGGCACCCTCCGCCCCCTTTCTCATTGTTGGTTCCAGGGTGTGCTGGGAGCTGTCCAGGGCAGCCCAGTTCTTGGGGCCGTCAGTCCAGGCATGGTCTGAACAGCCTTTCAAGCCTTGGGTAATGCTGACTTGTGTTCATTTGGGTCTTCATATTAGCATTTGTGGCTCGGTTTGCATCTGCCTCAGTTCCCTGTGGCTGCTCTCCGGGGGTGGACGAGGCCGTGTACTGGGGGAGGACGGAGTCTTCCCAGGCTGCCCGTCCCAGACAGTGAGGGGAGCCTGAAGGTTGGCCAGTGAGGGAGTCCAAAGGCCCTTGAGCTAGAGAACTGGCTGTCCCCAGCCTAAGAATTGGGCCAATTAGGCCACAGCAATTTGCTATAAACTCTGTAGTTAAAGACAACAGTGGAGTTTTTTTGGTAAACCGGTAAATTTAGGAGGCTTTGGTGAGTTAACCGTACAGCAACTTGATCCTTTAAACGAATGGCCCACGTGGCGACTCGGTCACTCAGTGACTTGGGTTTCAGCAAATTGCTTCTTGATGAATTGAACAGAAGCCAAATATGTAACTTCCAAAACCAGGCAGAGGAGGTGGGGGGTTCTCATCCATGGAAGGACCTCCTTAAGACCTTCCCTAGGGAGCCCTGTTTTCCGGCAGGAGGGAGAAAGGGGAGCAGGGGCTCACATCGTGCCCTTGCACATCCATGGGCACGCATCCGTCATAAGCGTCCCTCCGACTGACTTGTCCTCGTGCTTCGCCTCCCCTCCCTGCCTAAGGAGAGAGGCCAGATGGGCAGGAAAGGCCGGGCGTGTGGTGGAGCCCGGGGTCAGGTGACAGCTGCGGAGAACCAGTGTGAGGCCTCTCTGCAGCACCCCCCACCCGCCACAAGCCCCCCACCCCAGTACCTGAGTGAGCAGATCCTTGTTGGGAGCAGTACCGGCCAGGTCAGCCTCAGACTCCCGCTGCTCTGGCCCGGGCCCGCCAGACAGAATGTTGACATGTGCTCCCCGGGCAACACCCGCTCCCGCCAATGGGAGGCAAAGCCCTGAGGGGCCACCCGCTTCTGCCGGTGAAGGCAGGGACAGTCCGTCCCAGCAACCTTGTGACCTCTGCCCTGTGGCACTCGTGGCCAGCTTCCTCCGGCGGCGGGGGAGCTCGAAGGGCTTTTGCCGGAGAAGCAGGGATGGCAGGCGCGGCATGTGGTGGGGGTGATGGGGGTCCGCTCTCTGGGCCACTGGGTGCAGCGCCGTGTGTGTGCGTGTGTGTGTGCGTGTGTGTGCGTGCGTGTGTGTGTGTGGTCTCCGCCTCCTCCTGGCAGCCTGCTGGCCACCAGTAGTGTTTGCGTTACCGGGAGACACAGCAAGGCACCCAGGGTGTCAGGCCCAGGGCCGCTGGCCTCACTGACGGAACTCCTTACTTCTCGAGACCCACATTCCCAGGCTCGGAACTCCCTGCGTGCTTGACTGTTTTCAGGGGTGTCTTTTGTGAATCACGGATGAGCTTCCAACATAATGGTTATCAGCCTAGACCCGGGGACAGTTTACTGCACGTTTCATAGTTTCCTCGTCTGCGAAATGGGGATCGTAGTGCCTGTGGAATAGGGGTCCGCAGGAGGACCGGATCCCGCGATTCCTGTTAAGACTGGGAACAGTGCCTGGTGCGTCAGAAGCGGTCTTCACACCGCCCAGATCGTTTTTCTAGTATTATCACTAACAGCAGGAGCACCGTAGAGCGTTCTTTCAAATGGTAAAATGGAGGGGCGCCTGGGTGGCTCAGTGGGTTAAGTGTCTGCCTTGGGCTTAGGTTATAATCCTGGGACCCCGGGCTCGAGCCCTGAGTCCTCGTCATCGTCATTGCACTTGTCATTGCCATCCTCAGGCTCCCTGCGCACCCTCTCCCTCCCCTCCCTCTGCGGCTCCCCTGCTTGTGCGCCTGTGCTCGCTCTCTCTCTCTCTCTCTGTCAAATAAATAAAATCTTGAAAAAAAGTTGTTGGCCCTGTGTTAAGAACCAGTTTTATTTTATTAATTTTCTGTGAAATCCCTCCGTCTCACAAGCCCTGCTTTGTGTCCGGAGTGCTAGGCTTCTCACCCCATGACAGTCTCCATCCCAGCGAAGAAAGGGGAGCGATTTGCTAAGTGTCCTCCTCACCCAGGGCGAACACTGAGCTGTGCCTGGAAGACGGTCCCGCGCACAGAGCCTGCTAGTGTGATGGCGCAGTGACATGGGGGCTGGGGCTGGAAGGGAGAAGGGTGGGAGGGAATGGTGCGGCTTGCAGGAGCTCAGCCTCTGATCCCACACAAGGGGCTCCCATCCCAGCTCTGCCACAGGCTGGCTTTGTGACTTTAGGTAGGTTGTGTCACATCTCTGAGCGTGGGGATCTTACTTACAGTCCCTTCCTACCCCTGATAAGGTGAAACGAGGTGGTTCGTGGGGAGCCGTCAGAACAAGGAAAAACACCCGAAGTGTGCAATGAACGCTAGTTCCCACGGTCAGGTTGGTGGAGACGAGCCACCACGGGCAGAATCAAAACCTAGAGGGGTCAGAAAGAGTCCACCGCTTCCACAACGTAGGGCACATGTGCCTGAGACAGGAGGGACTGGTGTGTCTTGAGCTGTCGCTGTGCAGGCCCGGTGCCCAGCCGCCGAGCCAGGAAGAGGACTTGTGTGACACGCTCACTGGTGAGCACGCGGGCTCAGGCTCCAGAGCTGCCAGTACTCTCAGTGATGATGACCGGCCTCAGTGCTCCTCCCACACAGCCCATCAGATCAGCGGCTCCGAACCTTCTAGTGCCGCAGCAGGCCTGCCCTTCCGGACTCCCTGGGGGACAGTGGGGAAGTGGTAGCTGCTGGGCCCTGCAGAGCTTCCTTTGTGTCAGGCTTTGGTGGGCAGAGGCAGCAGGACCTTTCCCAAGAAGCTGTGGGACCACTGGTGAGGGGTGAGAAGTGTGGGCCGAGGACCTGGCACC
This sequence comes from Enhydra lutris kenyoni, assembly GCF_002288905.1. Taxonomy (NCBI): domain Eukaryota; kingdom Metazoa; phylum Chordata; class Mammalia; order Carnivora; family Mustelidae; genus Enhydra; species Enhydra lutris. Next base: position 3,205,912 of record NW_019154137.1, on the reverse strand, counting down.
GGGATTCTTATTCGCCCAGAGGAGAAGGACGTGCGGGCAAGTGACAAGAAGCTCCTTGGAGGCAAGATGCGTTCATGGGGGAAGCCGGGCGAGAAGGTGCCTCTTTGAATGAGAAGCTTAAACTCTGTGGCCAGAACTTGACCTTCCCCTCCCACCCCCCAGCCAAGCCTGTTCCCCAAGTGACAGATCCTGGCCCTGGGCCCTCCTTATGGAGCGGCCTCTGATGCCAGGCAGTGCTGAGGGCGGGTTCTTCTGCTTTTGCTCCCCCGCCGGCCCAGGAGGAGCCCAGCCCAGCCCCTCGTTCCAGGGAGGAAGTAGATGCAGCAGGCCAGAAAGTCCCAAACCCAAGTCCCCACCTTGCTGCCCCCCCAGTCCACTGTGAGCCTCTCCTCACATAGGGCGTCCTGCCTCCTCGGAGCCCCCCAGGCCCTAGGCCCCCACTTGGACACCAGCTTGTAGTCCAGTGATGCCCCTCTGTTTGCCCGAGAAATGGGGAGCCTGGCCTGCTGCCACAGCGCGGCCTGGGCCCTTCAGGTCATGCTGAGGGAGGCTCCTGGGCCAGCGGTGGGCCAGGCCGCTGCTCCACGTCCACGTCCACGTCCATGGAGACCAATGGGCAGAGCAGGAGGGACAGGCCACGCCGTGTGCATGCGGCCTTCCTGAGGCGGCCTCGCTGGGCACGCCGCCGGGGGGGAGAGGGGAAGGCACCTCGCTCTGGGGGAGCCCACACCCTGGGCCCTGAATCGGACTCTTGCCCTCCATGTCCCCTCAGTCGTTTTCACTCCCTCTCGCTCCCCTGCAGCCCACCTGGTTTATCTGCTCACCCTGCCCTCCTCCCTCCCTGGCAAGGCGCTCAGCTCTCCTCCTCGGAGCCCGGGCTGAGCGCTGACCCTGTCCGGTCAGGTGAGGCAGAGCCCGCGAGGAGCTTTTAAGGCCCCGCGATGCGCACGGGCGGCCGGCACTGTAGGCAAGTGAGGGTGAAGGGAGGACAAGGCCCCCAGCCTCCCTCCGTGCACTTGGCCTAGTTGGGAAGCTAAGGAAAGCCCCCCGAAGAGAGAATGAGCAAGTCAAAGGTAGCAAGGCCCGTCGGGTTCGGGCAGGCTCTAAACAAGCAGGGCTGTATGATGGCGCTCTAGGTCTGAGAGGCCACCAGGCTGTCCCAGGAAGGGGCGCGAGGAGGTAGGAGCCCAGGGACTCTCCCAGGCTGAGGCCTGTCCTCCAGCAGTAAAGGCCCGGGACCCAGAGTCCAATGCTGGTCCGTCCCAGGTCGGCAGGTTCCTGAAAGTCATACTGTCCTGAAGTCCTCTCAGAATGTTCCAGCCATCCCTGAGCACACACGTCTGCCACAGGGCGAGTGCCTCGTTGAACACTGTGTCACTCAGAACAAAAGCCCAGTGGCAGAGCTGTTCCCGGGCAGCTGGACTTTTGCCAGTGCTGCCCTGATTCTCGTCCCCACTCATAAGCACTTCTAGGCCCCAGATGCAAACTCCAGGGTTGCCCAGGAGACCTGAGCCACCCCACCCCCAAGACGGGGCTCTTACAGGTAAGAGAGGAGAGGGGGGCTTCTGGGAGACGCCCTGTTTTCTGGCCTCCGGAAGCCAGGGTATTAGGCCTAGAAGGAAAATTTTCTGTGGAATGAAACAGACATTCCCAGCCACGTGTAGGTGGCCCCCAGGCGGCGGCCTGGGCAAGGGGTACCAAAGAAACCCTTAAATACACGGGAAAGATTTTTGTTTTCTTGGGGCCGTAATGCTCAGTGTTTCCGCTGTCTTTCCCTTTTCCTGTTGTCTTTGGGATTGTAGTTCTTTGGGATCACCATTGAAATTGCTTACTTGTTTGTAAGTTTTATTACCTGGCCCATAGGTAATAACTGGTTTCTTCACGGTTTCTGGACCTGAGGAAGATCTGTCAAGAAACAAGGCAACAGAAGGCACAAAATGTGTTCCAGTGGGATACCTGGGTGGCTTAGTCGGTTAAGCGTCTGCCTTCGGCTCAGGTCCTGATCCCAAGCCCCGCATCGGGCTCCCTGCTCAGCAAGGAGTCTGCTTCTCCCTCTCCCCCTGCCCTGCTCAGGCTCTCTCTCTAATAAACAAAACTAAAAAAAGAAAGGAAGAGCATGCCCTGAAAGTCCACATCGACATACCTAGGAAGAAGAAACTCTGTTTCATGTGTCTTGTGCCCACAAAAGTACAGTAATTTTTCTCGGGTCACGAAAATTATCACGAAAGTTATCAGGGTGAGAGGAAATCTTGAAAAGCAAGTGATGCCCAGCTCTCAGCCCCTACTCTCTGTCCTCATCCAGAAGCTTCCTGCTGAGGTGGCTGGCTTCAATCCCGTCCACTCATCACCTTCCCATAGAAGGGAGTAGGTGGCAGATGCCTGGAGGGGCAAGGGGCACTCGGTTCTCACGGTGGCATTCGGCTGGATTGTGCTCTCTGCTCTCAGAAAACACCTTCAGAGCAATCGGTGTCTGTTGTCTTGGATCGCAGTGCTCTGGGGATACCTTCATTGTGATCGTTCATTCCAGGAGGGAACCCTGGGCCGCTGCACTTGGTCATGTGCTGGGCCTGAGGGTGCCCTGACATCCCTCTGGGAACCGAGGAGTAGACTGGACGGCTCTTCAGGGGGTGCTTGCAGTGTCAGCAACGGTCCCTCCCACAAGCAGGGGCTGTAGTTACAGACCACCTTCCTGGCCGTCTCTGAGCCCCAGGGACCGGTGAGGGCACATACCCGCCTCACTTGAGAGACGGGAGACCTGAGGCTCAGAGCAGTGCAGCGACTTGCCTAAGGTCACACAGCCCCCAGGTGGCGGGGCCGCCCCCAGGCGCTGGTCCTCGCGGCACCCTGAGTCTCTGCATCACACATCCCCTCTTCCTTCCGAAAACAAACTGTCATGGGTCAGGGGGAGGGAGGGGGTGGTCCTGGGCATCAGAAGCATTGCCAGTCTCTACCCACTAGGTGGCAGTAGCACCCCATGAAAAGTGGCTAGACTACTGAGTAGTCCTGGCTTCCGGTCCGCGCTCCGTGGAGTAGCGGGGCAGGGGTGTGCCTGTCAACGTCGCACGTCCCCTTCCTGACATGCGGAGCCTCGCTGCTGCCCAAGGAGCGAGTCCAGCGCCCTGAGGGTGATAGACCAGGCTCTTCGGGTTCTGGGTCCTGCCGGCCTTTCCGGTTACTCTTCCCCCTCCTTGCCGCCTCCCCCTTGGCTCTAGTTCGCCACCCCTGCTCGTAGGTCTCTCCCGCACAGCCGTGCTAGGCTGTGCCCCCAGCCGGGCCGTTTTTCTGCGTGCGGGGTCCCCCCTCGGTGGTTGAGTTCGTAAATCCTACCCAACCTCCGAGACTCGGCTTGGTGTGGGCATCACCTGGAAGCCTACCCTAAGCCTTTTCCCTGCCTCCTCCATCCCCTTTCCCCCCCACCCCCGCCCCCACTGAGTCAGTCCCTCCGTCTTGCTCCCCACACCTCCTGCAAACTTCTATTCCTAGCACTCCACATCCCATCCCGTCATGCCTGTTTCACCCCTGCTGTGAGTTCCTGAAGGGCAAGGCTGGGTCTTACTCAAATCCGAGGCACAGCGCCTGGTGTGTAGCCTTTTTTTTTCTTCTTTTTTTAAAGATTTGTTTGTTTATTTGAGAGCGAGAGCCCACACAAGCAGGGGGAGAGGGAGAAGTAGGCTCCAGGACCCCGGGATTCTGACCTGAGCCCCCCAGGCACCCCTGGCGGGTAGCATTTACTCAGCAGTGTTTACTGAACCCCGGAGAACAGTTAAAAGTACACTGGGTTGGGAGTCAAAACACCAGGAGTCTAGTCCCACTTCTGCCACTAGCTAGCTAAGTGATGGCTTCCCATCTCTGAACCTGTGTTTCCTCATCTGGGGAATCAGAATTTGGACTGAATGCCTAAGGGTCCTCAGAAAGTGGATTGCTGAGTCCAGAATGCTTTTTCATAAATAGTCCACTTAAAACTGCTTCCCAAGGGTGCCTGGGAGGCTCAGATGGTTGGACATTTGCCTTCGGCTCAGATCATGATTGCCAGGTCCTGGGATTGAGCTCCACGTCTGGCTCCCTGCTCAGTGAGGAGTCTGCTTTTCCCCTTTCTCACTCCCCCTGCTTGTGCTCTCTCTCTCTCAAATGAATAAAATCTCTTTAAAAAATGCTTCCAAAGGGCAGGGCCATTGTCTTCCTCCCCCTTTTGAATGTGTATGACTTTCCTCTAACCTTTTTCAAAGGCTTTTCCTATTGACTATTTCACTGGACCCTAGAAATAACTGCAGCAGCCTCGTAGATATTGTTCCAAACAAGAACCATTCTTTGAAACAAGTAACAAAAACTGTGTCACGTTACCTTGATGGAAGACAGAAGAACAAGTGTGTTTGTTTATGCACCCACGAAGAGCCCCTCCGGGATGACGTGACCATGGGGAGGTGCTGGGCCAGGGATCAGAGCAAGCCTTTTCACTCAGTACCTTCTACTGTTCGATGTGTGAGCTATGTGAATACAGTATTTAAACAATTAACGAGAGTGAACATAGATGCCTGGGTGGTTCAGTCAGTTAAGCGGCTGCCTTCGGCTCAAGTCATGATCCCAGAGTCCTGGGATCGAGTCCCGCAAGGGGCTTCTTGCTCAGTGGGGAGCCTGCTTCTCCCTCTGCCTGCTGTTCCCTCTGCTTGTGCTCTCTCTGACAAATAAATAAAATCTTAAAAAAAAAAAAAGATGGTGAATAAAGCCACGTGAGTGGTGTTGTTTCCCAATCATCACTTCAATCTTTTCCCCCCAAAGATATATTATTTGGGGGTGGGGGGCAGTGAGAGGGAGAGCAAATCTCCAGTAGACTCCCCACTGAGTTGGGAGTGTGATGTGGGGCTCATTCCCAAGTCCCTGAGATCAGGATCTGAGCCGAAATCAAGAGTTGGAGTCAACTGACTGGGCCACCCAGGCGCCCCACATCATTTCAGTCTAAGAGCAAGTGACCTGTGGATCAGGGGTGGGTGGGAGGGGGTCAGTGGCCAGACCACCTCCGTCAGAGCTGCTCTAAGAAAATGCTTCTGGTTGATAGCACTTGCAAAAAATCAAGAGAAATGCAGGCTACAAACCACCACTACAGTCCCCTAGCTGCAGGGTTTTCATCGGGTTCACTCGCTGGCAGCGGGGGGTGATAATGAGGCTGAATTTCACAGCAGGTGCCACAGAAACGGGAGGTGAAGGATTGGGCCTCAGGTGCAGAGCGGGACCGACCGATTGCCACCTGCCGGGTTGTGGCCCTTCAGAGCCAGGCCTGAATCCAGCTAAGGAGGTAAGCTTAGTGGCTGATCCCCGGCTAGAGGCACAGCAGACAGGTGACAGACCCACAACCCCAGAGCCTTAGCCGTGGCTCAGTCGTCCCCATCTTCCACAGGCCTGTCCGCACCGCCTGCCCTCTCCCTTCCCGGAGCGAGTCTTCGTAACCGTGGGCTGAGGCCCGTGCGCAGCTAAGTGTGGACCAGAGCCGTGTGACGTTTGTCATTGTGACCGTGGCTCTCCTTCAACAGCTTCATCACAGGGTGGCCGGTCAGAGGGTCATGCCCCCAGTGTGACCGCCGCCTGCCTCCTCTATAGGCCATGCCCAGACGCCTGAGTTCAATGGAAAGCACCCAGCGCAGGGTTCAAGGTCACCAGCACATCGAAGGTTAAAATGGGTCCAAGATGGGAGATGAAAAACAATTGAGTTTTCTCACCTGCAGGGCCTGTGATCACCTGGGGGGTTGGTCTACACTCACAGCAGGATTCCCCTCTCTCTGGAAGTTACATCTTTTCAGATCTTCGTACCATTGGGTTACCTTTAGGGGTGAACATGCAACTCTTTATTTCAAGTTGTCAGTATGCGCATTTGAGTAAAACTGTTGCTGTCGCCGCTCTCCACAGAAATGAAAATCAACCCTTCAGTGCATCCTAGCTGTTAGACGCGACGGTAGAAGATGCAATCTGTTTTAAAGGCATTCCACCAGGGGGGCCTGGCTGGCTCCGTGGGAGGAGCGCAAGACTCTCGATCTCAGGGTTCCAGCCCCCAGGCTGGGTGTAGGGATCACTAAAAAGAATAAAAACTTTAAAAAATAAAAGCATTCTACCTGGAATTTCACACAACAGGAATCACCCAGGAAAGGAACTACAGGGGAAAAAAAAAGTACTACTTTTTCTGTATTCTCCTAGCAATCTCTAAAGGAATGATCTTTTTTTTTTTTTTAAGATTTTATTTATTTGAGAGAGAGCGAGAGTGAGAGAGCACAAGTTGGGAAAGTGGCAGAGGGAGAAGCAGGTTCCCCACTGAACAGGGAGCCAGAGGTGGGGCTCAATCCCAGGTCCCTGAGATCACGACCTGCCCAAGCCAAAGGCAGTCGCTTCACTCAGCCACCCAGGGCCCCCTGAAATGTCTTTTTAAATATTCCAACAGTATATTTTGTTCCAACAAATTATATATATATATATCCCAACAGTACTAACTACCATGTATGACAGGCTGGGCAGTGGGCACAGGGACAGGTGCTTGCTGCACATTCTAGCTATAATTCTAAGCCTCAGTTGCCTCCTAGTTTTTTTTAAGTTGAAAAAGCTCCATTTGGGTAGACTGTTTGAGCTTGCGTAGTACTGTTAAAAAAAAAAAGTCAAGAAAGCCTTTGATTTTACTTTTTTATTATGCACTCGGTTAATACACTGCATAACCTTTAGAAGGGCTAGATGAGCATGACTGAGTTATTTTTCATCCATCAGGAAGATGCTTCCTTAATCGATATTCTCCAAACCCTGAAAAACAGAATCAAAAGGGAAATGTGAGAATTCTGTTGCGGCCACAAATGTACACACGCAGGCGTGCCTCAGGGACACAAGTCAGTTCCAGACCGCTGCGGTACAGTGAGCGGAAGGAACGGGTCTGGTTGCCCGGTGCATAGAAAAGTCCCGTTTGCACGACAGTGCGGTCTGTTCAGTGTGCAACAGCATACGTCTACAAACCAATGTGCATACCTTAATTTCAAAAAACCTTAGTGCTAAAAAACGGGAACCACCATCTGAGTTCTCTCTGAGTCGTAAGCACAGATCGCAGATGGCCATGACAAATGTCAACAGTAACAAAGTTTGAAATAGTTTGAAAACTACCAAAACGTGATGCAGACACAAAGTGAGCAAATGCTGGTGGGCAAATGGCGCCCACAGACTCGCTCCACACGGGGCTGCCCCAAACCTTCGATGTGCACCAACACCCGGCATCCGTACACGCAGCGAGGCGCGCGGGTGCTCTCTGGCGTCAGCGGCCTGCTCTGTTATTAAGGACGTACCCGCACACCCCACCTTTCTCTCGATGCAACAGTAAGCTGAACTGAATTTTCTAATCACTGAGGTACAAAGAATAACCTACAATGATTTCTAGTTTCCAGTTTCTGACCGCAGCAAACATCACTTTATACGAAAAGTGCCCCGCCCATCAGAAGGAAAACCAGTGACGGGCTGGATCCTTCCGAGAGTGAAGACAATCGGGTCAAATCATTACAAAAAAATAACAGCCAACGCGAGGAAGAGACCATTAACCTCATTCTAGTTTTTACAGATGAACAAATGGAGACTCAGCTTAAAAGGCTCTTGCGGAAGTCAGCAAGGAAGTGGCAGGGCCAGAATTCAAGGTCAGGGACCCCCTAACTCCAGAACTCTTTCCCTGTGAGCGTGACACTGTTTATTCAGAAGACCCACTCTTTCTTAGCTCACGACCAAATTCTTCAGAAACTGGAGAGTAAAACATCAGTCAGGGACGACATTTCTTCCAAGTGTTAAATAACACAGTCCAGGCAGTCCGCTTACTATCACAGGCAGAACCACCTTGAGAGAAATGAGACCTGCACAGTCCTAGGAGCTGCCCTGCAGAAATTCTAATCGGGAACCTTCTCTCCACCTTGTGCGCCGGCCGACTGTGCTGGTCACTCTTGGACCACACTGGGAAATCCTGCCTTAGTCAAGTAGACCTCTATCACCATGTTCGTCAGCTTCTCAAAGGGCGCCGTGCTGACAGGCAGATCACCTAGGCTGAGTCCTTACAGTGTCACTGAACCACTCTGACCCTGTTTTCTCATCTATAAAATGAGTATTAACCTAGGTTCACTGTGAAGAATAAACGAGCAAGGAGAAAATATTAAAAACTACTTTTCTTTTTTTCCTTAAAGAATAATGGCGATGAACTCCTACAAGATCTAAGAACATACTACCAGGTTTAATCATATGAAAATGTTCTGCTTGCCTATATCTGACCTACAAAAACAGCAATTCCACAGGATTCACTCAAATGCACAATTATGGTAATTCGTTACATTATGGTACTGGGTGCATGAACCAGCAAACTCATGAAGTATTAGTGTATTCGTGAAACAGGACCGTGTGTATACAGAAATTTGGTTCACTCAAATGGTATTTCAAATAAAAAATGGAGGGGCGCCTGGGTGGCTCAGTGGGTTAAGCCTCTGCCTTCGGCTCAGGTCATAATCCCAGGGTCCTGGGATCGAGCCCCGCATTGGCCTTTCTGCTCAGCAAGGAGCCTGCTTCCCCCCCCCCACCCCCCTCTGCCACTCTGCTTACTTGTGATCTCTGTCAAATAAATAAATAAAATCTTTTTTAAAAAATTAGATTAAATTAAAATTAAAAATGGACTGCTCCATAACTAGATAATTGTGACAACTGGCTATCTCTTGGAAAAAAGTAAAGTTAAATCCTGTGATTTCACATTATACCCCCAATGACCTATAGACAAGTTAGCACTAAACATTAAAAAAAAGATATTTGGAGGGGCGCCTGGGTGGCTCAGTTGTTAAGCGTCTGCCTTTGGCTCAGGTCATGATCCCAGAGTCCTGGGATCGAGCCCCACATCAGGCTCCCTGCTCGGCAGGAAGCCTGCTTCTCCCTCTCCCGCTCCCCCTGCTTGTGTTCCCTCTCTGTCTCTCTGTCAAATAAATAAATAAAATCTTTAAGAAAAAAAAAAAGATATTTGGAGAAATTTTAAAAATTTATTTATAATCTTGGGTAGAACAGTCATTTGTAAGCAAGACATAAAACTCAAAATCCTGAATGACAAAATATGATAAAATGAACATCAAAATCAAAAACTGATGGGAGACTTCATAAAGTGAAGACAGACTGGTAAAAAAAGATCTGCCACATGTAAAACAGACAGAAGATTAATAACCATAACGTATAAAGAACCCCCATAAAAAAAAAAAAAACAAAAAAACAAGCAAAGCACACGAGCAGACAATCCATGGAATAAAAATACAAACGATCATTAAATCTCTGAAAGGCTGCTCAACTTCGCCAGAAGACAAGACAACTCAAATTCAATTAGCACTGTTAAGACATTTGGCAAAACATAACCAGAACCCATCTCAACCCCGAGGATGTCTAGTATCAGAGCCATCTTACCTTTGACACATAGTAACGATCAACTCCAGAGATGCGCCTATCTCTTTGCATCAAACTCCACTGATATGGATAATAGGCAACCCTTTTTTCCTACAATTAGAAGAAATCATTATTGCACAATGTTTACGAAGATGAGTGACTCTATTATAATAGAGGGCTATCAGAACTTATTAAGTGGCATTCTAGGAAAATGGAATCATCACTGAAACAAAAGCCAAATTAAGACCAAATCCTAAATAAAATCGGACCATTAAGCTTCACAATTGAGATGGTAACCATGAGTCTTTACACATTCTATTTTAACCAGCATCTGTTTTTTTTTTTCCCTTTCCTCCTTTCCTTCCCCCCCACCCCCTTATTTGAAAGACTTGACTACTTGTTTCCATTTGGGACCTCAAAGAGAAGAAACAATAGCAGCAGATCACACGTGAAGAAGAATCACAAAACCAGAAAGCAAATACATTATGCCCCGTACTCTAGGGATAACGTGATGGGCCTGGAAGAGAGGAAAATGAAATCCTGATATGAAAAGCAGGATCTTACAGTAAATTCCTCAAGGCTTGGGAAAAGGCGGGGTGGGGGGTGGGGATAAAAAATGTCAAAGTAAAAACCTAATTAAGAGCAGAGAGGTTAAAAACCGAGAAGGCACCAAGATGCGGACGCGAGACATTACAATCAAAAGATTAGAGATCCGAGGGGGTGAGGGCAAGACTAAAGCGAGACCCAGGAGTTCGGACCCACCTTCTCCTCTACCTTTCCGGCCCCCGAACCTACAACGCCGTCTTGGCCACTCCACCCAACAACTAGCTGCTTCTTGCTAGAGCAGAACGCGGTTTCCGTCGGCTTTCGTTCCGCAAGCCTCTGCTTTTAGGCAACCAGAAGAAGGGGGATGCAAGCCTGGTGTCCCCCAGGTCGGAGAGCGGCTCCGGACCCCAGTGGCCTCCCACCGCCCGTCCGCGAAGTCAGCCTTCGCGCGGGAGAGGCCGCCTTACCTTGCCCCCGTTGGTGAACCTGTGGATGTGCGCCGTGGCTATGCCGGGGATGACCAAGCACACGGCCATGACGCCGATCCCGGGCAGGATCTCGAACCACATCGCACCGCGGCGGCCAACGCCAAAACCCTCCTTCCCGGCCCGGTTAAAGGTGACCCGGCCTCGGCCCCTTCCCAGTAGGCTCCGCGGCAGCCAGCCGGCGGGGCGGGGCCGCGCACGCCTCGGGAGGAAGCGACGGGGGCCGGCAGGGCCCAGGGGCGGTGCGCGCTCGCATCCTCGCCCCCGCGGATGCCCGCAGTCCGCTTGGGGCAGCCCATCTCGCTCCGACTGGAGGCCGGGCGCGCGACGTGCGGTGACGTGAAGAGGCCCCGCGAGGCCCAGCACGCCATAGCCTTCCGGAGCTGCGGACTCTAAAATGGCAGAGCAACTTTCTCCGGCCAAGACGGCAGACCAGGTGTGCACCTTCCTCTTCAAAAAGCCTGGTGGGCGAAAAGGGGCTGCGGGCCGCAGGAAGCGCCCGGTCTGCTACTCGGAGCCCGGGGACAGCAACAGCAGCAGCAGTGACGAAGGCAGCACTGTGGTTCGCCCGGAGAAGAAGCGGGCGATCCACAATCCGATGATACAGAAGACTCGTGGCAGTGGTAAACAGAAGGCGGCTTACGGCAACTTGAGCAGCGAGGAGGAGGAGGAGGAGGAGGAGAAAGAGCCCGAGAGTCTTGGCGTGGTGTACAAGTCCACCCGATCGGCAAAACCCGTGGGACCAGAGGATATGGGGGCGACTGCTGTCTACGAGCTAGACACAGAGAAGGAGCGTGATGCACAAGCCATCTTTGAGCGCAGCCAGAAGATCCAGGAGGAGCTGAGGGGCAAGGAAGATGACAAGATCTATCGGGGAATCAATAATTACCAGAAATTCATGAAGCCCAAGGATACGTCTATGGGCAATGCTTCCTCCGGGATGGTGAGGAAGGGCCCCATCCGAGCTCCCGAGCATCTACGTGCCACCGTGCGCTGGGATTACCAGCCCGACATTTGTAAGGACTACAAGGAGACTGGCTTTTGCGGCTTCGGAGACAGCTGCAAGTTCCTCCATGACCGTTCAGATTACAAGCATGGGTGGCAGATCGAACGTGAGCTTGATGAGGGTCGCTATGGTGTCTATGAGGACGAAAACTATGAAGTGGGAAGCGATGATGAGGAAATACCATTCAAGTGTTTCATCTGTCGCCAGACCTTCCGGAATCCAGTTGTCACCAAGTGCAGGCATTATTTCTGCGAGAGCTGTGCACTGCAGCATTTCCGCACCACCCCTCGCTGCTATGTCTGTGACCAGCAGACCAATGGCGTCTTCAATCCAGCGAAAGAATTGATTGCTAAATTGGAGAAGCATCGAGCTGCAGAAGAGGGTGGTGCTTCCCATTTCCCAGAAGACCCCGATGAGAGTCCAATCCCCATCACTTAGTTTCCCTATTAGTCTCACACCTCAAAATAAATCTTTTGTTGTTTGGAAATCTTAATTCGTCGTGTCCTTCCTTTCTAGGGAAAGTGAAAGGAAAAGGCAGGTGGTGAAATAGGGCCCTGGATGGAGGGCTTATAAAAGCCTTGAGGTAGGTTCGGTCTGGATTTTTACCTGTTACATATGCTGCCTGGGTGTGACATAACTTTTCAGAGCCCTTTGGCATAAATTCCGGGGATGGGAGAAGTTCGAGAAAAGAGCTAAACTTCGCTTGAACTAAAACTGATGAAAGCAAGAACTGAACCTATTATATCACGTTTCTGTATCACTTAGTAGTTTACCAAAGTACCTCCATGTATGAGCTCTACCGGAAGCCTGTACTAGTACAAAATCTGCCCCCGCCAGCCTGTGTGTTTGGAGGGTGGGGTGGGAGTGGGAGAATTGGGTGGGGGAGCTGGTGGCTAGCACCAGAGTGCACGTATGGGAAATGGTCCTTGCTCTCTTAAAGCACCACAGGTGGGTGCCTGGGGGGCTCAGTCGTTTAAACCCATGCCTTCCGCTCAGGTCATGATCTAAGGGTGGTGGGATCCAGTCCCATGGTGGGCTCCCTGCTGGGCAGGGAGCCTGCTTCTCCCTCTGCCCCTTCCCCAACATATTATCTCAATCTCGCTCTCAAATAAATATAATCTTTTTTTAAAAGATTTTATTTATTTATTTGACAGAGATCACAAGTAGGCAGAGAGGCAGGCAGAGAGAGAGGGAGGGAGCAGGCTCCCTGCTGAGCAGAGAGCCCAATGCGGGGCTCGATCCCAGGACCCTGAGATATGACCTGAGCTGAAGGCAGAGGCTATAACCCACTGAGCCACCCAAGCACCCCTCAAATAAATACAATCTTTAAGAAAAAATAAACTACTGTAGGTAACCCACCCTTCCACAAATGACTGAAATGGCTTATGCTGTGCTGTCCAGTATGATAGCCACCAGCTTCAGGGGGCAGTTGAGTACCTCAAATGCAGCTGGTAGCCACTATATTGGACACTGCAGTTCTAAGCTGAACTTGTAAGCCAAGTTCAGAGAACAAAAAACTAACATTTTATAATCCACTGTCTGAAATTATTTGTGTTCGCAATAGAGCTGGTCATGTTAATCTACGTACCTGTCTTCCCAGCTAGTTTGGAAAGTCCTCAGTGACTAACCCAGTGCTTGGCATATGATAAACAAATAAACCCAGAAATGTCTGGAAAGGAGTATTGGGGCCAAAGCCTCAAATCCAGGTTGAGGAGGTTTGACTATATTCTATAGGTCATGAGATAGCAGAGGTTTGGGGAGGGGAACACAATCAGACTTTTTTTTTTAATGTTACTGTTGTTGTAGGCTATCGGATAGATTACAGGAAGATGGAAGATAAGAGGCAGGGAGACCAATTAGACCAAATGATGAATAAATTTTCACTGATCTGCTTAGTATTTGTGCTGATCCCAGAAAACAGATGCAGTAATAAGTTGTGGGTTAGAGTTTTTAAATTCACACTCATTACTCCATTCAAATATACTCCTTGAGCACCCACTGTGTCAGGCACTGTGCTTGGCATAGGGGATATTAGCAAACAAGACAGGCCCAACCCCTGTCTTCATGGAGCTACACATCAAACAATGATAGGTGTGGGGTGCCTGGGGGACTCAGTTGGTTAAGCGTCGAACTCTTGACTTTGGCTCAGGTCATGATCTCAGGGTTGTGAGATGGAGACCCATGTCAGGCTCCGTGCTTGGTGGGGAGTCTGCTTGAGATTCTCTCTGCCCAAATAAATAATAAATAAATAAATAAATCCAAATAAATAAATAGATCTCTTAAAAAAAAAACAACAACAACAACAGCAACAGATGTGATGAGTACAAGACAAAAAGTGCACTGGGTTGACCTGTTAGGGTTAAGCCAATCCCAGCCTTGCGGGAATTCAGTATCACCAATTTACTTGACACAAAGTGATACATTTTATAAGAGAATGTATCCATGGAGAACAGAGAAGTAGCAGCACGCACTGCCACAGAAGGCAAAGGAAGGAAGTGTTCTAAAAAGTGTCATGAAAAAAAATCCATCGATGAGGTGCAAAATAGTGGGTTTTTTTTTTTTTCTGTTCCTGAGAATTTATGTTGGAAATGGCTCAGGAGAAAAAGATGAAAGGGACAGAATGCAGCTGGAGACTAAGCTCCAGAATTGACAAGGTGGGACTGAAGGCCCAGATCAAGCAGTTAGTCATCAAGAGCTGAGAGAAAAAATAGAAGAAAGCTGATATTTGTCTACTACTCCACATTTTAAAAAAAAACTTAAGATTTTATTTATTTATTTGACAGAGAAAGAGAGCATAAGCAGGGGGAGCAGCAGGGGGAGCAGGAGAGGGAGAAGCAGGCTCCCTGCTCAGAACCTGATGCAGGGCTCTATCCCAGGACCCTAAGATCATGACCTGAGCCAAAGGCAGATGCTTAACCAACTAAGCCACGGAGGCGCCCCGGCTCCACATGTTTTAATACCTGCCTCTGAATCTTAGGAGTACACAGGATTTTTAAAAAGTATACAAGATACACGCACATGAGGATTATTCTTAGAATCTACAACATTCAACAGATTCTTTTTTTTAAGATTTTATTTATTTATTTGAGTGGGAGAGAGTACGAAGAGAGGGAGGGTCAGGGGAGAAGCAGACTTCCTGCTGTGTGGGGAGCCTGATGTGGGACTTCATTCTAGGACTCCAGGACCATGACCTGAGCCAAAGGCAGTCAGTTGGGCATCTGACTCTTAATAACCAGTTCAGGTCAGGCACCTGGGTGGCTCAGTGGGTTAAAGCTTCTGCCTTCGGCTCAGGTCATGATCTCAGGGTCCTGGGATGGAGCCCCGCATCGGGCTCTCTGCTCAGCAGGGAGCCTACTTCCTCCTCTCTCTCTCTGCCTGCCTCTCTGCCTACTTGTGATCTCTGTGAAATAAATAAATAAAATCTTTTTTAAAAAATCAGTTCAGGTCATGATCTTGGGGTCCTGGGATCTAGCCCCGTGTTAGGCTCTGTGCTCAGTGGGGAGTGTACTTGGATTCTCTCTCCCTCTGTCCCTCCCCTACTCTCTTCCTCCCCCCCCCCGCCCCCCCAAAGTAAATAAATCTTAAAAAAAAAAAAAGGGACCAGGACACCTGAGTGGTTCAGTTGGTTAAGAGTCTGCCTTCGGCTCAGGTCACCATCTCAGGGTCCTGGGATAGAGTCCCACATTGGGCTCCTTGCTCAGCGGGGAGTCTGCTTCTCCCTCTGCCTTCTGCACTCTCTCTGACAACTAAGTAAATAAAATCTTTTAAAAATATGAAAATAAAAAAGGGACTATAACCACAAAAGCACACGCATCGATAGTGTACTCAAAATATTTTTCGTATTTACAAGTTTATGATGACCTTTTTTAAAGTCAACTATTTTTTAAAGATCTTATTTGAGAGAGAGACAGAGAGAGAACACAAGCAGGGGTTGTGGCAGAGGGGAAGGGAGAAGCAGGCTCCCTACTGACCAAGGAGCCCAACGTGGGGCTTGAACCCAGGACTCTTGAGATCATGACCTGAGCTGAAGGCAGATGCTTAACCAACTGAGCCACCCAGGAGCCCCAAAGTCAACTATTTTTTATCACTTTTAATTAAATGGTGCAATTTCATTTCGTAGAAACTAAACTTTTGTTCTTAAGGTTTTTTTAAGTACGTGGGGAAAAAAGCAAGCATGCCCACAGTGCTAAGATTGCAGCAGACGCTGAAGAAGCCAACCTCGTCTGAGAGGTCAGCAAAGGCCCCCCTAGAAATGACCCTCAAACTGAGACCTACAAGGGGCGCAAAAGAAAGAGTGTCCCAGGCACAGGTGTAAGTACCTACATACTAAGGACCTGACGTGAGTGACTGGCTTCAACGGAGAATTCCAAGCAGTCCGGCATGGCCGCAGGAAGCAAACAATGTGGCCAGGTAAGCGGGCCAAAGAGCGGGCACCTTGCAAGTCATGTTAAGGACTTTGGGCTTTATCCAAAGGGCAAAGGGATGCCATTAAAAGGTTTGAAGAAAGAAAGTGAGATGATCCGATCTGAATGTTAAAAAGAGAATTCTGCAGTGGGGAGAACGGATTGAGGGAATCGGACATGAGACAGGGAGATCGTTTAAGAGGCTGGAGCACTAGTTCAGGTGATAGGATAGTGGACTGGACTAGACTGGAGGCTGTGGACATGCATCTAATAGCTTCTGAGCACCCACTGTATGCCAGGCATTCACATAAGCTGTGGGGTTAGAGCCCTAACAAGTGCACAAGTCCGTGCTCTCACAGAACTTAAATGAGATACAGTTACAGATTTATACACACATATATCAACAATACCAGATTGAGATAAGTACTATCAGAACAGTAGAGCAAGGTAAGGGAATAAGAGCGCAGTGGTGTGGGGGCAAAGCTAATTTCCATACGATGGTCAAGGAGGGCCTCTTCTGATAAGGGAACATCCAGCAGAGACCTAAATGAAGCAGGTGTCTGGAAGCACATTCCAGACAGAACACAAAGGCCCTGAAGCAGGGCCTGACATGTCCTAGGAACAGCGAGGAAGAAATGTAACTGGAGTGGACTCAAGGAAAAGGAAAGAATTCTAAAATGAGGTAAGAAGAGTAATGCAGGGGGGCGCCTGGGTGGCTCAGTCGGTTTGGCACCTGACTTTATTTCAGCTCAGGTCAGGATCTCAGGGTCATGCGATCGGGCCCCACATCCTGCCCTGTGTCAGGCTCTGCACTCAGCCTGACTTTGCTTGCCCCTCTCCCTCTGCTCCTTCCCCCACTCCCGTGCACGTGCTCTCACTCTCTCTCTCTCTCTCTCTCTCTCTCTCAAATAATTTGGAAAGAGCACAAGCGTGGGGAACAGCAGAGGGAGAGAGACGAGCAGGCTCCCCATTGAGTAGGGAGCCCCATGTGGGGCTTGATCTCAGGACCCTGCAATTATGACCTGAGCCAAAGGCAGAAGCTTGACTGACTGAGCCACCTAGGCGCCCCTCTTTTCCCCTTTTGGTGATAATGTTAAAAATATTACATCTACAGGTGTTGCAGACTTAACAATACATTGTTATAGTATATATAATTTTATGACTTTTAAAGGAGCTAAGGGAAGAAAGGAAAGAAGGTATATATATATATATATGTGTGTGTGTGTGTGTGTTATACACACACACACACACACACACACACATATACACATATATTCTGTTATATTAACCTTGTTTATCATTTCTGATTCTCGTTATTCTGGTAGGTTTGAGTTAAATGAAATCATTTAGTTAGCCCACTACATCTTCGCTCCACCTCCCTCCTTTGTGCTGCGATTAGCAAATGCATTCGATTTCTATATGTTATGGGCCCAACAAACCATTATATACAGATTATTTTAGTCAGTTACTATTTAAATCAGTAAGGTAAGAAAAGTGAAGAAATATGCATTTATATGGTCTTTAATAATGACATAACTACTGTTGGTTCATAACCTCGGGAGGTCCCCGGATGAGATCTGAAATTGGACCCCATACACAGAGGGCAAGGAGAGACCAAAGAAAGAGGCAGACCACTCCAGATCGGTAGGTGGTGGCTTTACGAAGCAAGGAACTTACCTACAAGACTTGTCTTGGATGGCCACAAGATGAGTAAATCTCCACACCTGCCCACCAGAACATTAAAAGTTTACACAGAGGCCTTAACAGGGATCAGTCACGGATCCAGTCCAGATGGTCTCAGTAACACATTACTCTCTCAAGACGGTGTCCTTGAAATGGCTTCTCCTGGGACGCCTGGGTGGCTCAGTCAGTTAAGCTGCTTGTGCTCTCTCTCTCTCCGACAAATGAAATAAATAAATAAAATCTTTGAAAGAAAGAAAGAAAGAAAGAAAGAAAAAGGAAGAAAACAAGAAAGGGCTCCTACTGTAGGACCGGCAGGCAGAATGTACATTCCAAGGACAGGGGAGGGCCTGAAGCAACTCCAGTTGTCCAGCTCCCATAGCTCACAGGTCAACTAGCAGTCACAATCTCTCAATGACCTCCTGTAACTAGTACCTTTCTTTACCTGTGTTCTTTGATTTTGCTATGGATCCGAATTAATCTGAATTAGTGTCTGAGGTCACTTGATTTCAGCCTGATGAGCTTTACTGTATCTTGTCGCTGGAGGCCCTAATCCAGTCTAAGTGATGCTTGTAAGATGAGGAGATTTGGATGCAAAAAGAAACACTAGGGGCACCTGTTCACAGAGGAGTGGCCACGTGAAGAACAGTGAAAGGAGGGTCATCCGCAAGCCAAGGAGAGAGGCCT
The DNA here is from genome assembly GCF_002288905.1 of Enhydra lutris kenyoni. NCBI lineage: Eukaryota > Metazoa > Chordata > Mammalia > Carnivora > Mustelidae > Enhydra > Enhydra lutris. Next base: position 3,187,700 of record NW_019154137.1, on the reverse strand, counting down.
CAGAAGTAACCAAACTTGCAGACCCCTTGATCTTGGACTTCTAGTCTCCAGAACTGTGAGAAAATAAGTATCTGTTGCTTAAACCACCCAGTCTATGGCATTTTGCTATGGCAGCCCTAGCAAACTAATACAAGCCCCTGTAGTGAACTTTTCACCTCACTTACTACACTTTCCAACTCTAGAATTTCCCATTTGGTTCTTATTCTTGTATAATTTCTATCTATTGTATTCTCTTAAATGACATCGTCATCATACCTTTCTTTCTTTAATCATGGTTTCCTTTATTTTCTTGAACATATTTAAAATGGCTATTTGTTTTTAAGTTTTATTTATTTATTTTAGAGATTTTATTTATTTATTTGACAGAGATCACAACTAGGCAGAGAGAGCGAGGAGGAAGCAGGCTCCCCATGGAGCAGAGAGCCCGATGCGGGGCTCAATCCCAGGACCCTGCGATCATGACCGAGCCGAAGGCAGAGGCTTTAACCCACTGAGCCACCCAGGCACCCTTAAGTTTTATTTATTTAAGTAATCACTACATCCAACGTGGGGCTTGAACTCACAACCCTGAGATCAAGAGTCACATGCTTTTCTGACTGAGCCAGCCCGGTACCCCTAAAATGGCTACTTTGAAGACTTTGTTAAATATGACATCTAGTAGAGGCATCTGGGTGGCTCAGTTGGTTAAGCATCTGCCTTTGGCTCAAGTCATGATCTCAGAGTGCTGGGACCCCTGAGTCGGGCTTCCTGCTCAGCAAGGAGTCTGCTTCTCCCTCTGCCCTTCCCCACCGCTTGTGCTTGCTTGTTCTCTCAAGTAAGTAAAATCTTAAAAAAAAAAAAAAAGATAGAAAGAAAAAGAGGGGTGCCTGGGTAGCTCAGTTGCTTAAGTGTCTGCATTCAGCTCAGGTCATGATCCCAGGGCCCTGGGATCAAGTCCCACGTCAGGCTCCCTGCTCAGCGGGGAGCCTGCTTCTCCCTCTGCCTGCTGTTCTCACTGCTTGGGCTCCCTCTCTCTCCTCCCCTCTCTCTCTGACAAAGAAATAAAATCTTAAAAAAAAAAGAAAAGAAAAAGAAGTATGATCTCTGGTTATTCTCACAGGTAGTTTTTGTGACCTGCTTTTCCATAGCCCCCCAGACCCGCCCCACCGTCTGGTTTACACTTTCCTGTTTCTTTGCATATCAAAATTTTTTTTGTTGGAAACTGGATATTTTGTAATATAATTTTTAAAAAATATTTTATTTATTTATTTGACAGAGAGACAGCGAGAGAGGGAACACAAGCAGGAGGAGTGGGAGAGGGTGAAGCAGGCTTCCCGCTGAGCAGGGAGCCCGATGCAGGGCATGATGTGAACCAAAGGCAGACGCTTAACTACTGAGCCACCCAGACACCCTGGAAACCGGATGTTTTAGGTTGTGTACTGACTCTAGGTAAAGGCTCTCTACCCCTTCTTTCAAGTTTATTATTATTTGTAGTAACTAGCTGGATTATTTAAGTCTATTCTTGCTACCACTGCCACCTCCTCCCCACCAAAACACACACCAGTGTTAAACCTATTATGTTGGTCCTCAAGGGGTGTGGCCTTGGGCGTACACACACAGTCACCCTGAGATGACAATGGATTTGACAGGTTTCTCCTTGCCTCTTTTCCTGACTGTGCCCAAATGTTAAACTCCACTAACTGCAGGATGATTACTGTATTGTTTCCAGCAATACCCTGGGACTTAAACTGCTGGATAGATAGCTTAATCCAGCTTGAATTCTTTTGGAGAAGGGATCCTGATGTCAGTGTTAGATTTGTTCTGACCCCCGGAGGGCTTCTCCCAGCTGTCTCCTTACCCATTTCTCTTGCAGATTAACTGGCCTGCAGTTTAGTTTCTCTCTCCACTGAATCTATCTCCCAATGCCCTTTCACCATAAGTACCACTGTTTTTGAGGGCACCTGTCTGGCTTAATTTGTACAGCAAGCGACTCTTGATCTCAGGGTCATGAGTTTGGGCCCCAAGTTGGGGGTAAAGTTTACTTTAAAAAAAAAAAAAAGGCTAAGCTTGAACGTCCTCATCCTGTTATCGATGAAGTCAGGTCTTTCAGGACGAGATTAAGAGCCGTCTGTTTGTGACTACTTCTCCCCCAAGGAAAAATCTCCAAGCCAAGAATGGAGCTGGGTAAGATGAATGACTTGCTTCTGAGTGAAATCCCCGCTTTGGGGGTGCTAGGTGGGAGAGGGGCAGTAGCCTCAGGTCTCTTGCCTCTGCCAGTGTGGACCCACCTTACCAGCCAGGACAGGGTGATCAGGGTCCCAGTGTTTTCAGCCCCACCATGCTTGTTGCCGGTGTGCAGGGCTGCCAAGAGCATGTCCCTCCAGAGGTCCCAAACAGACCAGGCTCGGCCGCTCACCACTGATAAAATCCAAAGGCAGAGAAATGACTGGTAGTGAAAACAAGAAATGAATTTATGTCAGTGAGGCCAAAACCAGGAAGACAGTGGGTTAGTGTCTCAAAAGACTGTCTCCAAAGTGCCGAAAATACTTGCAGGTTTGTTAGGAAAATGTGGGGCAAAGTGGGTGGGCACACGCCCATAGGCCCTGAAGGTCAAATTGATCATTATCGTAGACTTGATCATGGGCGGGGTCTTGGTGGCTCTGGGCAGTCTGCCTGCGGGCCTGTGAGAGGTGTTAGGATGACATGAAGGCTTTCACCCAAGCAACTAGAAGGATGGAGATGCCATTAAGGGATGTGGGCGATATTGGCGGAAAGGCTCAGGAGGACTTCAGTTTGGATGTGCTAAGTTTGACAGGCCTATTAGACCTCCAAAGGGAGCCGGCCAGGAGGCAGCTGGATCGCTCTGTCTGGAACCCAGAGGAAAGTTCCGGGCAGCAGGTGTCCTTGCAGATACAGTGTTTAAAGGCCTGAGACTGAATGAGGTCCTTGAGGAGGTGAGAGCACAGAGAGGCCATTGAAGGCTCTAGGTCCAGGGCTTCCCAACCTCCAGACTGTAGAGGTTGGAGGGAAGAGGAAACCACAGAAGGCACAGAGGACTGACTGACTGGGGAGATTAGAGATAGATCAGGAGAGCTTGGTGTCCCAGCAGCCAAGGGAAGCAAGGGTGGTAAGGAAGACAGAGTGACTATGTCAGATGCCACTGGGAGGTCCAGTAAGATTATTCACCGCTGGATTTTGACAGCAGGAAGGGAGGCCGTGGATGACCCTGGCAAGTACAGATCCTCAGGCTGGGAGGCAGGGTGAACTTTATTGAAGTGAGCTCAAAAGGCAGCGGGTAGTAAGGAATTTGGCCCTGTCCTCATTTGGCTCTCTCCTCTGTCTCACCCCCTTCCATTTGGCCTGGAAACTGCCGTCAGAGGTCTCTCTAAAATACAAACCTCATCGTGCAACTCTTTTAAACTCTGTTTAAAGTCCTTCAGTGATAGTTGAAATAAGATCAACAAAATACTGATCATTGTTTTTATTTCTGGGCTCTTTATTCTGTTCCATCAGTCTTAACGTCTGTCTGCCAGTACCATACTGTTTTTTTAAAGGTTTTATTTAAAAAAAGATTTTAAAGCACTCTCTACACCCGATGTGCGGCTCCAACCCACAATCCTGAGACCAAGCGTCACATGCTCCACCGACTAAGCCAGCCAGGCGCCCTAGTATCATACTGTTTTAATATAATATATTTTGAAATGACAAAGTGCAATGCCGTCAACTTTGTTTTTTGTTAAGACTGTTTTGGCTATTCGGGATCCTATGTGGTTTCATATGAATTTTAGGATTGTTTTTCTGTAAAAAAAGTAAAAAATTCCATCAGAATTTTTTTTTAAGATTTATTTTTTTGGGCGCCTGGGTGGCTCAGTGGTTAAAGCCTCTGCCTTCGGCTCAGGTCATGATCTCAGGGTCCTGGGATCGAGTCCCGCATCGGGCTCTCTGCTCAGCAGGGAGCCTGCCTCCTCCTGTCTCTCTCTGCCTGCCTCTCTGCCTACTTGTGATCTGTCAAATAAAAAAAAAAAAGATTTATTTTTTTATTTGAGAGAGAGAGTGCACACATGGGTGGGGGGAAGGGCAGAGGAAGAGAGAGAATCCCAAGCAGACTCAACCCTGAGCACAGAGCCTGACATGGGGCTCAATCCCAGGACCCCAAGATCACGACCTGAGCCAAAACCAAGAGTTGGACGATTAACCAAGTGAGCCACCCAGGCACCCCCCCATTGGGATTTTGATAGGGATTACATTGACTCTGTAGATTGTTTTGGGTAATATGGTCATTTTAGCAATATTCTTCCAATCCATGAACATGATATCTTTCCAATTATTTGCATCTTCAATTTCTTTCATCAGTATTTTTAGTTTTCAGTGTACAAGTCACCTCCTTAGTTTATACCTAAGTGTTTCATTTTTTTGATGCTATTGTAAATGGAACTGTTTTCCTATTTTCCTATTCAGATACATCATCGTTAGTATATAGAAATGCAACTGTTTGGGACACCTGGGTGGCTCAGTTGGTTAAGCATCTGCCTTCAGCTCAGGTCATGATCCCAGGGCTCTAGGATAGGGTCCTGCATCAGGGAGTCTGCTTCTCCCACTGCCTGCCACTCTCCCTGTTTGTGCCTGCTTGCTCTCTCTCTCTCTCTCTCTCCCTCTCTGACAAATAAATAAATCTTTTTTAAAAAAGAAAGAGGGCGCCTGGATGGCTCAGTGGGTTCAAGCCTCTGCCTTCGGCTCAGGTTGTGATCTCAGGGTCCTGGGATCGGCCCCCCGCATTGGGCTCTCTGCTCAGCAGGGAGCCTGCTTCCTCCTCTCTCTCTGCCTGCCTCTCTGCCTACTTGTGATCTCTATCTGTCAAATGAATAAATAAAATATTTTAAAAAAAAAGAAAGAAATGCAAGTGATATTTACATTTCAATTTTGTATCCTGCAACTTTACTGAATTAGGGTGCCAAAAATACACAGTGGGGAATGGATAGTCTTCCCAATGTTGCTGGGCAAACTGGACATCCACATGTAAAAGATTGAAATTGGACCTTTATCTTATACCATACATAAAAATCAACTCAAAATGGATTAATGACTTAAATATAAGACTTGAAACTGTTAAAACTCCTAGAAGAAAACAAAGGAGATAACATCATGACATTAGTCTTAACAATGATTTCATGGTAATGACACTAAAAGAACAGGCATCAAAAATAAAAATAAACAAGTGGGACTACATTAAACTCAAAGGCTTCTGTACAACAAAGGAAGCAATCAACAGAGTGAAAAGGCAATCTAAGGAATGGGAGAAAATATTTGCAAACTAGGTATTTGATAAGGGGCAAATCTCCAAAAAAAAAAAATATATATATACATATATATTTTTTTTTTAAAGATTTTATTTATTTATTTGACAGAGAGAGACAGCCAGAGAGGGAACACAAGCAGGGGCAGAGGGAGAGGGAGAACCAGGCTCCTCACTGAGCAGCGAGCCCGATGTAGGACTCGATCCCAGGACCCCAGGATCATAACCCAAGCCGAAGGCAGACACTTAACAACTGAGCCACCCAGGTGCCCCAAATCTCCAAAATATATAAAGAAATCCTATAACTCAATAGTGAAGAAAAGCCAACTAAATTAATAACCCAATTAAAAAACGGGTTGGGTGAGCCTGGTGGTGGGTATTAAGGAGGGCACGTATTGCATGGAGCACTGGGTGTGGTGCATAAACAATGAATTTTGGAACACTGAAAAGAAATAAAATAAAATGAAAAAAAATTTTTTTAATGGGCTAAGGACTCGATTAGACATTTTTCTTTTTTTTTTTTTAAGATTTTATTTATTTACCTGACAGACAGAGATCACAAGTAGGCAGAGAGGCAGGCAGAGAGAGACAGGGAAGCAGGCTCCCTGCTGAGCAGAGAGCCCGATGTGGGGCTCCATCCCAGGACCCTGGGACAATGACCTGAGCCGAAGGCAGAGGCTTATTAACCCACTGAGCCACCCAGGTGCCCCAATTAGACATTTTTCAAATGGCCAACTGATACAAGAAAAGATACACAACAACACTAATTATCAGGTAAATGCAAATCAAAACCATAAACCTGTTAGGATGGCTAACAACAACAACAACAAAAAGACAAGTGTTGGCAAGGATGTGAAGCAACTGGAACCCTTGTACACTGCTGGTGCAGCTGGTAAGGAAAACAGTACGGAAGTTCTTTAAAAAATTAAAATTAAGGGACGCCTGGGTCGCTCAGTCGGTTAAGCATCTGCCTTCAGCTCAGGTCATGATCCTGGAGTCCTGGGATAGAGCCCCGTGTATGGCTCCCTGCTCAACCCGGAGCCTGCTTCTCCCTCTGCCTCTGCCACTACCCCCCGCTTGTGCGCTCTCTTGCTCTCTGGCAAATAAATAAATAAAATATTTTTTAAAAATTAAAATAGAACTGCCATATGATCCAGAAATCACACTTCTGGGTATATTTCCAAGAAAATTAAAATCAAGATCTCAAAGAATTAGCACTCCTATGTTCAGCACTATTCATAGTCGATATGTAGAAACCAATTAAATGTCCCTCAACAGATGAATGGATAAAGGAAATGTATATTATTACTCAGTCTTTTTTTTTCTAAAGATTTTGTTTATTTATTTGAGATAATAAATATTATCCCAACTTAGATAATGAGCCACCCAGGCACCCCAGAATATCATTCAGTATTTAAAAATTAAAAAAGGAAATCCGGGGGGCGCCTGGGTGGCTCAGTGGGTTGGGCTGCTGCCTTTGGCTCGGGTCATGATCTCAGGGTCCTGGGATCGAGTCCCGCATCGGGCTCTCTGCTCGGCGGGGAGCCTGCTTCCCTCTCTCTCTCTCTGCCTGCCTCTCTGTCTACTTGTGATCTCTCTCTGTCAAATAAATAAATAAAATATTAAAAAAAAAAGAAGAGGGTCTTCCTTTAAAAAAAAAAAAAAAAAAAAAAAAGGAAATCCGGGGCACAGTCAGTTAAGCGTCTCCCTTCAGTTCAGGTCAGGATCTCGGAGTCCTGGGATCCAATCCCGTGCTGGGTTCCCTGCTCAGTGGGGAATCTGCTTCTCTCCCTCCCTCTCTTTCTCTCAAATAAATAATTAAAATCCTTAAAAAATAAAACAAATAGGGGCACCTGGGTGGTTCAGTGTTAAAGCCTCTGCCTTCAGCTCAGGTCATGATCCCAGGGTCCTGGGATCGAGCCCCGCATCGGGTTCTCTGCTCAGCAGGGAGCCTGCTTCCCCCTCTATCTCTGCCTGCCTCTCTGCCTACTTGTGATCTCTCTGTCAAATAAATAAATAAAATCATTAAAAATATAAAATAAATAAAATGGAGTCAAGCTTGATCTTAGGGCCCCACAGCTGTTTTATTTACTTAAATAAATAAAAGTTTACAAAATAGGGGCACCTGGGTGGCTCAGTGGGTTAAGCCTCTGTCTTCGGCTCAGGTCATGATCTCAGGGTCCTGGGATCGAGCCCCACATCAGACTCTCTGCTCAGCGGGGAGCCTGCTTCCTCCTCTCTCTCTCTGCCTGCCTCTCTGCCTACTTGTGATCTCTGTCTGTCAAATAAATAAATAAAATCTAAAAAAAAAAAAAAAGTTTACAAAATAAAACTGAGGGGCACCTAGGTGGCTCAGTCAGTTAAGCGTCTGCCTTTGGCTCAGGTCATGATACCAGGGCCCTGGGATCGAGCCACGCATCGGGCTCCCTGCTCAGCGGGGAGCCTGCTTCTCCCTCTCCCCATGCTTGTGCTCTCTCTCTCTCAAATGAATAAATAAAATCTTTTCAATAAATGAATAAAATAGAGTCAGGAAGCCAGAGGGGAAGCCCTCATGCACTACCACACCACATCAATTACGGACCTCAACAGGAGGAGATGCACTTCACTAGTCCTATTACGTTCCTACTCTAACACGAGGAAGGAAGATTCTATATGGGAACATCAGGAGCGCCTGGGAGTGCAGTTAAGCAATCGACTCTTGGTTTCCGGGAAGCTGCTGATCTCTGTTGTGAGACGCAGCCCCAAGTCAGGCTCTGTGCTCAGAGAGGGGTCTGCTTGAGATTCTCTCCCTCACCCTCTGCCCCTCTTGCTTTTGTGCTCACTATCTTTCTCTCAAATAAATAAATCTTTAAAAGAAACCTACACTATGGTTTGAACTCCCAGTTTACTCTAATGGACTTTTTTTTTTTTTTAAAGATTTTATCCATTTATTTGACAGACAGAGATCACAAGCAGGCAGAGAGGCAGGCAGAGAGAGAGGTTTGGAAAGCAGGTTCCCCACTGAGCAGAGAGCCCAATGCGGGGCTTGATCCCAAGAACCTGGGATCATGACCTGAGCTGAAGGCAGAGGCTTTAACCCACTGAGCCACCCAGGCGCACCTCCAATGGACTTTTTAACTGCCCCTCCCAACTCTCCTCTTTCCTCTCTTAGAGTGTTCCTCTCCTTTGTTCTCTGAACTTGCCCGTGGCTTTTCCTATGGCTTGCTAGTCCCAAATTGCAATTATTCTGCTATTCCTGAATAAACCCATTTGCTGGTAAAATAACTGGCTGTTTTACTTGTAAGGCTCGCAACCTGCATATTATAAAATTTTTAGCAACATCTCTGTCTTCCAGCCACCAGACACGAGTAGCTCTCCCTTGGTTTTGACAACCAAAAATATTCCCCAGGCTTTGCTAAATGTTCCCTAAAAGGGAAAATATAGCCCATGATCAAGACCACTGGTCTACGTATACCAGACAACTAGCAGTTCTTAACATGACATGCTGTTTCGTACCTTTGATAATCTGCATAAACTATCCCCTTTGCCTGGAATGTCTTCCCTCTCCTCTGCCTGACAACGTTTGTTAATGGTTCAAATAACTGCTTAAAGCACCAACTTCTTTGTTTCCTGTGTTCATTTTTGTAGCTCCAGTGCCTAACACAGTCCCTGGCATAAAATAGGTACTAGATAAATGTTTGCTGAAAGGATTAATCGTCATTATTAAGAGATTTTTATTAAGCTCCTTGTGAGCACTGATTTTTATAAAAGGTACAAAACAGGATCCCCACTCTAAGTTTGTTAACAGTTTAATGGGTGTGAAAGAAACTATTACCCCCTACTGTCCTTTCTCTCCTTTTGTCTTATATAAAAGCAGTACTGATAGTTGCCTAGTAAAAACATTTCCCAACCTCCATTACAATTACAGAACAAGTCCTTGACAAGTGATTTAAGTGGAAGTAGTATGTGCCCCTTAAAAGAAGGGACAAGTTCATTTTTGCTTTCTTCCCTTTGGCTGGAATGCAAATCAAGTGGCGGGAGCTCAAGCAGCTGTTTTGTACTATAGCCTACTTAGGACTATAGAGAAACAATAAAGACCAAGCGTGTGTCCATGATGAGCACAAAACCGCCCAACTCACCTTGGACTTCATGTCTTCTGACTTTATAGCATAAAAAACTTTCATCTTGTCTAGAATATAGTTAAACTTAACCTCAAATAATTAAGTTGGGAAGACCAAAAGCAGAAGAGCTTGGACTGAGAGCAAAACAGAATCCTAGGATGGATGAGGCAATTTGTATTGTTGGGTCCCCAATGTTGGGTCCCCCAATAATGGGTCCATGGTCAAAGGAGCGAGACTGATAAAAAGCGAAGGTCAAGCAAAGCTTTATTTCGCTCCAAGCATCAAGAATCAGACGGTCAAACAGACCAGTCGGGGATGCCCCTTACAGAGAGGACGACCGCTCCCTGCTTTCCAGACTAACTTTTATAGAGCAAAGGCCCTGTGGTTGGGCCTGGCCACACACAGGTGGCTAACTGAATTACAATTCAACCCATAGTAGCTATGGAAACTAGCCTATCACCTTGGTAGCTAGGAGGCAGTATGCGCCCCCACTGATGGAATGTCTCCACCTGACCTGATCCACCCTTGTATTTGGGCCATTACCTGGGACTGGTCTCCCGGACTTGCTTTTAAATAAGTTCCCCGGGGGGGGGGGGGGGGGGGGCGAGGTCAATTTAAGTTTTACTGCATAAACAACAAAATGGCTGTTCAACCAAGGTGGGGCCACTCTGGCTATATAGGCCCTTACAGTATTAAGAGTAAAATAATGCAAAAGGTGGATGTGATACCAAGGATACCTCATGCCCAGAGGTGTCTGGGGATAGGGTTCAAATTTCTAACACCTGCAAAGATATGGCGCCCCATGACTAAGAGATTTTTTAGAAATAAGTCTTCAAGCCAGAGGAGCAACCTCAAATACTTAGCAAGATAAATAAAAATAAATCCACACCTAGACAAGTTGTACTGAAATTGAAGAACATAAAAATCAAAGAGAAAATCTTAAAAAATAAGAGAGAGGGCGCCTGGGTGGCTCAGTCATTAAGCGGCTGCCTTCAGCTCAGGTTATGATCCCAGGGGCCTGGGATCGAGCCCCATCAGGCTCCCTGCTCAGCAGGAAGCCTGCTTCTCCTTCTCCCACTCCCCCTGCTTGTATTCCCTCTCTGGCTGTGTCTCTCTCTCTCTCAAACAAATCAATAAAAACTTAAAAAAAAAATAAGAGAGAGAGATTACCGGGATGCCTGGGTAGCTCAGTTGGTTAAGCATCTGTCTTCAGCTCAGGTCATGATCCCAGGGTGCTGGGATCAAGTCCCACATGAAGCTCCAGGGAGCCGGCTTCTACCTCCGCCTGCCGCTCCCCCTGCTTGTGCTCGCTCTCTCTCTCTCTCTTTCTGACAAAAAAGATAAATAAAATCTTTTAAAAAAGAGAGAGAGATTACCAACTAAGTAGCAATAGAAATAACTACAGATTTCTCAAGGAAAAAAAAAAGGTATCAGAGATAATAGGATAATAAAAGAATAATATCTTCCAAGTACTGAAGAAAAAAGTCAGTCAAGAATTCTACATTCATTCAACAGACTCAGCAAGTGCAGTGAATTCATTTTTTCAAAACTCAACACCTTCTTTGTGTCTGGCATTTTTCTAAATGATTGTGATACATAACAAATGAAATAGACAGAAATCCATGTCCTCAGGTAGCCTGGGTGCCTCAGTTAGTTAAGCCTTTGACTCTTGGTTTTGGCTCAGGTCATGATCTCAGGGTTGTGAAATCAAGCCCTGTGATAGGCTCCATGCTAGGCTTTCTCTCCCTCTCCCTCTGCCTCCCCCATGCCCCCCCTGCCCCGTGCTCGCTCTCTCTCTCTCTTTAAAAAAAAAATAACCCAAACAGGTAAGAGAATTAAGATGGTCTGAGGTGGGAAATGGGATGGAAGTTATTAAAGGGTTGTCAGGGTCACCTCATTAAGGAGGTGGCATTACAGCAAAGATCTGAAGGAGGTGAGGTACTTCATGGAAATGTATCCAGATAAGTATTTATTTAGGCATGAGAGAGAAACAAGAGCATTTTTAGACATATAAAGATTGTGGGTGTTTAATACTCATACTCACTGACATAACTATTAAAATGAAGATTTTTGCAAGAAGGAAACTGAAGACAAAAAGAGAAAAAAGCAAAAAGAAATGGTGAGCAAAGGCTTTACAAAATCTTTTTTAAAGATTTATTGACTTTTTTGGGGACACAGTGAGTGTGTGCATGAGAATGGGGGGAGGGGCAGAAGGAGAGGGAAAGAAGCAGACTCCCTACTGGGCATGGAGCCTGATGTGGGGCTCGGTCTCAGGAACCTGAGATCATGACCTGGGCTGAAACCAAGAGTCAGAAACTTAACCAACCGACTGAGTCACCCAGGTGCCCCAACTTTGCAAAATCGAAATGAATACTAACTGTTCACATATAAAGGGAGGATTAAAAAATGAAACTCAAATACCTCACAACCATACCTCACAACACAGAAAAGTAGATGGCGTGATGGAAAGGATTCGAGTTAAAGCCCTGAAAATTTCATGTATTGCTTGCAAGAATGATGTAGTTACTTATTAACTCTAAACTTATTAAAAATTAAACATGTAGGGGCGCCTGGGTGGCTCAGTGGTTAAAGCCTCTGCCTTCAGCTCAGGTCATGATCTCAGGGTCCTGGGATCGAGTCCCGCATCGGGCTCTCTGCTCAGCAGGGAGCCTGCCTCCTCCTCCTGTCTCTCTCTGCCTGCCTCTCTGCCTACTTGTGATCTGTCTGTCAAATAAATAAATTAAAAAAAAAAATTAAACATGTATGTTGACATTTTAAATCAATAATACAAGAGAGAGTAAAAACAAGCAAAACATACATTTAAAAAATTAAAAATACAACCCTGAATAGCCAATGAGCTCATGAGAAAATTGTAGTGGAAATCATGAAAAAGTTAAAACTGAATGACAATAAAATATAAAAACATGTAACATGCATCTAAAATGGAATCATGGGGCGCCTGGGGGGCTCAGTGGGTTGGGCCGCTGCCTTCGGCTCAGGTCATGATCTCAGGGTCCTGGGATTGAGTCCCGCATCGGGCTCTCTGCTCAGCAGGGAGCCTGCTTCCCTCTCTCTCTCTGCCTGCCTCTCTGTCTACTTGTGATCTCTGTCTGTCAAATAAATAAATAAAATCTTTAAAAAAAATGGAATCATGAAGAAAATTTACAGTGTTAAATACATTTTTTTCCAAAATATGCCAAATTAGGGTGCCTGGGTGGGTCAGTTGGTTAAACATCTGCCTTCATATCGGGTTATATCCCAGGGTCCTGGGATCCAGTCCTGCATTGGGCTCCCTGCTCAGTGGGGAGTCTGCTTCTCCCTCTCCTTCTGCCTGCTGCTCCCCTTCCATGTTCTCTCCCTCTCTCAATCTCTGTCAAATAAATAAAATCTAAAACATATGGCAAATCAATGCATAAGGAGTTCTATTTTTAATATTTATTTTCATCTCTATTTTTATTATTTTTTTAAGTAGTCTCCGTGACCAGTGTGGGGCTTGAACTCACAACCCTGAGAACAAGAGTCACATGCTCTACCAACTGAACCAGCTAGGTGCCCCAACAGTTCCATTTTTTTTTAAATAAGCAATTATTGGGACGCCTGGGTGGCTCAGTTGGTTAAGCAGCTGCCTTCGGCTCAGGTCATGATCCCAGCGTCCTGGGATCGAGTCCCGCATCGGGCTCCTTGCTCGGCAGGGAGCCTGCTTCTCCCTCTGCCTCTGCCTGCCACTCTGTCTGCCTGTGCTTGCTCTCTCTCTCTCTCTCTGACAAATAAATAAACAAAATCTTTAAAAAAAAAAAATAAAATAAATAAATAAATAAATAAGCGATTATTTACTTATTTACTTGAGAGAGAGAGAGAGCAGACATAAGGAGGGGGAGAGGCAGATGGAGATAAAAAGGGAGAAGCAGACTCTAATGAGCAGGGAGCCCTACATTGGGCTTGATCCCAGGACCCTGAAATCATGACCTGAGCCAAAGGCAGATGCTTAGGGCACCTGGGTGGCTCAGTAAGTTAAGCCTCTGCCTTCAGCTCAGGTCATGATCTCAGGGTCCTGGAATCGAGTCCCGAATCACGCTCTCTGCTCAGCGGGGAGCCTGTTTCCCTCTCCCTCTCCCTCTCTCTCTCTCTCTCTCTCTCTCTGCCTGCTTGTGATCTCTCTCTGTCAAATAAATAAATAAAATCTTAAAAAAAAGAAGGCAGGCGCTTAACCAACTGAGCCACCCAGGCACCCCATTTTTGAAGCTAGAGAAAGAGCAGAACAAACCTAAAAGGACAGAGGAAAAAAATAATACAGAGAAGAGTAAAAATTAATAAATGCATACATAAAGAGTGGAGATATCAATAAAATCAAAAGCTGGTTCTTTGAAAAGACTAATATGATCTACCTTTATGAAGACTGACCTATTTAAAACGATGAAAGGTAGGGTGCCTGGGTGGCTCAGTTGGTTAAGCAACTGCCTTCTATTCAGGTCATGATCCTGGAATCCCAAGATCAAGTCCTGCATGGGGCTCCCTGCTCAGTGGGGAGTCTACTTCTCCCTCTGACCCTCCCTGCCTCATACTCTCTCTCACTCATTCTCTCTCTCAAATAAATAAAATCTTAAAAAAAAATAAAACACTGAACGGTATATATAAATAATACTGAAAAAAAAGATATAACTACAAGATTCAATTAAAATTAAAAGCTATATAGAACATTTTGGAAACATGACAGAATGAAAATGTTTTCATTTCCCCAACATCCTGAAATCCCACTAAAATGATAATAAATAATTATATGGGGTGCCTGGCTGGCTCAGTTGGTAGAGCATGTGACTCTTTTTTATTTTTTTTAAAGATTTTTATTTATCTATTTGACAGACAGAGAGACAGAGAGAGAGGGAACACAAGCAGGGGGAGTAGCAGAGAGAGAAGCAGGCTCCCTGCAGAGCAAGGAGCCCAATTATGGGACACGATCCCAGGACCCGGGGATCAGGACCAGAGCCCAAGTTAGACGCCCAACGACTGAGCCACCCAGGCACCCGAGCATGCGACTCTTGATCTCAGGGTCATGAGTGTGAGCCCCACATTGAGCATGGAAATTACTTCAAAAATAAAAATTAATTAATTAAAATGATAATATATAAATATAAAAGATATGGACCCACAAAGTCATAAAACTTGCTTAGCGGAATGGAGGAATTTTGAAACTAAGTACGCATATCAGGGAAGCCAACAACATATAATCCAATTTGTGCTGCAGAAAGCCATGAAAGTTGAGGAACTAAAGGTATCGGCATATTCACTATTTCACATTATGTACAAAAACTGTAATATGCTGGGAAAAGATTTATGATTTCTGTCACACAAGTACCACTGATACTGCTATGCTCTGTTGCCTACATTCATAATTGAAGGAAATGCTAAATTTCACATAATGGTTAGTGAAAATATAAGAGGTAACTTTTTTCCAACCGAGTTCGCAAGTTCAACATACCTGTGGCTCGGCAAGTCCACTCTTAAATATATACCCAATGGGAATACTTCCAAGAAGGAACATATATATAAGAATGTACATGGGCAGGGCTCCTGGGTGGCTCAGTGGGTTAAAGCCTCTGCCTTCAGCTCAGGTCATGATCCCAGGGTCCTGGGATCAAGCCCCGAATCAGGCTCTCTGCTCAGCGGGGAGCCTGCTTCCTCCCCTCTCTCTGCCTGCCTCTCTGCCTACTTGTGATGTCTATCTGTCAAATAAATAATTAAAACCTTAAAAAAAAAGAATTTACATAACATTACTTAATAGCCAGAAATTGGAAACAATTCAAATGGTCAAAATCAGTAGAATGACATCCAGAAAACAGGAATCTAAGAAAGGCAAAGTGAATTTCCAGGATGACATCTGTGTAGCAGGCCTAAAGATCAGTCAATCGTTACAGTTGTATAAGGGTAGATGGCAAGAAGAAATATGTCTCCAAATAAAAAAACAAAATGAATACTAAAAGATTACCTGATTCCTTTGACCTTGTCGAGTAGGGTTTTACATCTCTGGAGGGGTCTGGTGAAATAATTACTAATGGGTACAAGAAAACAAATCAATTAAACAAAATAACCAAGGTAATTATTAATTCTAGATAAAACAAAATGTCATATTTGAAAAGCAGCATAATAAGAATATATAGTTGACCCTTGAACAATGCAGGGATTAAAGGTACCAAATTCCCCACACAGTCAACAGTCTAACTTCGGAGTCCACCAAGACTTAAGTACTAAAAGTCTACTGTTGATTGGAAGCCTTACTGATAACAGAAACAGTTGGATTAACACATATTTTGTATATGTATTACATACTGTGTTCTTATAGTAAAGTAAGCTAGAGAAAAGAAATGCTATTAAGAAAATTATAAGGAGGGGCACCTGGGTGGCTCAGTGGGTTAAGCCTCTGCCTTCGGCTCAGGTCATGATCTCAGGGTCCTGGGATCGAGCCCCACATCGGGCTCTCTGCTCAGCAGGGAGCCTGCTTCCCCCTCCTCTTCTCTCTGCCTGCCTCTCTGCCTACTTTACTTTTTGCCTACTGTAATCTCTGTCAAATAAATAAATAAAATCTTAAAAAAAGAAAATCATAAGGAAAATACAATTACAGTACTATATGTATATTTACTGAAAAAAATCCATGCACGAGGGGACCTGTGCAGTTCAAACCCATGTTGTTCAAGGGTCAACTGTATTATATGTCTCAGCTATGAACAACAATAAATTATCATAATAATGTTAACAATGAATTATGATTGACCAAAAACTTCAACTAAAACAGGTAAGGGGAAGTATATGCAAGACTTTGCATTGTGAATAAATCCCATTAGAAACACTACTATCTTTTACTTGTGGTTTGCCAGTCTGCCATGACTTGAGTAATTAATAACAGATACAACTTGTGAGCTGGAACTATTTTCTACAATAGACATGTTTGTGACATCATGAAATTCTCCAAAACATGTCTTACAAGCTATTGGAGGCAATACACGCCTTAACACACGATGGGTAAAGGCAGGTTCTTTAGTAAAAGATTATGAAAAGAACCCTTATCTCCTTATACTGAATGTCAGGAAGGCACAAAAAGAGGTTCCCTGCAGCTTATGATAAAGAACAAAACATAGTCAAATTTATTCTTCCTTCGAAACGTGCTTTCAAGATGATTAGTCGGGCAACACGTTTTCTTATTTAGCTCCTATGGTCTTAAATGTTCTCCAGCTTCTTTTTTTTTAAAGATTTTGTTTATTTATTTGATAGAGAGAGAGAGGGAACACAAACAGGGGGAGTGGGAGAGGGAGAAGCAGGCTTCCTGCTGAGCGGGAGCCCAATGTGGGCCTTGATCGCAGAATCCTGGGATCATGACCTGAGCGGAAGGCAGCCGCTTACGGACTGAGCGACCCAGGTGCCCTCCAGCTTTTTTAATAAGTAAAGTTAGAAAAGCAATCTATAGCAAAGCACATAAATGAACAGAAATTTCAGGTTGAAAAGAGTGTTTTGTGTGTGTTCAATACGCCTCACCCATTTTTCCCTTTTAATTGGGAGTGGACAGTACAAATGGTTGTATTCTCCGTTTCTCCTCTCATACACTCTAACTCGTGTGTGTTTGCAGGAGGTGGTAGCTATAGGAGAACTCAATGCTCATCTTCAACAAAATTCAACAGATAATGCTCTTCTTTGCTTCTGTATAAATCTGAATAGAAAAGGAGAAGGATTTGGAGAATTGGGGAAATAATCTTTTGGTTTGAGTTTTAAATTTAGGAAAAAAAAAACCAGGGGCACCTGGTGGGTGGCTCAGTGGGTTAAGCCTCTGCCTTCAGCTCGGGTCTTGATCTCAGGGTCCTGGGATCAAGCCCCGCATTGGGCTCTCTGCTCAGCGGGGAGCCTGCTTCCCCCTCTCTCTCCGCCTGCCTCTCTGCCTACTTGTGATCTCTCCCTCTGTCAAATAAATAAATAAAATCTTTTAAAAAATTTTTTTTAAATTTAGGAAAAAAATAACTTTTTAGATTTTATTTATTTGGGAGAGTGAGAGCACAAGCAGGGGGAGGGGCAGAAGGAGAGGGAGAGAATCTCAAGCCAACTCCTGGCTGAGCACAGAGCCCAATGTGGGGCTTGATCTCATAACCCTGTGATCATGACCGGAGCCAAAATCAAGAGTGGTACGCCCAACCATCTGAGCCACCCAGGCGCCCCCAACAAATAACTTTTTTAAAATTGTAGGGTAGGGGCCAAGGGCAGGCCATCTCAAAGTGTACCACTGGGCATACTGATTATTTTTAATTAAAAATTACTTAAGGGGCGCCTGGGTGGCTCAGTCAGTTAAGCGTCTGCCTTTGGCTCAGGTCATGATCCCAAGGTCCTGGGATTGAGTCCTGCATCAGGCTCCCTGCTCAGTGGGGAACCTGCTTCTCCCTCTCTGTATCCCTCTCCCTGCTTGCGCGCTCTCTCAAATAAATAAATAACAACTTAAAAAAAAAGTTACTTAAGGGATGCCTGGGTGGCTCAGTCGGTTAAGCGCCTGCCTTCAGTTCGGGTCATGATCCCAAGGCCTTAGGATCAAGTCCCGTAACCAGCTCTTTGTTCAGCAGGGAGCCTGCTTCTCCCTCTGCCTGCTCTGCCTGCCACTCCCCCTGCTTGTGCTCTGTCTCTGACAAATAAATAAAAATCTTAAAATAAAATAAAGTTACTTAAGAAATAGCCAGTGCAAGGGGCACCTGGGTGGCTCAGTCATTAAGTGTCTGACTTCGGCTCAGGTCATGATCCTGGGGTCCTGGGATCGAGCCCCACACTGGGCTCCCTGCTGGGCGTGAAGCCTGCTTCTCCCACTCCCCAACTGTTCCCTCTCTCGCTGTGTCTCTCTCTGTCAAAAAAAAAAGAAATAGCCAGCACAAGAACACTCTGACCACCCCCCAACTTTGTCTCCAGAAAGCAGGAAATAAATCTCCCATGTGAAAGGTACACCCTCCCTGTACCAGGAGGTAAACAGACATCCTTATCACCAGAGAAAGAATTCAGAGCCAAGAAGGCTGTATAAACAAACCTTATACTTTTACTAACTTACCACCCCAGCTCAAATTCTGTTCAGAATTCCTTACCAATTGAAGCTCCTGAACATAAGTTTTCTTTGGCCTGTCCGTTCCTCACAGATATATTGTCTCTTTGTCTAAAAAATATAAAAACTGTCTGCCTTGGTCATTTCCTTAGGTCTCAATTTCATTATTGGGCCTCTGTGCATACATAATTAAACTTTGGGTTTTTTCTCCTGTTACCTGTCTCAAGGCAATTTAATTCTTGGACCAGGTAGAGAGTCTTGAGGATAGAGGAAAAAATTTCTTCTCCAACAGCAGCAGAAACACTAACTTTTTAAAAAATATTTTATTTATTTATTTGAGAGAGAGAGAGCACGAGTGGGGGCAGATGCAGAGGGAGAGGGAGAAGCTGACTCCCCACTGAGCAGGGAGCTCAATGCAGGGCTCCATCTCAGGACCCTGGGATTATGACCTGAGCCAAAGGCAGTCGCTTCACTCCCTGAGCCACCCAGGCACCCCAGAAAGACTAACTTTTTTTCTTTTTAAAATTTTTTTAAGTAATCTGTGCACTCAACAAGGGGCTTGAACTCACAATCCTAAAATCAAGAGTCACATACTCTTGAGCTAGCCAGGTACCCCAGCAAGACTAATTTGAAAGTATTCATCTTGGGGGGTGGTGCATGTGTGGCTCAGTCGGTTAAGCATCTGACTTGATTTCAGCTCCGGTCACAATCACAGGGTTATGTGATCAAGGCCTGTGTTGGGCTCCACACTGGGCATGGAGTCTGCTTCAGATTCTCTCCCTCTGACCCTCCTCTTTCTCTCTTCTTCTCTAAAAAAATGAAGTATTCATCTTAACATCATTATAATAAAGCTTTTCTATTTTGAATACTCTGTTCTTAGCTGATGTCTCTAAATGATTTCACTTTTAAATTCACCATTATACATTACATACTCATACGATTATGTGAACAACCAAAGTTTATAGTATTTGAAACAACCAAAAGGCAAAGGGCCTCTAATGTCTATAAAAGCAAAATGTGGGGGCACCTGGGTGGCTCAGTAGTTTAAACATCTGACTCTTGATTTTGGGGCTCAGGTCATGATCTCAGGGTGGTGAGACTGAGCCCCGTGTCTAGCTCCTCGTTCAGCAGGGAGACTTCTTAGAATTTTCTCTCTTCCTCTGTCCCTCCTTGCCCAGCCCCCTGCTCATGCACGTATTCTCCCTCTCTCTCAAATAAATAAATAAACCTTAAAAAAAAAGACAAAATGAGAAACATGAGATCTTTTAACATTGGAAGCTTTTTTTTTTTTTTAATTTTTTTGGTCTTTGGGACTGCCCTACTAGAAATTAGGAAAAGTATTATTAACTTTGAACCATTTTCCCCCTTAGGATTAGTAGTGGCTGCTTGGTAGTTGTTTACCATATATAAATGAGAAACATTTCTGATCTTATTATTTTTGGTTTTTTTAAATTATTCTTTGATTTTTCTTTTTACTTTGGGCTTTTAAAAATAGCTCCAAATCCTAGATGCCTGGGTGGCTCAGTGGGTTAAAGCCTCTGCCTTCGGCTCAGGTCATGATCTCAGAGTCCTGGGATCGAGCCCCACATCAGGCTCTCTGCTCTGTGGGGAGCCTGCTCCCCACCCCCTGCCTGCCTCGCTGCCTACTTGTGATCTCTGTCTGTCAAAAAAATAAATAAAATCATAAAAAAAAGCTCCAAATCCTCCCAGTCTGAATTTCTCTAAATTGTTATTTATCTAATTGTCTTCCTTTACTTCTATACCTATAGAATGTGTTACAGTGCTACAAATAGTGTTACTATTTGACATGAAACCTCTTCATGTTTTTATAATATAACATAAACAACATCTTTTCTTTTAATTTTTACAAAATTTTAATTCCAGTATAATTAACATATAGTAATATATTATAGGCATAAAATACAGTGATTCACCAGTTTTTTTTAAGGATTTTATTTATTTATTTGACAGACAGAGATCACAAGTAGGCAGAGAGGCAGGCAGAGAGAGGAAGGGAAGCAGGCTCCCTGCTGAGCAGAGAGCCCAATTTGGGACTCGATCCCAGGCCCCTGGGATCATGACCTGAGCCGAAGGCAGTGGCTTAATCCACTGAGCCACCCAGGTGCCCCGATGGTAAGCTATTTTAAATAATTATACCTTGTAAGCCTCCTTTTTATGTTGGAATCCAAAGTCCTCAAAAATACCTTTAATACCTCGACTAATATATAAAATAAAATATTATCCTTTCCTTTACAGATAACATTAAAATCAGCAAGTATTTATGTGAAATAACTTTTTGTACTTTATAAATCATCCAACTCCTTTCCTAAATGTCTGCTTGGGATCTGGGTAATTTCAGAGCTGATCTGGGTCAGGAATTAATTTCAAACAACAGTGAACACAAGAGTGTTTAAATAAAGATCATTTGGGGGCACCTGGGTGGCTCAGTGGGTTGGGCCTCTGCCTTCAGCTCAGGTCGTGATCTCGGGGTCCTGGGATTGAGCCCCACGTCAGGCTCTCTGCTCGGCGGAGAGCCTGCTTCCCCCCCCCCCCGCCCCGCCACCTGCCTCTCTGCCTACTTGTGACCTCTTTCTCTCCCTATCAAATAAATAAGTAAAATCTTTTTTAAATAAATAAATAAAGATCATTTTGATCTTGAAACAATGGTAGTCTTACAGTTCCCATTATGCTGGGTGAAGTTGAACACCAAGCAGTCCCCACATGAGTCCCATGAGTTTTATTTGTGAAAGGAGTAGATATAAAAGGGGCACTACAACTTATAAAAAAATGGCCTGCTCAAGTAAGGCCAGGGAAGAATTTCAGAAGAAAAACAGTACGGTTTTTCTGTGTGTATGTAGACATTTTCCCTTCTGCTTTTCCGGGTGGGGAGACAACCCCAACCACGATAATGCCTAGCTTGGGAAGTGGGAAGAAGGATCTTGGACTATACTGTGAAACAGTGACAGTCTAGGATGTGAGGAACTTTGGAAGAGTTCTCTACCTCTCTCTCTCTCTGTCTTTTATTCTCCCTTTTAACTGGCGAAAAGGGGCCATACCACACCCTTCCCCTTGGGTTTTGTTTGTTTTTTTTTTCCTTTTGTTTTGGAATAAATAATATATTAATAGGGTACAATAACCAAAAGGTTAAAAAGATGTACAGTGAGAAATATATGAAAAGGTGGGCAACTTCATTAATCATTAGAGAGGTGCCAAGTGAAACTGCAAGGGGGGACTTCTGCGTGGTTCAGTCTGTTAAGCTTCTGCCTTTGACTGAGGTTATGATGTCCCGGGCCTGAGATCGAGTCCCACATTAGGCTCTCTGCTCAGTGGGGAGCCTGCTTCTCCCTCTGCTTACTGCTCTCCCTGCTTGTACACTTGCTCTCTCTCTCTCTCTGGCAAATAAATAAATAAAATCTTAAAGAAAACCAACAACAGTGGGCTACCACTATATGCTCATCTAGTTTTCACAAGGGTATCAAGCAACTGGAACTCACACATGGCTCTTAAGAATGTAAAACAGGGGGCACCTGGGTGGCTCAGTGCGTTAAGCCTCTGCCTTCGGCTCAGGTCATGATCTCAGGGTCCTGGGATCGAGTCCCGCATCGGGCTCTCTGCTCAGCGGAGAACCTGCTTCCTCCTCTATCTCTCTCTCTGCCTGCCTCTCTGCCTGCTTGTGATCTCTCTCTGTAAAATAAATAAATAAAAATTTAAAAAAAAAGAATGTAAAACAGTACAAACACATTGGAAAGCTCTTTGGCAGTGTGCAAGCCAAGGGTAGGCTGCATCAAATGTGACATTTTGGCAGAGTGACTACATAGAATTAAAATTACTCACGAAATTCTGACTTCCTTTTGTCTCCAGAAAGCAAGGAATAAATCTCCCATGCGAAAGGTACCCTTCCTGTACCAGGAGGCAAAGAGACATCTTTATCATCAGAAATAGAGACTTCATAAACAAGAAGGTTGTATAAACAAGTCTTGTTACTTTTACTAGTTTACTGCCCCAACCCAAACTCTGTCTAGAATTCTTTACTAATCGAAGCTCCCAAACATAAGTTTTTACAAAAGACTTTATTTATTCATTTGAGAGAGACACACAGAGAGAGAGAGAGACAGGGAGAAAATGAGCAGGGGCGAGGATGGAGAGGGAGAAGCAGGCTCCCCGTTTAGCAGGAAGCCCGACGTGTGACTCAGTCCCAGGACTCTGGGATCATGACTTGTGCCAAAGGCAGATGCTTAACTGATTGAGCCACCCAGGCGCCCTGAACATAAGTTTTCTTTGTCCTGTCAATTCCTCACAGATTTGTTTGCAAAAAAATTAAAAAGCTATCTGTCTTGGTCATTTCTTTGGGTCTCAATTTTATATTAGGCTTCTATGCACATGTAATTAAACTCTGGCTTTTTTTCTCCTATTAATCTGTCTTATGTCAATTTAATTCTTAGGCCAGCTAGAAGAATCTTAAGAGTTCAAGTAAAATTTTTCCTTATTAAATGGAACATATGCTTACTGTATGATCTGGCAATTCCAATGCTAGATATGTATCTGATATAAATGTATACATTTGATCACCAAATGATATGTACTGGAATATTCAGAGCAGCACCCCACATAGCGAAATGGATACACTGTGGTAGAGTCACACAATGGAATACTATACAGCAATGAAAATGAACAATTCAAAGCTACATGTGAGAATATAAATGAATCTCACAGCCATAAATGTTAAGAGAAAGAAGCCAGGCATAAAGAATTCACACCATGTAGTTCAGTTTACATAAATTTCTGAACAGGCAAAATTAACCAATGTGTGAGAAGTCAGGATGGTGGTATTCTTGGTAGAGGAAGTGACCTGGAAGGGAAACCAAGGGAGCATCTAGATTGCTGGCCATGCTCTTTCTTGCTCTCAGTGCTGGTTACGTGAGTGTGGTCACTCTGTGAAAATTTATCAAGTTGTACATTTATTATTTGTGCACTTGTCTGTACAGGTATTATACCTTAATTAAGTTTAATTACAGGGGCACCTGGGTGGCTCAGTGGGTTAAGCCTCTGCCTTCAGCTCGGGTCATGAACTCAGGGTCCTGGGATCGAGCCCCACATCGGGCTCTCTGCTTAGCAGGGAGCCTGCTTCCTCCTCTCTCTCTCTGCCTGCCTCTCTGCCTACTTGTGATCTCTGTCAAATAAATAAATAAAATCTTTTTAAAAAAAAGTTTAATTACAAAAAAGAAACTTTACATGGGGTGCCTGGGTGGCTCAGTCAGTTAAGTGTCTGCCTTTGGCTCAGGACATGATCCCAGGGTCTTGGGTTTGAGCCCTACGCTGGGCTCCCTGCTTGGCAGGGAGCCTGCTTCTCCCTCTCTCTCTGCCTGCTGCTCCCCCTGCTTGTGCTCCCTCTATGTCAAATAAATAAAATCTTTTAAAGAAAAGACTTTATTTATTTGACATAGAGAGAGAGAACATGAGTAGGCAGAGAGAGAGGGGGAAGCAGGCTTCCTGCTGAGCAGAGAGCCCAATGCTGGGCTCGATCCCAGGACCCTGAGATCATGACCTGAGCCAAAGGCAGAGGCTTAACCCACTGAGCCACCCAGGCACCCTAAAATCTTTTTTTAAAAAAAGAAACTTTACAATGTATGGTAGATAATATAATGCCCCCCCAAAGTTGTCTACACCCTAATCCCTAGAAGCTCTATGTTAAGTGTTTAGAATTTAAAAAAAAAAAAAAAAGAGCAGCCATGAGCTGGAGTCAATTCCACCATCCCCCAACCACAAGAGCACACTAGATGTAATTCCAGTTTCAATCTATCCCAGGAATTTGACCTTTTAACAGTCAAGCTGAAAGTTCCAGATTAGCACTAGTGAGGTAATCAGCACGATAAACACCCTACCTTTCCTTTCCTCTCAGAAAGATGTCTGAACCTCAAACAGTCATTTATTTCCTTTTGCTAGTAACTTCCATGCCCCACCCTCCTACCTATAAAAACCTTCCATTTTGTACAGCTCTTCTGAGCAGCTATTTGCTAGGTGGGATACTGCCCAATTCATGAATCCCTTAATAAAGCCAACTGGATTTTGTTTTTTGTTTTTAGTACAGAAATGTCTAATTTATTTATATATTTGTTATTTTATCTTTTCATTAACATATAATGTATTATTAGCCCCAGGGGTACAGGTCTGTGAATCGTCAGGCTTACACACTTCACAGCACTCACCATAGCATATACCCTCCCCAATGTCCATAACCCAGCCACCCTATCCCTATCCCCCACCCCCTGAATTTCATTTTTAAACATAAATTATATGGCAAAGGGAATTAAGGTAGCTAATCACCTAACATTAACACAGGAAGAGTATTTGGGATTATTCAGAACAATATAATCACGGGGGTCTTAAACGTGGAAGGGGAGGGGTGCCTGGGTGGCTCAATCAGTAAAGTGTCTGACTCTTGACTTTGTTCATGATCTCAGGGTCGTGAGATCAAGCCCTGTGCCTGGGGCTCCGCACTGGGCATGGATTCTGCTTAAGATTCTCTCGGAAAAAAAAAAAAAAGTGGAAGGAGGAGATAGAAGAGTGAGTGAAAAAGAGGTAGCTGAAGCAGGGTCAGAGAAAGGTGCTATGTTGCTGGCTTTGAAGATGGAGGAAGGGGCCATGAGTGGAGGAAGATGAGCGGCCTCAAAACTCTGAAAATGACAAAAAAACTACATTCTCTCCTAGAGCTTCCAGCAAGGAACTCAGTCTGCAGGTGCACCTGCCTGCATCTCAATTTTAGTACAGTGAGATCCACGTTGGACTTTTCATCTACAGAACTGCAAGGTAATAAAGGTGTGTTATTTTAACCCACTACATTTGTGGTAATTTGTTACAGCAGCAAAAGGAAACTACTACAGTTGGTGTGGGGAAAAATCAAGTGTTCAGTTTTGATGTGTTCAGAGAATCTGAACATGTTAGACAGCTATGCGGAGATCTCAAACAGGCAGCCGCATAGGAGTCTGGAATTCAGGGGAGAGGTAGCAGCTGGAGGTACAAATTTCTGAGTTGTCAGTGAAGAGCGAAAAGCCACAGAATGGATGAGATTAACAAAAGAGTGAGTATAGATAGAAAAGAGGTCTAAGGGGGTGCCTGGGTGGCTCCGTAGGTTAAAGCCTCTGCTTTCGGCTGAGGTCATGATCCCAGGGTCCTGAGATGGAGCCCCGCATCAGGCTCTCTGCTCGGCAGGGAGCCTGCTTCCCTTCCTCTCTCTCTCTGCCTGCCTCTCTGCCTAT
>NW_019154137.1:2978757-3161917 GCF_002288905.1 Enhydra lutris kenyoni | reverse complement strand
AGGTCATGATCCCAGGGTCCTGAGATGGAGCCCCGCATCAGGCTCTCTGCTCGGCAGGGAGCCTGCTTCCCTTCCTCTCTCTCTCTGCCTGCCTCTCTGCCTACTTGCAATCTCTGTCTGTCAAAGAAATAAATAAAATCTAAAAAAAAAGAAAAAGAAAAAGAAAAAGAAAAGAAAAGAGGTCTAAGGACTGACCTCTGGGACACCCAGTTCTCACATCTGACATAAGGTGGTTTAAAGCTAGCGAGCCCTCTGGGGCGCCTGGGTGGCTCAGCCAGTTAAGCGTCCAACTCTTGGTTTTGGCTCAGGTCATGATCTCAGGGTTGTGAAATAGAGCCCTGCGTCAGGCTCTATGCTCAGTGCAGAGTCTGTGCCCGATCTTCTCTCCCTCGCCCTCTGTCCCCTCCCCCCTCAAATATATAGATAAATCTTAAAAAGAAGAGGAAAAAAAAGCTAGCGAGCACTCCAAAACAGAGGCAGATACCTAAGCTAGGCTTATAAGAACAGGCAGGTACTGGAGACAGAAGTAACAGATATCAAATACGAAGAAACAATTTTGGCAAGAGGAATCAAGCATCTGCTTGGCAATAGAGGTTGAGAAAAATTTAAGGATTATTGAGTCTGGGTAATATATTCTAGATGTCAGCAAAGATGGGACCTTGGCTCTGAGCCAGCTTTCTGCCCTGGGCTTCCACTGCATCCTTACCTTGATTCCTGCCCCCCGTGGGTATCTGTGTATTGTTCTAGCTTATCATTTGCCCTTCTTTCCTATTTCATTTTCTTTTTCCTTAATTGCACATAATACAGAAATAATACATTCAATTGATTCTGACATTTTTCCCCCACATCTTAACACCTCCAAAATTAAGATGAATCTTAGAAGTTGATAGTGTGAGGGGTACCTGGGTGGCTCAGTGGGTTAAGCCTCTGCCTTCGGCTCGGGGTCGTGATCTCAGGGTCCTGGGATCGAGCCCTGCATTAGGCTCTCTGCTCAGCGGGGAGCCTGCTTCCCCCTCTCTCTCTGCCTGCCTCTCTGCCTACTTGTGATCTCTCTGTCAAATAAATAAATAAAATCTTTAAAAAAAAGGACTGGAGGGATTTGCTATAAAATAATAATAATAGTCACTGATTTTAAGTGTACAATTCAACGAGTTTACACAAATATGTATAGACATGCAACCACCACCACAATTGTGATAAAGGGCATTTTCATCATTCCAAAAACGTTTCCTGGAGTCTCTAGACAGCCAATCCCTTCTCTCCACACCTGTCCCCTGCAATCAATGATCTGCATTCTATCACTAGTTTTACCTTTTCCAGAATTTCATAAAATGAGATTGTACAGCATGTGCTGTGCCTGGATTTCTTCACGCAGCATAATCATTCTCAGATTCATTCATGTTGACAGACTTATCAGTTCGTTTTTATCGTGGAGTATCATTTCATCCTATGGATGTATCACATTTTGTTTGTCCATTCGCCAGTTGAGATATTTGAATTGTTTCCAGTCTGCAGTTATTTAAAAAAAAAAAAGAATAATCAGCCTTTTTCAAAGTGGGAAAAAGGGTAAACCCATCTAAAACAAGTTGGATTATATTTTATTTTCTCCTCCCCATGAGGCGTGAGTAGCATGATATAATCCTTTTACTTTAAAAAAAGTATAAGGAAAACAAATCTCATACATTTTGGTTATATTACTCCTTTAATTATCAGTGAATGGTGTTAAGTATCTGTGAATCCTAATCAAGTTAAGGAAAAGAAATTCCAAAGTTCCTGAAAGTACAGTTTAGAGTCGATAATTTAAAAATACAAATCTAAAAAGAAAGAAAGCACAAGTCGTTCCCCCAGCGAGGTAAACTTTGGATAACATCGGGTTCCCTGAGGGAAACAAAGCCTGCAGAACCTAGCTTTTTTTTGCCAAAAAAAGTGGTTTTTTTTCTATCTTTTGATCTGAAAAACACTGAACTTTCAAGAGTAAAGACCCCTCTTTACTTACAAATAGAGACACTGATATAACAGGCTTCAGAACGCGCGGCCAGAAGCGGCTAACTACTCTGTATGCCGGGATTTGTAGTCCGTTAAAGAGTCCTTCTAGCCAACATGGCGGAGTTGTTAATGACGTGAGAAGAGCGACCCCGAGGGAGTATGGGCCGCTAGGGGATTGGGCGGTGTGGGGAGTCGACAGGCGGGAAGTTAAGACCAGGTGCTAAAACCTTTCCTTCAAAGGAAGCTTAGCGCCCTGAAGTCTCGCGAGATTTTGGCGGGACCCAATGGAACGTGGGGCCTGGCTTATCACCAGGGGCGCTTGTTGGGGGCGGAACTCGACGGGAGTGGGCCGGGCGTCGTAGGTGCCCCGCGTAGCGGCGTTTAGGCCGGGCAGCCTCTGTGAGGAGCGAAGCCGTGGCCATGAAGGAGGAGAAGGAGCATAGGCCTAAAGAGAAGCGAGTAACCCTGTTGACTCCCCCGGGGGCCACAGGCAGCGGCGGTGGGGCTTCGGGCGACACCGCCAAAGGGGAAGATAAGCAGGATCGAAATAAGGAGAAGAAAGAGGCGCTGAGCAAGGTGCTTGGCCGGCTGTTGGCCCGGGAGAGGGCGGGACGGGTCCGCCACCCGCGAGGATGGTTGGGAATGGGGCTGCCCTCTTCCTCTCCCAGTCTGCGCTTCTGTTTCTTCACCTGAGTGGAAATCGCGTCACCCTGTTTTCATCCATTCGTCCGAGATGGGGGGGTGGTTCCCCTTTCGGCCAAGCCCCGGGGTGCGAGTGAGAGAAAACGCGGGGGGGGATTCCCAGACGAGAAGCTTTAGGTCAGAGCTGTAAGATGATGGAGGGGGAGCGACAGTAAAGAGAAAGAGGAATTAAAAGGCTAATTGGAGGGGGATTATTAAATGGTGAGGGGGCCAGCAGGGGTGGGAGGAGTATTAATGGAGGCGAGTTGAGCGTGAGTGGGGGGGATTAATGGTCCGGGGACCAGGTCAGTTTCATCCTATTTGGGGAGCAACGACGGAACTTTTAGTATTCCTTAGAGTTTTTAATTCTTTACGCTGAATAAAGAAGGATTTTGTTTTACGATGTGTCGGATGTGGTAGGGCGATAATAAGTCAAATGTTCCTGGCACCCAGAAAGACCAGGGTTAGCCTACTAATTTCTTGCTAATACATCTATTGAAAAATGGGTGCTAGAAAATGATGCGAAAACCAAGTGAACTGCGGGGCTTCCGTTTAATAGAACCTTAAGATTTTCCTTTCTCCATGCAGTTCTCATTTCTAAGAGTTTATAAAAACGGCATTATTACTATGTTTGAGTAATTCTGAGCATTAGAATAGTTTTCTACTGGGTTTTTATAAGTGAGCTCATCTTTTAAAGACCGTCTATTTTCAGGGGCAGTGATTCAGGTATGACAGAAAACTGATTTGTACTAATTTGATTTTCCTCATTCATTTCTTAAGGTGGTAATTCGGAGATTACCTCCCACTTTGACCAAGGAGCAACTTCAGGAACATCTTCAGCCTATGCCGGAGCATGATTATTTTGAGTTTTTTTCTAATGATACTAGGTAAAATGAATAAAAGAGGGTGGGGGTAAATGAAAATTTTTCATCCATTCTTTTTTTAATCCTACTGTGTTTTTTTTTTAAGATTTTATGTATTTATTTGACAGAGAGATCACAAGTAGGCAGAAAGGCAGGGGCGGTGGGGGGGAAGCAGGCTCCCTGCTGAGCAGAGAGCCCGATGTGGGAGTGGATCCCAGAACCCTGAGATCATGACCTGAGCCAAAGGCAGAGGTTTAACCCACAGAGTCACCTAGGCGCCCCTATCTTATTGTTTCTATTTGATTTTTGAACTTGTCTCTTACAATATATGCATACTTGTAATTCAGCCAGACACCTGCAAGCACATTTACATAATTGCTTTCCTCTCTGCAGTCTGTATCCTCATATGTATGCCAGAGCATACATCAACTTTAAAAACCAAGAGGACATTATTTTGTTCAGGGATCGCTTTGATGGTTATGTATTCCTTGACAATAAAGGTGAGTCCTTGTAACTGAAGGGGAGTTTCTTTGTCATTTGTATGTTTAAGACAATGTGTGTATCACAGTGTTTTCTCAATGCCTTCATAGCTTTTCTAAAATTCTGGGTGATAAAATGTGCAACATTTGGAGAGTTTTACACATTTGCTGAGCTTACTGCAGTCTTAAAAACAGATGTGTGACTTTTCACAGCCCTTGGGTATTTTTATTAACCTGTTACTTTTGTAGTTTGATCCGCTGAATGAAATTACCACTGTTTTCTCTTCCTGTGGCAGTTTTGTTTGCCCTGGATTAGATGATCTGTTGTTTTGACTATTTACTAGTTATAGCAGTAAATACTGATAAATGACTCTTTGAACTTGTACGACATATTTTAAATATTTACTTGACATCTTGCTTCAAGGGCCAACATTGATTTATTTATTTTAATTTAAATCCTTTAAGCCAGTAATTCCCAGTTGGAATACGGTTCAACTTTCTAATTTGTATTTGTACTTAAAACATCGAACTGGATGATCTCTCACTTTGTATCCAGGAGTCTATAGGGAAGAAAAACTTCAGCCATAACTTTCTTTTTATTTATTATCTGCCACTTGCAGCAAAGTGGTCAGGGAATTTAGCCAGAGAATGTCCAAGCTGCCATTTATCACTTTTCTTTTGGCTTTGTGATCATAGGTAAATGACGTATCTTTTTGTTGGGCTGTTTCTCAGTATTACTTCGAAGTTGGTAAAAATGAAATCTTTGTCAGGGAATATGCCAATAAAAGTTGAAGGATTGCCACTACGTTTGATCAGCTTTTATTAATCCCCAGTCCCCTTCCCCCACCAAAAGCAGTTATTTATCCACTCCAGCTTTATTCCAGTAGATAGCAATGTGTTCCTTGAAATCTGAGCTGTGTTTTAACTTTTTCTTCTCTTTCTTATTCCATATAATTAAACACGTGATGAATCTTGTTAATTTATTGTTTTTGAATATCTTGTTCGTCTACTTACTAATACTTTCACATTGTGTCCTTCCCTCCTAATGCTTAGACAACCATTGTCTCGAAACTTACAGACTTTTCTTTTTCTTTTTTCATTTTTGTATGACTAACTCAGTCTGTTATATTGTCATGAAATGAGTGTTTTTGAAAATAGTGATTTAAGATAGCAGTTGCAGGGGGGAAAAGTCCAAATTCCTTAGCCTGGTAGTCAAGAGTCCTTCAGAGCCTGGCCTCACTTCTGGTTTTTTTTTTTTTTCCCAGCCCCTCTTCCACAGTTCATTCTGCTTCAGTCTGGTTTACCTATTGCTTCTCAAATAGATCAGTTAATAAGCTAATCTGATTCTGCATTCCCTAGGATTTCCAAGATCATGTTTCCTCCCTGACCACTTTGTGATGCCTTCTGGTCATTTCTGCTTACTCTATTCTGGCTCACATCTACATGCCAATGACAGTGTTTTATACCCTTTATGACATTATTCTAGAGCAGGGATCTGGTGTATTTTCTTTTTCCAGCAGTCACTTGGTTTTTTGTATTGAGATATAACTC
The DNA here is from genome assembly GCF_002288905.1 of Enhydra lutris kenyoni. Taxonomy (NCBI): domain Eukaryota; kingdom Metazoa; phylum Chordata; class Mammalia; order Carnivora; family Mustelidae; genus Enhydra; species Enhydra lutris. Next base: position 3,156,357 of record NW_019154137.1, on the reverse strand, counting down.
GCATACCATAAAATTCAGTGGTTTTTAGTATACTCACAAAGTTGTACAACCATCACCACTATGTGATTCTGGAATGTTTTCATTACTCCAAAAAGAATGCTATAACTGTCAGCAATCATCTCCCCTTCTCCTTCTTCTGGACATTTCATATAAACAGAATCATATAATATGTAGCCTTTGTGACTGCCTCTTTTACTTAGCATGTTTTCAAGATTCATCTGTGTTATTGCATATATTATAACCTGATTTCTTTTTTTGTTTACATTCTTTTAAGTGTGGTAAAATACACATAAATAAAATTTACCATCTTAACCATTTTAAGTGTATAGTTCAGTAGTGTTGAGTACATTCACACTGTTGTGCAACCAATCTCTAGAACTTGTTTATCTTGCAAGACTGAAACTCTATACCCATTAAATAGTAAGTCCCCATATCCCCATTTCTTTCTCTTCCCAGCCCCTGGCAACTACCATTCTATCTCTGTGAACCATCATTCTGTATAAAGTTGACCATTCTAGGTATCTTGTGAGTGGAACCATATAGTATTTGACTTTCTGAGGTTGGCTTATTTATTTAGCATAATGTCCTCAAGGTTGATCCTTGTTATAGGGTGTGTCAGAAATTCCTTTTTAAGACAGAGTAATACTCCGTTGTGTGTATACGTACACACTACATTTTGTTTATCCATTTATCTGTTGAGGGACATCTGAGTTGCTTCCGCCTTTTGACTATTGTAAATAATACTCCTCTGAATGTGAGTGTACAAACATCTATTCAGGTCTCTGCTTTCACTTCTTTTGAATATATACCCAAAGGTGAAATTGCTGGGTCATAATGTAATTCTATTTTTAATTTCTGGAGGAACCACCATATTGTTTTCCATAGCAGCTGCACCATTTCACATTCCTACCAGTTATGCATGAGGGTTCTAATTTCTTCATGTCCTTGCCAACACTTGTTATTCTCTGTTTTTTTTTTTCCTTTAAAAGCTGCCATTCTAATGGGTGTGAGGTGATACCTCATTGTGGTTTTGATTTGCATTTCCCTAATGGTTAGTGAGGTAATAGTTTAATCTTTTCATATGCTTGTTGGCCATTTGTATATCATCTTTGTAGAAATGTCTATTCAAGTCTTTTGAACATTTTTTAATTGGGTTTTTTGTTGTTACTGAGTTGTAGGAGTTCTTTATATATTCTGTATATTGATCCCTAATCAGTTAAATGATTTGCAAATATTTTCTCCCATTCCATAGGTTGCCTTTTTACTCTGTTTTGTCCTTAGATACACAGAAGTTCTTAATTTTGATGTAGTTCAATTTACCTATTTTTCATTTTCATTGCCTGTGCTTTTGGTGTCTCCTGGTGTATTTTTTTAATAACAGTTTTATTGTGATATGATTCACATGCCATAAAATTCACCCTTTTAAAGTGGTTTTTTGTATATTCACAGAGTTGTGCAGCTATTGCCACAATCTAATTTTAGAATACATTTAGCACTCCAAAGAAAACCCCATATTCCTTAGCAGTCATTCCCCACTCTCCCCCAACTATGCCCCCCCGCTCTGGGCAGTCACTGATCTTCTTTGTATCTCTATAGATTAGTCTAGAGATTTCTGATTGTATTTTTTAAATGAAAATTGATCTGTAGATTTTTCCCCCCATTCATATTTTGTGAATCAAAATATCACACTTGTAGAAGTTGAATTTAAGTGAATATTGTATTTCCCTGCCATATCTTTGCATTATGTTTTCAGTGCGAATTTGGGCTCCTTTGGTAACGCACTGATTTTAGTTGTGCCCGTGTGATTTATGCCCATTGAGGGGCCCCTATTCAGATGACTCCCAACCAAAGAGGCCTAGAGAGCAGTGGGTTGACTCTCTTGCATCCACTTTGTGACTTCTTTTGTTACAGCAAGTGTGGTATTTTTTCTAAACAGGTCAGGAATATCCTGCTATAGTAGAATTTGCACCTTTTCAAAAAGCTGCAAAAAAGAAGACTAAGAAAAGAGATACCAAAGTCGGGACTATCGATGATGGTACAGTATAGCTCTAGTTATGTCATGCTCTTGCCATGGGTTTTTAAAAAATATCATCTTTGTGGGAATTAATTGGATTCCAGTCTTTTAAATAGGAAAACATACAGAATACAGTTCATGAGAAATGTAATTCACTGCTGAAAGCTTTGTTTAATTGTTACAATGGAAGTGGGTTTCCTGTAGAATTCCCACTCTTCCAGCTACTGCCATTTCATTCCTCCACCGTCGAGCAATATATTGTTGACTGTTGAGCAGTAAATTACCGCTGGTTTGTTGATTAGAAGACAGTGGGGGAAAATGAGATGTATCGAAGTGCAGCTCCTTAAGGTCTCATACTGTTTTATGATTTTTTTTTTTGGTTCCTATTTTTATAGAGGGGAGGTTTATCATTGAGAGTTGGGATGGAAAAATTTTTATACTCAGGTAACAATATAAAGTAGCTGAAGTGGCCTGTTTTTTTTTAGGTTTTGAATATGCAGCAAACTGCACACATAGTAATTATATTGAACTGGAATAGAGGAACTGAAAAACTAGAATAATTGCCATATGGGGTAAACTGGGTCCGTATTTTGAGCTCTGTGTAATGTTATGTTGGATAAGGCCTTAGCTGTAATATTTTATATCTGATTGACATTTTGGAATCGTCTAGTTTGATTTCCATTATTTTTTATAGTAGGTATTTTATAAAGAAAACATGGAAAAGATTCAACACACAGGTACTTACTGGTTATATCACAGATTCAGATCTGGGAGACCAGATCAGTGACATGCTTCCCAGTGCCTAGAAACTCCACAAATACAAGCAATGGAATGACTCAGATGTGTTACCCTTTCTGATGTCAGATGCATCTAAAAAACAACTCCAGGAATTACCATCAACTCCAGTGCCGCATGTAGGACCTCAAATTACCTTTCTGGAACACCTGATTTTCAGGTGTTGGGTTTACTTAAAGCGAGGTATACCTACACAGGAATTGCTTACATGCTATCTATTAACACTGTGAAGGTCCCATAACTACAACTTTCAGTTCTCACGTAAGTGTGACTCTGGGTTAGTTGGAGCAGTGACTTTTAAAACCAAACTACTTAACATTCCTGTGGTGTCTAATTATCCCTGACTCCATGTTATACCAGGCTCCCTTAGTATGTATGGGGGGTAGGAGTTCTGAGAGTAAGGGACCAAAAAAGCCCTAAATGGTCTAGTGGGTGTGTTTAGGTTTATTTTTAATATTCCATGAAAGTTTTGTTAAAGTCTACTATATTTTCTGTTTACTTAAACAATGATTTAGATCCAGAATATAGAAAATTTTTGGAAAGTTATGCTGCAGATAATGAGAAAATGACATCTACTCCAGAGACACTGCTAGAGGAAATAGAAGCAAAAAATAGAGAATTAATAGGTAAGTGGGCAATAGGAATTAAGGACAATTGCTTTTTCTTCAGAAGACTTGTCTGATTCCCACTTCTGGCAGTTACTAGCTGTGTGACCATGGGGAAGGCACTAACTTCTCTGAGCCTCTGTTTCTTCTGCTGTAAAATGCAAGTAGTACCTGCCTCACAGGGTTATGTAAATGCTTTGAGAAGATGGGCAAAATTCTCTGGGACCTATTTTAATGTCACATAAATATAAGTGGAAAAAGTCTAAAGACCCATGGGACCTTTAGATATTGGTAAGCCTTTGAAGATGAACTGGTATTTTCTAGTAACAAGCAGCTCACATTCCTGAAAAAATATTGAAAATATCAAAAGGTGAAATTAGTTGCTGCAAAATTGAAGACTTCTTGAGAAAGTCTAGTTTGGATGTTCTAGTAGTAAATTGTCACTCTTCTAGTAATAAATGGTCACTCCTCTATCAGCTCTAATCATAAGCAAAGCCCCTGACCCAAGATTTCCACTCTTAGGAATTTATCCAAAGGAAGTATGCTTTCAAAAAGCCAGCTATAAGGTGGGGTGCTGGGGTGGCTCAGTCAGTTAAGCATCCCGACTCTTGATTTCGGCTCAGGTCATGATCCTCAGGGTCATGAGATCAAGCCCTGCACTGAGCTCCACACTGAGCATGGAGCCTGCTTAAGATTCTCTCTCCCTCCCTCTGCCCCTCCCTGCTCTCTGTCTCTCTAAAAACAAACAAACAAAAAAAAACGCAAAACACTAAAAAAACCCTAATTACAAGACTAGATAGCATTATTCAGAATATTGAGAATTACATATTCTTCTAAAACTATTTTTTTAAGATTTGTTCATTTATTTGAGAGAGAGCACAAGCGGGGAGGGGGGCGGAGGGAGGGGCAGAAGGAGAAGCAGACTCCTCAATGAGCAGGGAGCCCACGGGGTCCAATCCGAGGACCCCGAGATCATGACCTGAGCTGAAGGCAGATGCTTAAACAACTGAGCCACCCACGGGCCCCCTAGAATAGTTTTTATTAATAGATGCAGAATATAAGCCCATCTCTAATGGTTTCCTTAGAATAAATTCCCAGAAGTGGAATTGTGGGGTCAGAAAGATTAGATATTTTTAGCTCCTTCAGTTTCTTCCCAGTTGAACAGATTTATATTCCCATCTGTAAAACAAGAGAATGTCCTTTGCACTCCATTCTCACCAACACTGGGAATTGCTCTTTTAAGAAATTGTTTTAATTTGAATTTCTTCACTTTTTAAAAAGTATTTTAAACCTTCAGAACTGAAGTAGAATATTGTGAAACTTCTTTCTGATAATGTACATGTGAACTGTTTTAAGGGGTATACTTTTCCCACCTTGGGTGGTTGGCAGGGAATGTCAGAAAATGGAATCCTTTCTAGGGGTGGATAAGTATTATTAATAATCTGTTTACATTTATGTAGCTAAAAAGACAACCCCACTTTTGAGCTTCCTGAAAAACAAGCAGGTAAACCTTTTGTTTTTATAGTTCTCTCAATACTTTTATTTCATTGGTTCATGGTCTGTAAACATACGAGCATTGGGATCCTAGAGGAGAAATAGCTGCTTTTTCCACCCTTATTCTTTAAAGATTTGGCTCACTGGCCTCACTCTCTGGCCCACTCCTTCAGTCTGGTTGTTGGGCCAAGGATTCACTCTGCAAACCCAGAGAGTCTTTAGCTTATTCCAGAGACACTCCCTTGATTTTCTGAAAGTCTCTGGAAATATAGCAAGTCAACAGTGGGAGATTGATACCAGCAGGCCCTGGTCTTTATTCTCATATTCACAATGGGGTGGGGAGGGGGTTAAAGAGATAGGATGCCCCTTTGTAGAAAGTAGGAAGGAAAGACGATCCAATTTAGTGGGTGCCCACCATACCTTCGGGATTAAGTTTCTGGTGGAGATTATCTTGTTGGAAGGCTTATGTTGATGTTTCTTTCCAGAGAATGAGAGAAGAAAAAAGAGAAGAAAGAAGGAGGCGAGAAATAGAAAGGAAAAGACAAAGGGAAGAAGAGAGGAGGAAATGGAAAGAAGAAGAAAAACGAAAAAGGAAAGACATAGAAAAGCTGAAGAAGATAGACAGAGTTCCAGAAAGGGACAAATTAAAGGATGAACCAAAGATTAAGGTATGAAAATAACTTAAATTGACTGCATGTTGCTAAAAATCGCATGTGTCTACTTCGTTAAATATGCATGCATCTTGTGTTGGTGTAAATACAGTTTTTTGGTTTTGTTGTTGTCTTTTTGGGGGGGGGGAGGTGAACCAACAGGAATCTTTTCAATACTGCTAATAGTATTATTTTTTAAAATTCGAGATAATTTCAACAGATTAAGTAACTTACATGATATTTCTTCAGTGAAGATCTGCGTTATTTTTATCATTGCGAATGTTCAATGTCTGGATTATTATTCTCTCAGTTCTTCATAAGTAAGGACTTAGGGCTGGCTGGCATGAAGTGTGGGTTTTATTCAGCTTTTCCTTCATATTTGATACATGAAGTTGCCTCATCTGTTTGTTTTCCACTGTCTTCAGGTACACAGGTTTCTGTTACAAGCTGTGAATCAGAAAAATGTAAGGACCAAGTACATGATACAGAGCATCTAGTATCATGTCACACACACAGGTCTTAGTTAATAATAAGTCCTTTTGGTGGTGGTGGTAATGATAACCTGTAGAAAACTCTTCCCTGACTTGAGTCTTCTTCAAATCTGAGCCATTTTAAATTTCTACCTTAGAAGGAAGCCCAGGTGCCTTCCTGATGCTCTGCTGGGTACCCAGAAGCTTCCACAATATACAGCTAGAGGACAGCTGTGCCTAAAGAGCTCTTTCTCTTCACGTGCCCCTCCTAACTGGTTGCCTTGTGGGAGTATTTAGGGATAAACACCCTGTGTCACATGCTTCCCCATTACCTTCTTTCATCTACCGGGAATCTGTGAGTGGCAGATTCTGATGGACACGCTGCATCTAGGAAGAGGAAAACTTGTAGAAAAATCCCAGCCTTACTGCTTCCCTTCTGAGGGCATGGCTTGGGCAGCTCTTGCTCCCACAAACGTTCTGGGGAAGTACCTAGTACTTTAGAGAAGGTCAGAAAAAATCTCACAGAGGTGGTGGCAGGGTCTCCTTTTATCTCCACAAAACTAAGCAGGCCAGGGTTTATTCCCCACAAGGCTCTCCCGGGCTCATTATTGGCAACAAGGAGCTTGGCAGTGGGGTGGAAGGTTCCCATCTTCATTCCTTCTAGTGATCTCTCTCTCTGCCATGCCACAAGCGACCTGACTTGCTATTCCTGTCAGCAAGGCAGAAGGTAGAGCCAGCCATACTAGAAACATTCATCAATGTTCTTAAGAGAGTAATGAACATCCTGGCTTCTAACAAAGATGTTCATTGGAAAAATAAGAACACTCCCGATGAAGCCTCACGGGGAGCCCTCGCTTTACATTGGTGCCTCCTCGGTGTCCAGCTCGGACTTGCCGTCTGCCGTGGCTGCGCGCTGAAGTACTTCGCGCTTCAGTCTTGCGCTGCTTTGCCTTTCGCTTGGTGACTCGTGTGCTGCCTTCACCCTGAGACGAAGCTTTGTGTGATGCCTTCACTCTGAGACTCGAAATTCTTCCATTTTGCCTAAGAATCTCTCTGAATATCCGACGCTTGGGGGTATTCTAGAGAGGTTCGTGGCAGTGGTGTGAGAAAGAAACTATTTTGTTAGCAATTTGGACTTTATAAAGCACGTTTATTTTAGAACTGCATTGTCATATATATGTGTGTGTCTCATATGTGTGTGTGTGTGTGTGTGTGTGTGTGTACACACACATATATATATATATGTGACATTGAGCAGAGTTCCTACTCAGTAGAAATGGAACTTCACAGTCCTGTGAGGTATTTGGATTTTTAAATCAAATAATGAAAACTATGATTGTACCATCATAAGTGTGTTATTCTCAGGTTCAAGGCAAAATTATTCTTGCAATGGATCTCTCCTTTGGTGACAAAGGCATTCGTCATTCCAAGTACTACCAGAAAACAGTCCAACAGCAATCTGCCTAGCATTTTAAATTTGTGGCTTATTTTCCGCATCAAGCGATATCAATATGCCAGTTTGCTACAGAGGGAGTACTTGGAAGTGGGCTGACCCATCCAAAGCCAAAGGAGTGTTGATCCCATTGCCACAAGTGATTAAACCACTTTGAGTGGATGACACTTTCACATTAATGGCATCTTTTTGGTCAATCACTGCTCTTGTGCTCTAGTCATTCACCTGTAAGTTGAAGAGTATCTGCAGAAAGAGGCCTTCTATAGCCTAGATTCAAAATATTTAGTATATTATTTTCTTTGATAGAATCAGAAGAGAATGTCCCACCCTTCAAAATAAGAATAAATTTGTTCTCTTTAAAGCTACTCAAGAAGCCAGAAAAAGGAGATGAAAAAGAATTAGATAAAAGAGAAAAAGCCAAGAAACTGGACAAAGAGAATCTGAATGATGAAAGAGCCAGTGGGCAGAGTTGTACCCTGCCCAAGCGCTCTGATGGTGAACCTAAAGATGAAAAGCCTAAGAGGTCAGTAGTCAAGGGCTCTTTGGTACACTTGTTTATGGCATATTTCTACGTGCTAGTTTTACTGCCGTGTCCGAGACTCGTGCCTGAGTTATGAGGGGTAGGGGGATGAGAAGAGAGGTTTCAAACATTCTAGCACCTCAATCTGGGCGAATGACTTCTGGTGTGCACTTTTTTTTTTTAACTGTTTTTCAAAATGCTAGTATTTTTTTACTCTGCTCCAGAAGTGCCCCCTCACTGTAGTGGCCAAGTCCTAATCAGAGACATGTGCATGCGTGACCCGACAGGCTTTGAGGGTGTCCGCTCAGATCTGTTTCCCATGCAGGCCCGAAGAGGAGAGTGTCCGAGACTACCGGGAGCGGGAGCGGGACTACGAGCGAGACCAAGAGCGCATCCTGCGGGAGAGGGAGAGGGAGAGGCTGAAGCGGCAGGAAGAGGAGCGCCGCAGGCAGAAGGAGCGCTATGAGAAGGAGAAGCCTTTTAAAAGAAAGGAAGAAGAATTGAAAAAAGAGAAAGAAGCCCTTCGGGATAAAGGAAAGAAGACTGAAAGCACAGAATCAGTAAGCAGCTCAGAAAAAACTGAAAAGAAAGAGGAAGTGGTTAAGAGAGATCGCATAAGAAACAAGGTGCTGCTTTTCGTTGTATCTCTTTTCATGAGGCTTTTTTTTTTGCCTGCAAGTGTAAAGGAAAGGGCCAGCTCACTGTTTATGACAGACTTTTTTATTTATTTATTTATTTTAGATTTTATTTATTTATTTGACAGAGAGAGATCACAAGTAGGCAGAGAGGCAGGCAGAGAGAGAGGGGGAAGCAGTCTCCCCGCTCAGCAGAGAGCCCGATGCGGGGCTCGATCCCAGGACCCCGGGATCATGACCGGAGCCGAAGGCAGAGGCTTTAACCCACTGAGCCACCCAGGTGCCCCATGACAGACTTTTTTAAAGAGGAAGTTGAACTATCTGCAACTTTTTTTCAGTCTCAGTTGGGTCCTTTTATTAACACTGTAGAAATTTCAAACAGACACAGAAGTAGAACAGAGAATATGACACACCCAGCTTCAGCACTTACCAGCTCGTGGCCAACCTTTCTACTCTGCCCCATCCCTACCTCTCCTGGATTCTTTTTTTTTTTTTTTAAGATTTATTTATTGAATTGAGAGAGAGAGAGTGAGCAAGAGCAGGAGGGGCAAAGGGAGAGGGACAGAGAATCTCAAGTAGGCTCCACACTGAGTGCAGAGCTCGACAAGGGGCTCAGTCTCACAGCCCCGAGATCAGGACCGGGGTCGAAATCAAGAGTCGGACACTTAACCGACTGTACCACCCAGGAGCTGCTGGATTATTTTCAAGCAAATCCTAGACATATCATCTTCTTTAAATACATCAGTATTAGAGACAGATTTTTTTTTAAGATTTTATTTATTCAACAGAGAGATCACAAGTAGGCAGAGAGGCAGGCAGAGAGAGAGGGGAGGCAGGCTCCCCACTGAACAGAGAGCCCGATGCGGGGCTCGACACCAGGACCCTGAGATCATGACCTCAGCCAAAGGCAGAGGCTTAACCCACTGAGCTACGCAGGCGCCCCCAGATTCTTTTTCTTAATACAATCCCAATAACATTTTTATACTAAAAAAAAAAAAAAAATCCTAATAATTCCTTAATGTCCTAGCTACTATGTTGTTTTTCCGAATTGTCTCACTAATAACTTCTTTACCGGCTCTAAACAATGTCCACAAATTGTATCCTTTAAGTCTCTTAATCTAAATAACCTCCCCTCCTTTTGTTTTCCTGCCATATATTTGCTTCAGAAACCAGTTTGTCCAGAGGAGCTATCGGCTCTAAATTGGTTGGGCTAATTATATCCCTGTGGTACCATTTAACATGTTTCTCTATCTTCTCTGTTTCCTTAAAAACTAGTAGTTCTATCTGGGGCAGGGGTCAGCAGATTTTTTTCTGTAAAGAGCCAGATGGTAAATATTTTAGGCCTTGTGGGCTATATGGTCTCTGTTTGAACCTCTAAACTCTGTAGGAAAGCAGGCATAGATAATATGTCAAAGAATGAGTATGTGTGCCAATCAGACCATTCATAAAAAAAGGTGGCTCCTCACCTACAGGCCTGAATATATTCAGGCTCTGTTTTTGGCAAAAATACTTCATAGATTGGGGCACCTGGGTGGCTCAGTCAGTTGACTCAGGTCATGATCTCAGGGTTGTGGATTGAGCCCCACATCAGGCTCTGTGCTTAGTGGAGTCTGCTTTTCTCCTGTCCCTCTCCCTCTGCCCCTCTCTCTGTACTGTCTCTCTCTCAGATAAAGAAAGAAATCTTAAAAAACAAAGAATGCTTCATGAGATGGAGGGGTGCCTGATTGGCTCAGTCAGTAGAGCATGCAACTCTTGATCTCAGGGTTGTGAGCTCAAGCCCCACACTGGGTGTGGAGATTACTTAAAAATAAAATCTGAAAAAGAGAATACTTCATAGATTGTGTTGTATACTTCCTGTTGCATCATATCAGGAAGCGTGTGACCTATGGGTGTCTTTCTAGTGTAATGTTCTGATCAAGCAATAGCAATTGTATTGTGGTTATGGAACAGGATGTCCTTGTTCTTTGGCTATACAAGCTGAAATATTTAGGGATGAAGGGTCGTAACGTCTGCAGCTTGCTCACAGGTGATTCTGTAAAAATCACATGTATATATGTGTACTAGAGACAGAAGGAGCATGTGACAAAATGTTTATAACTGTGACTCTTAAGAGAAGGGTATTAGGTATTCATTGCACAAGTTTTGCAACATTTCTATAGATTTAAAATTTCTCTAGGTGATAAAGTTGAAAAAACAACTGATCAGTAGGTTCAGGTATGGTAAAGCCTGATCCATCTACCATAAAAAATTTTAGCCTGAGGGGCGCCTGGGTGGCTCAGTGGGTTAAGCCTCTGCCTTCAGCTCAGGTCGTGATCCCAGGGTCCTGGGATCGAGCCCTTCATTGGGCTCTCTGCTCAGCGGGGAGCCTGCTTCACCCTCTCTCTGCCTGCCTCTCTGCCTACTTGTGCTCTCTCTATCAAATAAATCTTTAAAAAATAAAAAAAAAATTTAGCCCAAAATTCAGTTTATACAGGAAAGGCAGGATAAACACTTGTTCCTTTCCCTTTATGTACCAGCATTCAGAGTAATGAGCTGGTGTCCCAGCCACTTCTAGGTAATCAGTGAGTTTTGTTTTGTCGCAATAATTTGTGGATTTAGAAATATTTGGCACATTCCAACTTGTTGTTACCAGTCATTGTCCTTGTTGATGTTTACATTGTTCCTTCTTTGCACAGTGGGAGCCCCATCATCCATTTCATTAAATACTATGCAGGAATCTTAACCTGTTTCAACATTTCATCTTATAAAAATAGTGAAACATTTTGCTGGAATTGTTCAGTTGAGAATAATGCTTTAAGGCTAACTCTCATACACCAGGGAGAAAGGGTAAGGAAGGCTCATGTGATTTTTTTGTTGAATTCAAAAAGGGCCTAACGTCTAAGTTTTCCAGGATCCTTCTGTCATAAACCACACATGTTACTTGAACTGAGAGGTACGTGATGACTTTATTGAGGCTTATTTAGGAATTTGAGATCTAAAATGCCACCTAGAGAGTCTCAGGCTGGGGTGTTAAGTTGCCATACATGAATTAAGAAATAATCATGTTTGTGGCAAGTTGCATAGGGTCCGAGCTCATAATCTCAGGGAGGTCTCCACTTAAGACTGCATTCTTTATTACTGTTTTACTCCTATGATCTTCTTACGTGGTAGTGAATGTTAAAGTCAGTTTACTGATGGGGAAGAGAGACAGGCAATGGCTGAGGTTTCAAAAGAAAGGAAATTCAAGCTAATTCAGTTTATCTTGAGATGGTTAAGAAAATTAGATTTATTGAAAACGTATCGTAGGGCTATAAAATAATACTTAGAAAGTGGTTGCTTTTATTTGGAGATGGGGAAAGGAAGTGGGCAGTTAGAGGCAAATTAACCATCAGTACTGTCGGTTTGATCTCGTAGGAGTTGTTTTTGGTATACATCAATACATAACTTATGACTGTGAAAATCCCCTATAAATGTTGAGTAGCAGTGTTGTAACATGAACATTTAATTTTACTTTAGGATCGCCCAGCAATGCAGCTTTACCAACCAGGAGCTCGAAGCCGAAATCGACTCTGTCCACCTGATGACAGCACCAAGTCTGGAGATTCAGCAGTAGAAAAAAAGCAGGAAAGTGGTATTAGCCATAGAAAAGAAGGAGGAGAGGAGTGATAAGTCCAGAAGGCCTTAGGTGTCCTGACTGTCTAGGCAGCCAAAGAGCATGTATTAAGCAATCCAGAAGTGCCTTCAGGGCAAAGGAGTAGAGAGAGAGAAAGGGGATCGCTGTGCTAGTGGGGTACACTGCGGAGGAGTCTGTTTTTTTTTCTTTGCGTCAAAGCAGGAACCTGACCGCAGGTTCAGGTTGGAAGTTCAATTTCATTTTTTATGCAGTTCCTACAAATTAACTTTAAAGTGTCAGACAAAGATGGGGGAGAGGACATGCATTGCAATTTGCAGGCAGGAAGGGTCAGGTGAGGACTTCATTAGGTATGACACAAGGAGGGGGGAAAAAAGACAGCTGGTTCTGAGAGCAAGGTTTGTGAAATCCTGGATTGAATTCTCTTCATTTGAGTGGAACAGAGTCACTGTGAAGTCTTGTTCAGATCTAGTTACATTCATTGTCGGTGGTAACTTGACTTTGTGTAGTGTAGGTGCAACAAACATGTAATTGTAGTACAAGGACAGTGGAGGATATAACAGATTTTTGCCTGTACAAAAATTTAAAGTCCTGTCGTGTCTATATCCTGTGTCCTAAAGTTTTAGGATTAGTTTTAGTTTTTTGTTTGCTTACATGAGCTTAGCACAAAGAGTATTTTTAAACACCTCCTTTTTTGCCTTTAGCAGTTTTTATATTAATAAGTAAAATTTTAACCCTTGTTTGGTTCTTGACAATCCAGTCTTCGTTTTAATCTTAGGTCTCTTGATCTGAGTGCACACCCTTTCCAGGAAGGAAACCGTACCAATATTTGTTCCTGTCAAATAGCAACTTTTGTCCTGGCTTGTTTTGCATTGATGTCAATAAATAACAGCATCGCTCAAGTGTGAAGCTCAGTGTATTTGTTAACTACTAAATAGCTATTCATTTTGAGACATTAAATTTTCGATACTGAATTTACCTCTTCGGTATTTTGAAAGGGGATGAAGGATACTCATTTCTGCCTTCACTGGCATTATGCCTTTATTCTTCCCACCAAGAAGATCAAATCATGGTTCACTACTCTTGTTCCACAAAAACCAAAATGTCTGGACAATATCCTTGAGCTGCTGCTTCATGTCCATCCTGCCGGCTTCTCCTCACGTGGCGTCAGTCTGCCCTTACTTAGTAAGTGACCGTTTTAGTTTAACTCAGCTTTGAGAAACCAGTATCCCGGGAGGCAGGTAAAGAGGATCGAAGATGACTAAAAGAATGGTCCTCAGCTGGGAGAGAGGACTAAAATACAGGAAGGGCAAATTTCAAAGAGAATGGCTGGCAGCGGCCCACGCCTCAGAGAGGTCAGGGAAGCTGAGATGTGTTCACCGGGCTTGGCAGTATTGAGGTCAGTAGTGAACTGCTGAGGCAGAAACCACGTTACGGGGAGGGGCGAGTGGCAGGTAGGAAATGTGGACGGGGAAGCTGGATGAATGGACCTTGGAGCTCAGAGAAGAGGTCTGGGCTGGAGGTACAGATGGGGAATTCGTCTGTTTTAGGTGACCATTGAATCCATGGGTCCAGATTTAGTCACTTAGGGAAAGCGAGTGAAGAAAGAACAAGCAGACCTAGGGCCCAGCCTTGAAGAACCATAAGGTTACAGGTAAGGAAAAGCACCGTCAAAGACAGAAAAGGGATAGCCAGAGAGGAGGTGGGAAACCGGCAGACTCCAATACTCCCTAACCCGAAAAATTGAAGAAGGCAAAGGAAGTGGCCATTAGGGTGGGACGCTGCTGGAAGGTCAAGTGTGATGCCTGAGAAAAAGGCCATGGTTTTCTACGAATCTCTGATGACCTGGAATTACAGGGACTGGAAGCCAGACTAGGTTGAGAATGGTTACAGCATAAGACGTTTGGCAGTGAGAAAAATGGAGACAGGTAAATGGCGGCGAGGAAGGATTATTTTAAATATGAGAACTACCAAAGCATGTTTAGAAGCCGAAAGGAAACCTCAGAAAGACCCAAGGGAAGCGATTGTCCGCTAGGTCTCCTGCGAAGGCAGGTGGCAGCAGGGCAGCACGGGGGAGAAGGAGAAGCAGGAGAAGCAACGCCCCGCAGCCGCTAGTCCTGAGCTGGTGTCACTTGCCTCCCGCCCCAGCCTGGGACCTGCAGCCAGGCCTCTGGAGGCTGTGTTCCCATCAACACCTCCGTCGTCTCTTCTACTCACCCTTGCCAGCCCAGACTCGGTAAACCGCGCTTCCCTATGCCCCTTAACATTTTTCCACTTACTCACTTCCGCAAACACTGATCACCGGCAGTAGGCTAGGCCCCGGGGGTCCAGACCCGAGTCCTTGTCTTTGAGAAACCATGGTCTGGTGGTGGCAAGAAGCAACTAGAAATCACCAGAGCGAGGTGCACCATGTAAGGAGGGCTAGGACGGCACAGCCAGGTGTGGGCCGCACCTGCCCCTAAGATGCCAAGTGTTGCCGGAGACAACCCCGCAACCAGATCAACCGGCGAGACTACCGGAGGGCCCTCCACCCTGCCCAGCAGTTGAAATCTCACCGATTACCTTCCCGCAGGGCCGCCTTGCTCTCCCTGGCGGACTCCCCTGGCTCTCCTGGGAGGGAGGGGGCGAGGACCACTTCCTCGTAACTCATCATTTAAGGTCTCTGTGAACACCAGCTGCTGCAAACAACAGGAAAGCGTTCGTTCTGTTTTTGCCTCCTTCAGATAAAGGTTCAGTTTGTTTTTGGGGGATAACAACAGGACGGAGACAGCTAAGACGCTGGATAGCAGAACATCCGTGGAACACCTCCTGCGTGCTGGCATGAAGACTACAGACTATGGTGGTAGCGAACGAGGTCCCTGCCCTCGTGATACTTAGAGCCCCGGGGCGCTCGCTGCTCTGGTGGACAGTGATGCAAGGGAAGCAGGCAGAAAAATTCAAAGAGCGAGGGCAGTGGGGTTAGGTCTTCAAGGCAGTGACAAATGGATGGCTTTGGGTACTCAGGCCTTCAAAATCAGGACCCGCACCCCTTTTCCCGGCAGGCAGACAGCAGGTAGTCCCGAGGTAGTAATTCAACTCGTAATTAGTGAAGATCTAACTCTCTGTGCTATTCACAGATGCTACCTTTAATTCCATAGGAGGAAGGTTAGTAAGAGTTTTGTAGCCCGTTTGTTGCTATACAGAAACTCTGCACTTTTTTTTTTATAGAAGATTTTATTTATTTGACAGAAACAGCGAGAGAGGGAACACAAGCAGGGGGAGTGGGAGAGGAAGCAGGCTTCCTGCTGAACAGAGAGCCCAATGTAGGGCTCAGGGCTCGATCCCAGGACCCTGGGATCATGACCTGAGCCGAAGGCAGACACCTAATGACTGGGCCACCCAGGCGCCCCAGAAACTCTGTATGTTTTATCTTTTTATGGGTCCTGCCCAGAATTTTCTTTATAATCTCTGGGGCTGTATTCCATACCACAAAAATCTATTACGACCACTTACGTCATTATTAAAGAAAGCAAGGTAGCAAAATTAGGTTCCCATGTGAATTCTTGGAGAGAATATATTGACAGCTACATACATAGGATTAGCCATCCTTAGAAAGCTCACATTTATTCAATCACCAAATAATTTTCAGTAATTATCAAGTTCCTACTATGGAGATGGGTAAATACATAATTGTCCATTATTACTGTAATGTAAGGCATAACATCTGTATTTCTAGACTTTGAGTATCTCTGGCCCTGACCACCCCCCTAACCTCAGATGCAGCTGTCTACTAGACATCTATGCCCAAATGACCGCCATGGATCTCTGGTCCCAAACTGAGGTTCCTCCCCGTCCTGTTTCGTCGAGGATATCAACCCCCTACCCACTAAGCATTGAGGGTCGCACTTGACTCCATCCTCACTCCCTACAGCCAATCACTGTATCGTTTGTCCAATTCCTCCCCCCCCCACTCCCTTCACTGCCCTTGTGCGGGTTCCCATTATTCATTCATTCATTCACTACTTCTTGAGCGTACACCATGAGCCATGTATGTTCTAGACTTCGGAGTTCCATCAGTGAACAAAACAAAATTCCTGCCTTCATGGAGCTTATATTCAAGTGGAGAAAGTAAATAAAACAAGCAAAATAAGCATTATCAGAAAGTGACAAGTGCAGGGCTCCTGGCAGGCTCAGTCAGTAGAGCATGTGACTCTTGATCTCCGGGTTGGGAGTTCGAGCCTCATGTCAGGTGTAGAGATTACTTAAAAAGAAGGTGGCAGGTGCTTGAGAGAAATAATAAGTCAGGGAGGGGTGCCTGGGTGGCTCAGTCGGGCGTCTGCCTTCGGCTCGGGTCGTGATCCCAGGGTCCTGAGATCAAGCCCCAAGTTGGGCTTCTTGCTCAGCAGGAAGCCTGCTTCTCCCTCTCCAGCTCCCCTGTGCTTGTGTTCCCTCTATCGCTTATCTCTCTGTCATAAATTAAAAATAATAATAATGTCAGGGAAAGGGAATATGATGTTCATGGTTGGGGGTTGAAAGGCCTAAATGAGAAGGTGACTTCGGAGTAAAGACTTGAGAAGGAAATGAGGGAGCTAGCTCCATGGGTATCTGGGGGGTACAAGCCTCCAAAGGAAAAAGTATGTGAAAAAGGGGTAGGAATGTGCCTGGCCTGCTCAGGAACGGCAAAGAGGCCATGACAGCTGGAGTAGAATGAGCAAGGAGAAGGTCTGCCAAAAGGGATGGAGTAAAGTCAGAGAGCTAATGGGGGCAAGATCCTACAGGTCAGAGTCAAGACTTTCCTTCCCAGTGATATAGGAACCACCGCAAAGTTTTGAGCAGAGGAGTGATATAATCTGACTTGATCTTTTAAAATAAAAGGATCACTCTGGCTGCTGTGTTGAAAACAGACCAACGCAAGGGAAACAAGGACAAAGGATAAGCTATTGCAGTAATCCAGTGGAGAAATGATGGTCGCCTGGCCCCGGATGGTGGCAGTGGAAGTAGCCAGAAGTGATCACATTCCGAACATATTTTGTAGCTAGAGCCCACGGAATTTGCTGACTGATCAGATTTGGGGGGTGAGAGAGTCAAAGATTATTTAAGCAACGGGAAGGATGGAGAAAGAATTCAGATGGGGAAGACTTCAAGAAAAATGGTGTGTGTGCGTGTGTGTTTGGAGGTGCAGGGGGCTACCGGGGGCGCTCAGTTGTGGACGTGTGAAGCCATGAGACTGAGATCACTGTGACAGTAAGCACAGATTGAAGGGAAGAGATTCGAGGGCTGAGGTCTGGAGCGCTCAAGCATTTAGACGTGAGATAGAGAGCCAGAGAAAGAGATTCTGAGGAGCAGTCAGCAAGAGAGGGCCTTATTTCAAGTGAAGGCAGTATTTCAAGGAGAAGTCAACTAAGACAAATGTAGCCGATAGGTCGAATAAGATCCTAGCAGAGAAATTAACTTAGGATTTAGCAACAGAGAGGTCACTGGTGATCTTGGGCAGTTTCAGTTGGAGTGATAGGTGAAAACCTAATTGGAGTGCATTCCTGAGAGGACAGGCACCCACTAGGATAGGATGCCTATCAAATTATTTTTGGGGCACGGGGCACCTGGGTGGCTCAGTGGGTTAAAGCCTCTGCCTTCGGCTTGGATCATGATCCCAGGGTCCTGGAATCGAGCCCCGCATCGGACTCTATGCCTAGCAGGAAGCCTGCTTCCTCCTCTCTCTCCCCCTGCCTCTCTGCCTACTTGTGATCTCTGTCTGTCAAATAAATAAATAAAATCTTTAAAAAATATAATGTTTTTTTTTTAAAAAAATATTTTGGGGTTGCCTGGGTGGCTCAGTTAGTAAGCATCTGCCTTCGACTGGGGTCATGATCCCAGAGTCCTGGGATGGAGCCCCGCGTCGGGCTCCCTGCTCTGCGGGGAGCCTGCTTCTCCCTTTCCCACTCCCTCTGCTGTGTTCCCTCTCTTGCTGTGTGTCTCTCTGTCAAATAAATAAATAAAATCTTTTTAAAAATTAAAAAAAATTATTTTTAATGGGAAATAACCAGCATTCGCAAGGATGTGGGAAATCGGAACTCTCCTACATTACTGGGAGGAGTATAAAATGGTGCAGCAAATGTGGAAAAAACAGTCTGGCAGTTATGCAGAAGGTTAATCGTTAAGTTGATAAGAGATCATAGGACCCAACAATTCCACTACTAAGTATATACCTCAAATCACTGAAAACAGGTACTCAAACAGATAACCGCATGCCGGCGTTTACAGCACGATTCACTATGGCCAAAAAATGGAAGCCGTCCTAGTGTCCGTCAGCTGACCAACAAAATGATAACGTCCATGGGGCGGGATGTTGTTTAGCTGTAAAAAGGAACAAAGTAGTAACACATGCTGAGGACAGAGAAGAGGCTCGAAACTGCCATCCCGGCCACAGGCTGGCCAGCTGTGGACCACACCTGGTCGCTGCCCTTGTGTATACAGCCTGCAAGCTAAGAAGGGTTTTTGTATTTTTATATGATTGAAAAAAAAAATCAGAAGAATTGCTTGCAACAGCCACAAATTCTCTGCAATTCAAATAGCGCCCCTAACTAAAATGTTATTAGGACGCGGCCACACCCCTCGGTGTCCTAGTGTCTGGCTGCAACCTCGGAGTTGAATGGTCACCTGGGAAGTTTAAGATACTTACCAATGGAGGAGTTATCCAGCCTCCGGTCTAGGCCCTTGCTACTCGAAGTGTGGCTCCACGGCCCAGAAGCACACGCATTACCTGGGAAGTTGTCACAAATGCAGACTCCAAATCTGTATTCTGCCAAGAACCCCAGGTGACTCGTGTGCGCCCAAGAGCCTCGGGAAGCACTGCTCTAGGAGAATGGGAGCGAGGCCGGATGAGAAGGACGTAGGGCCAGGGCTGGGGGCAGCCGAGGCGGTGAGCGTCAGGAGAGTGAGAAAGGGGTAACGCCAAGGTCAGAGGTATGGCGAGGGATCGAGTGGCTGCGGAGTGGGAAGGACACGATCACTGGAGGAGAGGAGGCAAGCTGCTGGGGGCATCCACATGCATGTTGCACTCCCCGAGAACTGGGACGACAGGGGTGTCTGAGAGAGAGCCAGCGAGGCAGGAGCTAAATCGGCAAGGAGTGGGAGGGAGAGACTCAGGAACCGCAACAAAAGAGAACACAGCCCCAACCCCCTTCATGGGTCTCTTTGTTTCCACTCCTACCGCTGCCCCCATCTGCTCTCCACACAGCCTCCCGGCAGGACCTCTCTAAAACACCTCCGTGAGTGCCGCTTACCTTCCAAAGCTTTCAGTGGCTCCCATTTGCCTTCAACTGTTATTTTGAAACCATACTGAGGAACCTTCTCGGCTGGGCCAAAGTGCTTCAGGGGTTCCTCAAAACAAGAAGTGCCCAGGCCAAACAATGAAGATGTAAATTGCCCCAAGGAGCCCGTTCCTGTATGTTGGCTGGTTGATGTATTAGACCCCATTCATTCATTCTTCAGATGTTTACAGAGCACCTTCTGTGAGGCATGAGTCTGGGCTCAGGGAAGATAGCTGCGAACAAAATACAAGACCTCACAGGATTTTCATTCTAGGGAGGGAGGCAGACAAGAAAAAAAGAAAACATATGCCAGCCAGATATGTTCTATGGAGAAGACAAAGCAGGAGTAGGGGCAGGGAATGCTGGGTCGGGGAGCAGAAGCTGCCATTGTAGACAGACCAGTGGTTAGGGAAAGTCTCACTGGGAAGGCGACATGCGAATCAAGCCTTAGAGAGACTGACGGAAGAAGCTTCCAGATAGAGGGCACAGCGAGTGCAAAGATCGTCACTGGCCAGCACGGCTGAAGCAGAGTGAACTGAAGGCAAGAGTGGCTGGAGAAGTCAGAGGTAGGGATGGGAGGGTCTGATAGTGTGTGCCCCTTGCAGGCCACTGTAAGGACTTGGATTGTCATCCAGAGTGAGGGGACGAGCCATTAGAGCCACTTTAATATGAGTGACACAATGGGACAGGTTTTTAACAGGATCACTCTGGTTGCTGTACTGAGAAGAAACTGGAGGGGGTAGGGTCAAAAAAGGGAGGAGAGGGGTGCCTGGGTGGCTTAGTCATTAAGTATCTGCCTCGGCTTAGGTCATGATCCCAGGGTCGTGGGATCGAGCCCCGCATCAGGCTCCCTGCTCAGTGAGGAGCCTGCTTCTCCATCTCTCCATCTGCCCTTCCCCCTGCTTGTACTATCTCTCTCTCTGTCAAATAAATGAGTAAGGAATCTTAAAAAAAAAAAGGAGGAGAAGAAGAAGTAGTAGTAGTAGTAGAAGTAGAGGTCGAAGTCGAAGTCGAAGTCACAGCTCGTGGGCCTCCAGGATCAAGCTCAGCCTCCAGGGCCTGCCCTGGGGGGCCCGGGATACTGGGTCAGGGTCCGACACCTTTGCAAACATAGAGTTCCCTCTTCCTGGAAAGCCATCCCTCACTTCCTTTCTCTGCCCCTTCCCATTCCTTCATCAGGATTTCCCTCAGTCAGCCACTTCTCTGAAGACCTTTTCCCTGACCTTCTCCTGCCTGGGCTGGGGAAAAGGGTTCTCTGTGCTCTCCTGGGATCCCATTCACCGCTCCCAGCACATGGGCCACCCTGGGCTGGAAATGATAGTACTGTCCATCCCGCTACTGCACACGGTACGGGCATGCGACTTGTCCAGCGAGTGCACACATTTATTCCACATCCTCTCCGCTTCCTCCAGAGGCCTTCACCCCCTGCACAAGGCCAGGGTGCCTCATTTCCTGCACTCCACCCCACCTGCCACGCGCCCCCTCGCTCTCGTCCATCCCCGTCACGGGCTCCCTCTTGTATGTGCCAGGCTGCTTTTATCATAGGAAGACAGGGGTGGGGCTTATTCAAATGATATGAATATCTCAGGTATCATGAAAATGAAAATATTCAGGGAGCGCCTGGGTGGCTCAGTCGGTTGAGTGGTCGACTCCTGGTTTCGGCTCAGTTCACGACCTTGGGGTCATGGGATCGAGCTCTGGGCCGGGCTCCGGGCCGGGCTCCACGCTCAGCAGGAGAGTCTGCTTGAGATTCTCTCTTTCCCTCCCCTTCTGTCCCTCCCCCTGCTCCTGCTCGCTCGCTCCCCCTCTCAAATAAATAAATAAATCTTAAGGGAAAAAAAAAAGAAAATATCCAGATATTTCCCCAAAGAAACAATGGAGCAGCTAAGAAAAATTACCTACGGGGACGAAATAGCCGATGGGGTGGCTGGGGCCGACTGGGATGGCAGCAAAGTCGTCTGTGAACCATTTCATCTACAGCTTTGTCTGTAGACCCGGGTCGATGTGTTTTGAACTTTACATTGAAACAGAACACCCACACAGAAAAGTGCACAGACCCAGAGGGTACAGCTAGATGAACCATCACAAAAGCGAACACACCCACGAGTACAGCACCCAGAGCGAGGAACGGAATATGACCAGCGCCCCCCACCCTGCATGGGATCACCACCACCCTGACTTCTCATGGCACAGAGTCCATTCTACTGGCTTGGGTCTTTCCGTAAATGGAATCATACAGCACTCGCGCTTTTGTCTGGCTTCCTTTGTACCACGTGCTTGTGGATGTTTATGAGATCAGCGCTGCACCCTGGGTAGTTGGGAGTTTGTTGTCATTGCTGGAGAGGAAAGGGTGGCAAATGTTTTAGTCTCTCTCTCTTTTTTTTAAGATTTTATTTATTTATTTGACAGAGAGATCACATGTAGGCAGAGAGGCAGGCGGGGCGGGAGGGGAAGCAGGCTCCCCGCCAAGTAGAGAGCCCGATGTGGGACTCGATCCCAGGACCCTGAGATCATGACCTGAGCCGAAGGTAGCCGCTTAACTAACTGAGCCACCCAGGCGTCCCAAATATTTACAGAATTTAGAAACTTAATTTACAAAAAACATTGTCTCTTCATGTTTTTTGTCTTCCCTCCCACTGCAGGAAATGACTGTTCTTTTCAAGGGAAGCTCCTCTCCAATGCCCTTCAGCCTGCCTTGTGTTCCCACTATACCTGCACTTCCTTGCAACTTTAATCTCTCTCCTTCCCATCTTCTTCTGCACAGATCTACCAAAACAACCAGCTCTTGAGCTCACCACCCTAAGGATCCTTCTTTATCTCCTTCTCTTCGCGCGCAAACATCTTAAAAGCATCTTCGTCCCCTCAAGCCCTGCCCCACCTCACTGCTCAGTCTCTCCCCTTCTCACCACCTTCCTCACCTCCCATCTGTAGGGGCCCACCTCTCACAGGCACCAGGGAGCACCTGAGGGCAAATCCTAGAGCCTCTTCAGAGCCCTGTCCCTTCTGAGACCTGTGGGACCCAGCTCTGCTAGATTCTGGTCCCTGAAACTTGCCTTCCGCACTCTGGTGACATGCTGTGCCTTGGGCTACAGCGCTCTCCTCCCCAACTGCCCATGTCCTCATCGCACCTGTACTCATCTGCTAGGGCTACCCTAACAAAACGCCAGACTCGGTGCCTCAAACGACCGAAACTTCTCATGGTTCTGGAGGCTAGAAGGCCACAGTCAAGGCATCAGCAGGTCTGGTTTCTCCTGAGGCCTGACTGGCTTGCAGAGGGCCGGCCACCTTCCACTGTGTTCTCACATGGTCTCTGAGCGTCCCTGCTGTCTTCCTGTGTGTCCTACTCTCTTCTGATAAGGACACCAGGCCGATTGGACTAGGGTCCACAGGAGCAAGGCTCATCTTAACTAATTCACCTCTGTTAAGGCCCTGCCTCCAAATAGTCACATTCTCAGGGACTGGGCTAGGGCTTCCACGTACAAATTATAGGGGAACTCAAGTCATCCCATAACACCACTGCCCCCCTTCTAAGGCTGGATTCAAATGCCACCCCCTCCTCTCAGCCAGCAATCAGCACCCCTTCAACATTCTTGTAATAGTTTATTTGGTTCCTAGCACTGTCTGCCCTGTTACAACACAAGGGAATGAAATTAATCACGGCTGCCGTGTACGGAGCCGGACGGCGGTCATGGGCCAGGTGGATATGAACACAGGGCTTCGTAGGTGCTCGACGTGTCTGACCGGTGACCACGAAGCCTTGCCAGAACGCTGGGAGTTAAGTAGTAGTGTTTATCCCCATTTTCCGGAAGAGAGAACTGAGGCATGGACAGGCTGGTCGATGGATCCAAGGTCACGTGGATTGTGCGTTGCGCTGTTGGTATTCGAACTCCGGTCATCCTGACTTCATAGTCAGCCAGCCTTCACTTAGTGCCCTTTTCAGTTCAACAGACACCCGGGCCTACCATGTGTCGGGCTTGGGTCTTGGTGCTGGGGGTATGGGAGCAAACAAATCTGACAAAAAAAACCACAAAAAACAAAAAACACAAAACACCCTGCCCTCATGGAGGCTTGTGGTAATAGGACAGTTCTGTATTTTATCATGGTGGTAGTTCCGCGAGTTACACATGGGATAAAACTATATAGAACCAGACATACACACACACAGACAAGTGCATATATAACTGGTGAATTCTGAGTAAGCTCTTTGGATTGTTCCAATGTCAATTTCCAATGTCAATTCTCGTCAATTTACATTAGTGAAGCAAGACACGGACCCTCCAGCAGGCTGAGTGGAAGGTGCACAGGACTTCTCTGTAGGTTTGGGGGAGTTCTCATGAACCCCCGATTATTTCAAAATAAAAAGTTTAAAAAAGGGGTGCCTGGGTGGCTCAGTGAGTTAAGCCTCTGCCTTTGGCTCAGGTCATGATCCCAGCATCCTGGGATCAAGTCCCAGGATCGAGTCCTGCATCGGGCTCTCTGCTCAGGGAGGAGCCTGCTTCCTCCTCTCTCTCTGCCTGCCTCTCTGCCTACTTGTGATTTCTGTCTGTGAAATAAATAAATAAAATCTTAAAAAAAAAGTTTAAAAAAAATCTCTCTGCCCCCACTGAGATTCATTCCGACATGGAATTAGATGACCAATAAGTGATATGACAGGCGGGAAGGTGCTAAGTATTACCGAGAAAAGTAGGGAGTGGGGCTAGAGAATGTTGGGGGGAGTGGTCTCTCTTAACTGGAGACATTTAAGCCTTGACTTGCAGGACATGAGGAGACCAGCCACGGGCTACCTGGGGAAATGGGAGTCCCGAGCAGGGAGAACACCTAGGACTAAGGCTGTGAAGAGAACTGTGTCTGGAGTGTGTAGGGAAGGGCAAGGAGGTCCGTGAGGCTTTAGCAAACTAAGTGAGAGTTAGAATAGCAGGAGGTTGGGTCGGAGAGGTAAGGTAGTCCAACCAACTGGGTAGGGCTTTTCAGGCCATGGAAAATTCCTGTACTTTAAAAAAAAAAGATTTTATTTATTACATATTTGACAGAGAGAGATGCAGCAAGAGCGGGAACACAAGCAGGGAGAGTGGGAGAGGGAAAAGCAGGCTTCCCACTGCGTGGGGAGCCTGAGATGGGGCTCGATCCCGGACCCCAGGATCATGACCTGAGCCGAAGGCAGATGCTTAACCAACTGAGCCACCCAAGTGCCCCTCATGTACTGTCTTTTATTAGGAGAGGGATGGGGAGCCACTGGAGAGTGTTGAGCAGAGGACTGATGTGATCTGCCTTAGGTCTCGAAAGGGTCACTCCAGCTGCTGTAGAGAAGCCAGAACAGAAGAAGGGAGACCGGCGAGGAGCCTTAAAATTATCTAGGTGAGAGCGGGTGGCTTGGACCCGTGCAGAGGTGATGAGAAGTCCTCGGGTTCTGGATACATCTCCAATTCAAGCTGACCAGATTTGCTGACAAACCCAATGCGGGATGTGAGAGAGAAGAGTGGAAGATAAATTGTAGCCCAAGCCACAGGAAGAATGGAGGTGCCATTGTTTTAAATGAGGGACTTTGAGGGACCCTGTTGGGTGGGTGGGGGGAGGAAGATCAGGAGGTCTGTTGGGGACATATTAAGTTTAAGGCATCTAACTGGATATTAGACATGTAATTGACATCTAACTGGATGTTGGGAAGGTAGCAGGAGTTCAAGGAAGGTCCAAGCTGGAGATATATGTTTGGGTATCATCAACCAAGAGAATTTAGAGCCTTGATATTGGATGAAATTGTCAAAGGAGGGAGTGTATATAGAAAAGAGAAGAAGTCCAAAACTGAACCTTGGGGCTCTCTAATGTCAAAAAGGAGTTGAAATAAGGAAGAATCAGCAAAAGAAACAGAATGGGTAGCATGCAAGGCAGAAGGAAATCCCGGTAGAATGAAGAGCGCCCCTATAAAGCTGTAAGAATTAAAAAGATGATTTACCCTCCCCGGTACCTGCTCTACCTGCTCCCGGTGGCCCTGAGGGGACACAGGCTGAAGAGTAGGAGTCAGAGGGGGAGCTGGAGGGGAGCTGGAGGGGGAGCGGAGGGGGAGCAGAGGGGGAGCTGGTGTGCGGGTTGAAATGTGAGAGAGAGATCACAAGTAGGCAGAGAGGCAGGCACAGACAGAGAGAGGAGGAAACAGCTCTCCACGGATCAGAGAGCCCGATGCGGGGCTCAATCCCAGGACCCTGGAATCATGACCTGAGCTGAAGGTAGAGGCTTTAACCCACTGAGCCACCCAGGCGCCCCAAAATTGACTAAATTTATTTTAAAAGTCTTCTTAACATAGTTCTCCTTATGGGTCTAATAACTATAGCTGATCCTTGAACAATGCAGGGATTAGAGGTGTCAACCTAGCGCAGGGGAAAATCTGCATGTAACTTTTTGACTCCCCCAAAACTTAATAGCCCTACTGCTATTATTATTAGTCAGTTTGATTTCCGCTTAGGTCATGATCTCAGGATCATTAGATCAAGCCCTGAGATGGGCTCTGCACTGGGCCTGGAGCCCGCTTAAGATTCTCCCTCTCTCTTCTTCTCCCTCTGCACATCTGCTCCCCTAATCTCTCTCTCTCTCAAAAAAAGGCGGGGGAGCGCCTGGGTGGCTCAGTCGGTGAAGTCTCTGCCTTCAGCTCAGGTCATGATCCCATCCATGGTCCTGGGATCCAGTCCCATGTCAGGCTCTCTGGTCAATGGGGAGTCCGCCCCCTCTCCCTCTGCCACTCCCCCTGCTTGTGCTCTCTCTCTCTGTCAAATAAAATCTTTTTTAAAAAAGGAAATCATAAGGGGACGCCTGGGTGGCTCAGTTGGTTAAGCAGCTGCCTTCGGCTCAGGTCATGATCCCAGCGTCCTGGGATCGAGTCCCACATCGGGCTCCTTGCTCATCAGGGAGCCTGCTTCTCCCTCTGCCTCTGCCTGCCATTCTGTCTGCCTGTGCTTGCTCTCTCTCCCTCTCTCTCTCTGACAAATAAATAAAAAAATCTTTAAAAAAAATAAAAAAGGAAATCATAAGGAAAACACATTTATAGTTCTGTACTGTATTAATCGAAAATATCCACCTATAAGTGGACCCATGAAGTTCAAACCCATATTGTTCAAGGGTCTACTGTACTGTAATTCCAAAGAAGTGATGAGTGTATAAATGATATTTCAAGAGGCCTCCATCAACTGCAATGTAATATGAAACCACCTTTGATTTCCATTGGTGACAAAGTCACAGGTAGTGTTAATGCCACTACAGTTTGCCGCCTACGTTTGTAAATAAAGAAAGGGTTAAATTTCAGACAGTTTTATAATAACGAAGTTGCGATTTTTTTTTCCCATCCAAGTTCATGTATTCTGTGAATTCTATCCATGGACCATTTGTGGACCCCAGGTTAAAAACCCTTACCTTAATCTACTGGTGCAAAAACCGCTTGAGGTGACTGCAAATATACAGAGAAGTTTTTGTTTTTTAAATGTGGAGAAAAAAAAACCACGAAAACGGGGATCATTAACATCCAAAACGTATGCCATTAGTTCCCATACATTTTGCAAAGTGGGTCAAAAGTCTGGCATTCCTAGCAGCCAAGGAAAAGCTTGTCCCGAACTTTCTCCGCTCGGACCTCGATTAGCAACCTCTTCCCTGGGCTTACCGGATCCTCCTAGGGCAGCCCCCGCCGCCCTCTCTTGCTTCCTCCATCATCGCCATCCCTTCCCGTCCAGTGCGGCCCGGCCAGATCAAGACATGGCGGAGATGGGTGCCGCCGGGCCACCCCGGCGGAGGTTAGTCCTCCCACCGCTCCCTCCCAAGCCCAGGACCGAAGGACCTTGTACTCGGACGTGACGTCTCCCCCGCCCGCCCTGGACGTCAGCCCCGCCCGCTCTGCTCCCTCCGCCTTTGGGAAGGGCTCCCCCTGTGGCATCTACCACGGGCTGTGGGCCTCACCCACGAAGCACGGTGCACTTAGCACACTGACAGGCTCCCGAGGAACGCACTTACGAAGTGTTGCAAAGCGAATCCCTTTTCTCACCCACAGACCCGGTTTGCCAAATTCCCACGGCAGCGCGGATACGCGCGGGGGCGGAGCGGGGGATTTGGGCCTGGGGCTCTGGCTTCTAAGCTCCGCCCTCGGCTGCGTCTTCTAAATACGTCCTTCCGGCCGCTTCTTTCTTTCTCCTTTTCGCCGCCATCCTGTTGTGTGTCGCTCGCTGTTAATTGACCATGGTAAGTTCATCCGTTCCCATCGGCTCCGGGGTGGTTTCCCGAAACCTGAGGTCTCTGCGAGCTCGCCGGCGCCACACTCTGCGTCGAGGTGCGGGGGCCCTTTTAAAGCCTTTTTTCAGGGAAGGTCGAGTTCGGCCACCGCTCCAGTCCGCGGGCCTGGCGGGAAGTTAGCAAGGGATCAAGGAGGGGCTGGCTAATCTGGCGATGCGAGGGCCGAGGGGTGGTGCTTTGTGCGCCGCCCCGGCTAGCAGGGCTTCCCACTGGCCTTCGCCCTTCTGGAGCGAACTGTGGTTCTGGGGTGGGGGGGTGTCCACTCCAGAAATCGTGGCCAGACAGTGGGGTGCCCGCCGCACGTGCCAGGCATCGAGAAGGGAATGGGGTCTGCTGGTTTTTTGGAAGTTTTTTAAGGTGGCGCCCAGGATCATACCACGTTAGGAGCTTACGGGACTTGTTAGTCCTTTGTTCAGGGACTTAGCATCTCCCCGTGGAAGCACCTGGAAGGAGGGGTGCCGCGGTGTGGATCTGCGTGCCATTCGGGCGTTCTTAGTAAAATGCCAGCTGCGGACAATTGTGGTCGTGGGTTTTACCTGTGATCGTTTTCTGAGAAATTAAAATTGCTGTGTGTTTCGAGGTATGGAGAGGGATCGGTATCTGGTTTTTTTAGTTGGCAGGAAATTTACAGCTGCTCTAGTGAGCTGGGAGACAAGGATGTAGTCTTTGCCTTCTTTGTAATGGGCCCCTGTTATGCAAGGTGCAAGGTGTGTTGGACCACGTTGGCCAGACTTGAGACTACCACTCCTGCCATTTCCGGATTGTACGGCAAACGGAGGAGCGGGAGTGGACGAGGTTGGACTTGGATGATCCGGGCTCTTAAAGGCAGAAAATGAAATGAGAATTTGGGAAAGTCGTCCTTGAAAATATATTTTAATAGAGTAGAATTCATGCCAAAATGAATTGGGGCGGGGAGACGCTTGGGTGGCACAGTCGTTTAAGCGGCCCACTCTTGATTTCGGCTACCGTCATGATCTCAGGGTCCTGGGATCCAGGCCTGCATCTGGCTCCGCCCTCAGCGAGGAATCGGCTCTGCCAGGGGACTGACTCCTCCTGCCCCGCCCCTCGCTCGCTCTGGCGCCTGCGCTCTCCGTGTGGTTAGCTATCCCTGTTTTACATTGTGCACTGAAACTCCTTGACTTGCAAGCGCTAGATTGTTCTGGTTGACAAAAAGCTGTGTTCTTTTGAGAAAACCAAGTTCTCCAGCCATCCCCAATGGTCCTCTGGGTCCTGGGGTGACAGCAGGGACAACTGGAAGTTATCCTAGCCTTGGAGCATGCATGACCTGGGTTTGGATTCCAGCTCTGTGCGTTAATATTCTGATTTGGGGTAGGTTACTTGCTTTCCTGACTTTTATTGCTGATTTTTACTCAAACGGTGGGGATTATGGTATCTGCCTCCAGAAGTTGTGAGGAACAGAGCAAAGGAAGGATGAGTTTAGCGTTGAGAACGTTGGTTTTGGTATAGGTGAAGCATTCAGATGTTTGTGGATTGAGGGCATCTGACTTTGAATCCGTGGAGCAAGCTCTCGGTGTTGCTGTCTAAATTGATTACGTTTCCTTCCCAGTCTTCTCACAAGACTTTCAGAATCAAGCGATTCCTGGCCAAGAAACAAAAGCAGAATCGTCCCATTCCCCAGTGGATTCGGATGAAAACTGGTAATAAAATCAGGTAAGGACCCCCACAACCACCAGCTTGTTTTTGTGGTTGCTGTTGTATTTTAGTTTATTTTTAGCTAATTAGGCTTTTGGTGGGCAGCAAAGCAAGGTTTATTGAGTGATAGCAAAGTGATAGTACAGAGCTCCCGAGGAGGGAGGGGACCCGAGAGGGTTGCCCTGTGGTCGTTTTTACAACGTGCTTTCTCCGTGTTTCTGTACAGCAGCCCAGGCTGCCTCTGGGATTCAGGGTAGACAGGCCAGTATTTGTTAATTTCCTGTTGTTTTCAGTCTGTGCCAGAAGGTAAGGTGGAAGGCTATCCTCCTTACTCATCACAGTGGGAAAGACCATGTTGCTCACTCAGTCCATCTTGAGGTGTTTTATCTTTTTGAAAGATTGGGTGATTGCTGTCCACTGCAGAAGTAGTTGAATTGATGGTTTGGGGGGAAAGACATTATTCAGATGGCTACAGAGGGCCTCCAGGGTCACCTAGGCTAACAAGCAAAGCTAAACCTAAAACTCAGGTCTCCTGTGCGCCTTTCTGTGCGCCTTTCAGTCTCACTGCTCTCTGGGGGGCCAGGTGGACCTTGAGACAGGTCTCCAAAGAAAGAAAAATAAGCATCACAAAAATTGGTGGTATTTGCTCAAGGGCTTACATCCAGTGACAAGCCCCTGTGTGTTAAACACCTTCCAGAACTTGGATTGGTTTAAAATGAAGTAGTAGGGCGCCTGGGTGGCTCAGTGGGTTAGGCCTCTGCCTTTGGCTCGGATCATGATCTCAGGGTCCTGGGATCGAGTCCCATATCAGGCTCTCTGCTCAGCAGGGAGCCTGTTTCCTCCTCTCTCTCTCTCTGCCTACCTCTCTGCCTACTTGTGATCTCTGTCTATCAAATAAATAAATAAACTCTTAAAAAAAAAAGTATACAACTCAGCCCCAGGGAACTGGCAACAGTTGAATGATCTTTCTGTTAAAGTCAGCTGTCTTGCAGCTTTTTAAAAGTGTACTGAGGGACACCTGCGTGGCTCAGCGGGTTAGGCCTCTGCCTTCAGTTCGGGTCACGATCTCAGGGTCCTAGGATCGAGCCCCGCATCGGGCTCTCTGCTTAGCGGGGAGCTTGCTTCTCCCTCTCTGCCTGCCTCTCTGTCTACTTGTGACCTCTCTCTCTCTGTCCAATAAATAAATACAATCTTAAAAGAAAAAAGTGTACTGAAAGCAGGTTGCAATTACAGTGCTTCCTTTTGTGGACGTGCTGACATTATCCTGCTGAAAGAAAATCTGTGTCAGTCCTGTTTGATTTTGCCTTCATGAGGGTAAAGTCGTTACAGAGTGACATGGACAATTCTGAGGTAGCCTTAGCCCTGCAGATCTCTTGCTTTGATACTGAAATGATCGGGGGTGTTGGTCTTTCATAAAAATGAATGTGGGGGCTTTTACTTGTGGGTGACCCATGGGTAGAAATGTTGCTTTGGATGAAGTTGGGGAGTGTTCGAAAGAAATGTGTCTGGGTCTAGCCCCCGGGTATGAATCCAAAGTAGGTGGGGGTGCTCTTGGGAGGGGCGAGAGCTTCCCCACGGGTCCAGTCTCCTTTAAGAGCCAGTGTGTTTTCCTAGCCTGGAATCATTTGGAGAGGTGAAGATTTGAATTGATGAGTTCTTAAACACATCTAGCAAATCACTGTTTACTCTCCAGAGAGAGCGCCAAACCTGTTAAAGGAAGGGAAAACGGGACCCGTTGCCTTTTAAGGATTTTATGGTACTGACAAGGCAGGGTTTGTGGTGAATGGGGGCAGCGGAATTGAGGTCAGACTGCCCTTGTAACCAGCAGTGTCTTTCTGTGCAGGTACAACTCCAAGAGGAGGCACTGGAGGAGAACCAAGCTGGGTCTCTAAGGCGTCCCACATCATGCGATGTCACACCTAATGGGCACCACGTATTTAATTAAGCTACTTGAAGATCATGTGTTCTATTCCATCACCCTGTAAACACCTTTCTGCCTGGCCAATAGATACCACTTATCAGCGAAAGATTTTTCTGTTACTATAGCTCTGCACCAGTCGGTTGGTTTGGTAATAAATGTGAGGCGTTTGAGCTGTACTGCTGTTGTGTTTCTGATTTGTGAAGTACTGAATTCCCCCTCCTGTTAGATCACCAACGGAACTTTCTGCAGTGATAGAAATGTCCCTTCACGACCAAGTGTGTAAATTGTGGCTAGGGGGCACCTGGGTTGGCTCAGTGCCTTAAGCGCCTGCCTTAGTTAGGCTCCAGTCAGCTTCTGGGGAGGGGGGCGGGGGTCTCCTTGTCCCTCTGCCCCTCCCCACACCCCACTCATGCTCTTTCTCAAACAAAATCTTAAAAAACAAAGCATGGCCAGTTTGAATAAAGAACTGACTTTTGAATTTTTATTTAATTTTAATTAAGAAGCTCCATGTGGCTAATGGCTCTTACACCTTGTGGGAAGTGAATATATGTGTCGTCATCATACCTGTGGGTGTAGCACATTCTTTTTCTCTTTTTTTAAAAATTTTTTTTAAGATTTTATTTATTTATTTGACAGAGACCACAAGCGGGCAGAGAGGCAGGCAGAGACAGAGAGGGGGAAACAGGCTCCCTGCAGGGCCCAATCCCAGGACCCCGGGACCACAACCCGAGCCGAAGACAGAGGCCCCAACCCTCTAAGCCACCCAGGCGCCCCGGTATAGTGCATTTTTAAATAGCATCTTTATCTGCTGCTCTATGCCAGTTTTCGTTTACAAGTCTGTATTTGTACACTTGATCTTAGCCAAAAGGCTGAGAAGTGATACAAGTCTATAACTGTAGAACATAATAAACAACTAAAGCTAATTTGATTTTTAAAATCAAAGTTCATTTGGTGATAATGAACTTTTTTTTAAAGATTTTATTTATTTATTTGACAGATCACAAGTAGGCAGAGAGGCAGGCAGAGAGAGAGAGAGGAGGAAGCAGGCTCCCCGCTGAGCAGAGAGCCTGATGCGGGGCTCGATCCCAGGACCCTGGGAACATGACCTGAGCCGAAGGCAGAGGCTTTAACCCACTGAGCCACCCAGGCGCCCCGATGATGAACATTTTTTTTTATAATAGAACTGTACTAAAATAGATTTGATAGTTGAAACATAAAGCATCATTCATGTAAAAAACGTCGCAGGTAAAATTAGAACATTCATAGTTCACAAAAGTGCATATATTTTGTTGATTGCTGAGAACAATATAAATTTACTCAAGATACAGAACAAAATTCAGTTAGGCTTGTCTTTTGTACTGTAAAATTCTATGTTGAATCCACTGATATCTCTGTTAAGGTACACTTGAAATAATTGATTCAGACTACCAATGAACCGACATTTTGTAGAACCAAGATCTGTTGGTTTTACAATACAACTAGTATTTCACCAATCATTTAAATGAGAAATCTAGTTTAAACACCATGATCTATACCCTTAGGATAATTAAAAAGCACTAGCAGCTTTGATTTCCATTTTCATGCATACACACAAGACAAGTCTGTATAGTTAAAATTTGAACAAAAAGTCAAACCCTGAAGTATTTTTCCCCAAGAGAAAAGTTCAGATATTAAAACTTGGTTAAAAAAAAAAGTACATGGGGCGCCTGGGTGGCTCGATTGGTTGAGCGACTGCCTTTGGCTCAGGTCATAGTCCTGGAGTCCCAGGATCATCTCCCTGCTCTGCGGGGAGTCTGCTTCTCCCTCTGATCTTAACCCTCTCATGTTTGCTCGCTCTCTCATTCTCAAATAAATGAAATCTTTTTTTTTTAAGATTTTATTTATTTGACAGATCACAAGTAGGCAGAGAGAGAGGGGGAGGCAGGCTCCCCGCTGAGCAGAGAGCCTGATGCGGGGCTCAATCCCAGGACCCTGGGATCATGACCCGAGCTGAAGGCAGAGGCTTAACCCACTGCCAGGCGCCCCAAATAAATGAAATATTTAAAAAAAAAGTATGTGAAAGGATTTTTACTCAAAACATCGAGCCTCTGCACCAACAAATGAAATTTGACCTACATGTTCACATTTTGCCGACATAGAGTCAAATTCCTATACCTCACAGAAGATTAAAGCTGGAATGCCATGAACAAATGGTGGTGTAGGAGTGGAAGAACTTGGGTGAATTCAACAAAAAGGTACATTGCATTACATAATGTGCAATTAATAGTTCAGTGATAATCTGTCTAGTGGTAATGTGAACAAAATAGGTATTCTGAGTCAAGTGACCTTCTTTCAGTCCAAGACTTCTTCATCTTTACCATGGAGAGAAAATAACCAATTCCATAGCATGCAACTGTTACAAAGATACCCATTCTAGCCCTACCATAAAATGAGTGACTCCTAGAGAAGTAGCCATAAGCCACAGGCAAATTAGTACTTCACACCGTCCCGGGTTTCTGTATACAGGCCTGTTGTACAGGGAAATCGGGTGAGGAATGGAAGTTAGCAGCCTTACCCTTCACTTGTTCTAAGTGGATGCATTGGAAAGTAATAAATAGCCTCATAAAATTAATACCAATAAACTCTACCTGTCCAAGGTGAATATATATAATTTTTTTGGTAAAGTGTAGGCAGGGTTCCTAGAAATCCCATTAAGGAAAAAATCAAGTATCTCATATAAAAAAGCACTCAAGTTGTCCTGTGTGTAAAAATCTCTTAATTTGGGTGCATTTTAAAATCCAGAATGATGCCTACTGCTCAAATACATGAGAGTATAAAAGCACACCAACAAAACACACACCAGCAACAAAAGGAATGGTTTCCAATGATACGGGAATGAGGGTGAGAGGAGATTAAGGGAGTCCCACATACTACCAGTTACAGAACTGCCTTTTGCAACATTAAGTTATATGCACGTGGAATGAGACTAATGTGAGTAAATGTGAAAGCTGTAGGATGACAAGCTTTGAACTTGAACGGCTGTTTGAGTTTCTTAATTCAGGAACCTGGCTTCAGTGCTTGATGACATAGGAAGCAACTCCTCAAAACAGGCAGTCGGTTTGACTTATTAGATATTAGAGGGAAAAAAAGCATTTGAAAAAATTACTCATAACAATGAGCACAGAGGAACAACATTAAAAAAACCATAAACATAGGAGCTGAGGTCCCCAAGCTACCAAAGGACAGAATCAGTCTTCTTCACATTAGAATTAAAAAAAAAATAGGTATGGGGCACCGGGGTGGCTCAGTGGGTTAAGCCTCTGCCTTCGGCTCAGGTCATGATCTCAGGGTCCTGGGATCGAGCCCCGCATCGGGCTCTCTGCTCAGCGGGGAGCCTGCTCCCTCCTCTCCTCTCTCTGCCTGCCTCTCTGCCTACTTGTGATCTCTGTCTGTCAAATAAATAAATAAAATCTTTAAAAAAAAAAAAGGTAAAGGGAATGCTAACTGGGCTCCGCACAGCTGGTTAAATACAGCAATGACAACCACTTCGAACGGAAAAGATCTGGTCCTCTCGGTTCTGAGAAAGTGCTCTGACATCCAGTTCTGCAGAGACAAATAGCGAAAGCACATAATTTCATGAGCAAAGGCCCCTTTAAGACAAACCTCTGACAAACCAAAGTTTGTATTAACAATGATCAAACTACTGCTTTAGTAACATTTTAAGCTTGCGATTTTATTTTTCTCATGCCTACTGGAGGTCTCCGGTTCAGAGGTACATATGCTTTAAACTAGCCTGATTTACAAGTCCCTGCGGCATCCTTACTCCAAGGACATTCGGACGAAGGTTTCATAGTGTTATGATCGTTCCATCTTCTAAGAGTTTTTGATCTGGAGCATGTGTTTCTGTACTTCTGCCACTTGTTACAGGTGCTAAGCTCACTTCATTAGAAGGGATAAAACCATTCTGTCCAGACTCAGAATTGAGTTCTGTTTATGGTAATGATTCGAGGCTCTCAGTATTAGGAACCGCTTTAGGAATCTGCTGCGGCACTCTGTTACCTTCAATAATGTCATCCTCATCACTGTCCCCATCCTCTGGCTCAAAGCTCAGTTCTACCTGCTGGGGTAGCCCAGGAGGCTGTTCTCTTGGATGGGCCAGAGCTGCCGAAGTCTGACTGTTCCGAACAACAGTATTCCTCTCGTTTGCGGGTCTCACGGGTATAACGAGGTTGCGGCTGTTGGCAATCATCATGTCTGTTACTTGATCAAGACTCTTCCCTGAAACTTCTATGCTGTTAACTACTAAAACTTCATCATTAACAGCTAATAGTCTTGTGCTTTGAGCCAGATGTAGTCTGGATATAAAGATCCCTGGGACCTTCTCTAAGCCACGCGATGTGACCGTGACACTGGAGCCATCCGGATGTAGAATCCCAAGGGCTTCTCAGTGCCCTATTTGTAAAGACGAACCCTACAATGTGTTTCTTGGAGAATATCCACGTCTGTAATAGAAGACACAGGTCTGAAGTCTTGGGGCATACCAATGACTATATGTGGTTTTTTTCTGTGGTTGTCAGGATGCAGTAGATTGGTTAAAACATTATTCATTGGGACGCTTGGGTGGCTCAGTTGGTTAAGCAGCTGCCTTTGGCTTGGGCCCTGATCTCAGGGTCCTGGGATCAAGTCCCACACCAGGCTCCTTGCTCAGCAGGGAGCCTGCTTCTCCCTCTGCCTGCTGCTCCCCGCGCTTGTACGCACTCTCTCTTTCTGACAAATAAATAAATAAAATCGTAAAAAAAACCAAACCCAACATTCTTCTTTATTAGTGTGCCCGCACCAAAGGCACTGTAGTCTGCTTCTTAATATTTTTGTATAAAAATCCTAAGCAGTGAATTGGCCATTGAGACAACTTCGTGATAATTATCATCATTATTTCTAGGTAGTAAGTCTCCATGGATGTCTGCGTAGCCTACTAAAACATCAACATTGGGGGGGCACCTGGGTGGCTCAGTGGGTGAAGCCTCTGCCTTCGGCTCAGGCCATGATCCCAGGGTCCTGGGATCGAGCCCCGCGTCAGGCTCTCTGCTCAGCGGGGAGCCTGCTTCCTCCTCTCTCTCTCTGCCTGTCTCTCAGCCTACTTGTGATCTCTGTCTATCAAATAAATGAATAAAATCTTTAAAAAAAATCAACATTGGGTATCTTTTTTTTTTTTAAGATTTTAAGACTTTATTTATTTATTTGTCAGAGAGAGCGAGAGAGAGAGACAACTCGAGTGCACAAGCAGGCAGAGCAGCAGGCAGAGGTGGAGAGAGAAGCAGGCTCCCTGCCAAGCAAGGAGCCTGATGAGGGACTCGATTCCAGGACCCTGGGATCATGACCTGAGCCGAAGGCAGCGGCTTAACCGACTGAGCCACCTAGGCGTCCCTAACATTGGGTATCTTATGAAAATGTTGCAGTAACCTGTAAAACTCAAGTTCTCCAGGTTTTTTTTTAATCTTTCCAGTGAAAACTGATGAAATTCAGCTCCAGACTTGCCCTTCACCTCCATGGAGCCCAGGCAGCCGCTGCTCGGCCCTAGCTGGTGGCAGTGCTTCACGCTGAGGCCTGGCCACCCCTCGTGACCACAGAGAGCAGGGAGCGAGTGCGCGGCTGGCGGGCTGGGGACATGCCACCCCACGTGCCAGGACCAAGGGGTGGACTAATGACAGTCTTTTTTTTTTTAGATTTTATTTATTTATTTGACATAGAGAGACAACGAGAGAGGGAACACAAGCAGGGGGAGTCAGAGAGGGAGAAGCAGGCTTCCCGCCGAGCAGGGAGCCCGATGCAGGGCTCAATTCCAGGACCCCAGGATCATGACTCCAGCCAAAGGCAGATGTCCAACAACTGGGCCACGCAGGCGCCCCCACGGGTCTTCAAAACAAGTAGGAATCCTCTGAATGGGGGGTTATCAAACTGGTCTGTCTGGTCTTGCAGAGCCTGTGAACTAAATTTCTGCATCTTTAAATGGTTGAGAGAAATCAAAAGACCATTTTGGCATTTACTAAATCTAGATTTACTGGGCGTTTATGTGTCAAGCACTGTTCTAGGTACCTGGGAGCAGCTGGTAGATAGACACCTGTATGTCAGGCTGGTAACAGGCCACTACGGGAGCCAGAGCAAACGTCTGGAAAAGGTGGGAAGGGAAACAGATTTTCCTAATTATGTGTGGAATGAAGGTGAAACTATAGCAGGAGAAAGTGGGGAATCAAGTTTGGGGGCAATCCTATATCTGGTTTGTAGGGACCCCGTGCTGGGCGTAGCGGAGGCAACGAGTGGTAGGCGTGGCATGGCACAGGGCTCCCCAGCCTAGCACCCCGTTAGCAGACTCTGATGGCCGTAACGCTTAAGGACCAGTGATGACCAGAAATTGGAAGAGTGAGCTACAGTATACCAACTCACCAACCTAGGAACCTGGGAGCTGTGGCTGTGTGGGTGACAGTCCACAGGGCCAAAGCGGAGGGTCTTGGTCTGATCAGCAGTTAAGGCATGTGACGTTTTGGAATATTAAAAATACCTTCGCCTCAGGGTGCCTGGGTGGCGCAGTGGGTTAAAGCCTCTGCCTTCGGCTCAGGTCATGATTCTAGGGTCCTGGGATCGAGCCCCGCATCGGGCTCTCTGCTCAGCAGGGAGCCTGCTTCCCCCTCTCTCTCTGCCTGCCTCTCTGCCTACTTGTGATCTCTCTGTCAAATAAATAAATAAAATCTTTAAAAAAAATACCTTCGCCTCACTCTTCAGAGGAGGCTGGGACAGGGCGAAGGTGGCACTGATGCGGAGGGAGCTTCCCTACGGACCTTACGTAGCTAGTGTTGGAAATGAGAGGGGGAAACGGTGCGGACAGGAGGGTGGGCTGCTTGTGCAAAACGGGTTACTGTTGAGCCTGGGAGGTGGTTCTGGTTCCCGTGGCCTCTCCCTAGCTCGTCCACCTGCCCATGTTCCATTTCCCAGATGGGAGGGATGAGATCGGTTCCTGAGGAGGAATACTGGGAGCTTGAGACATTTAAGATCCACACTGACAAACCGCAAGAGGTAGGGTGCTCAAATTTTGCAAGACGTGGGGTTGACCCAGTGTTGCTGCTGCCTACCCCTCCCCGGAGCTGGGATCCGAACCCTGCCCTTCCTTTGCTGGCTGTAAGCCTCAAGAAAACAAGAGGGCTGGGGAGTGAGCAGGATTGAAGTTTCGGGGTGCATCCGTCCCCCGCCGATGTGAGTGACATGCTGGGTAAAGCTAAGGAAAAGAGCCCGTTAGTGAGGGGGCAGATGGTCAAGGGAGAAGTCAGGTCGGGGCTCGGTGTCCACATCTACATCGATGCCACTTCCCTCCCAGTTCCAGGATTCTGATTTGGAGTATATGAACCCCTCAAGGGCAACATGAGAGTGACAGTCGCGGGCCCTGCACCCAGCTCCCTCCCTGGGCCAGCTGTGCAAACTTGATCTCATGAGAGACTTACCCAGGGGCGCCTGGGTGGCTCAGTCGGTGAAGTGTCTGCCCTGGGCTCGGGTCATGATCTCAGGGTCTGGGATCGAGTCCCGCATCGGGCTCTCTGCTTGGCGGGAAGCCTGCTTCTCCCTCTCCTGCTTCCCCCTCTTGTATTCCCCCTCTCACTGTCTCTCTCTCTCTCTCTCTCTCTCTCTCTGTCAAATAAATAAATAAAACCTTTAATAAAATAAAAAGAGAGAGACTTAGCCAAAATCATTCCTACGTTGGGTTTGTAAGGACTGAAAATGCCTATAAAAGATCTGTTGTACTGAGTGTTCTCCCATTGTACTGGTTCGAGAAGGTTCTGCAACTCTCATTCCTGCCAGTCTAGCAGCTAAAATTTTGAGTGCTTAAGCTGCTGGCTAGCTGCTGTTAGCAGGAATGGCAATGAGAACCAGATTGGACGGAGTGAAATGTTAACTGTTAACACTTCACCGGACCTCTTCTAGGCCAGGGACATGAACGTCCAGCCCCTACCCATGCAAAACCCTGAGGAGTGTTTGGGCAACCAGAGCCCGGTGTGGCCTGAAAGAGTACTGCGGTGAGCACCGCATGCAGCTGTTAATGTGCCTGTGTCCCTCGTCTGTGCAGGTCTGGGAAAGAGGGAGAGATGGCAGCAGACCTTCATCTGGGAGAACGGACTGGCCTGACCGAAATAAATGGTTTGACAGTCATTCTTCACTGGGAGCAATGTCTGACGTCTTGGCTTACGACAGTGGGAAGGAAGGTGTCACTGACAGGTCGTGGGTAGAGGCCCGGGATGCCGCTAAACATCCTTCCATATGGGGCGCATGGGTGGCTCAGTTGGTGAGGTGTCTGCCTTCAGCTTGGGTCATGGCCTTGGAGTCCTGAGATGGAGCCCCACAACGGGCTCCTTCCCTGGTGGGGAGTTGGTTTCTCCCTTTCCTTCTGCCCCCCCCCACTCATGTTTTCTCTCTCTCTCTCTCTCTCTCTCTCTAATAAATAAATAAAATCTTTAAGACAAAAACATAAAAAACCATCCTTCAATGCACCAGGCATTCCTCCACAGCAAAGAAGCAAAGAATTGTCGGACCCCAAAGGTCAATAGTAATGAGTCTGAGAAATCCTGGCTTACAAGCATGGCAGCCAGCCTCAGGGAGCTTTAGGAAACACAGGTACTGCTCAGCACACCACTCCCCTTTCCCACCACTTCACACTCCTTGTGGGGTCAAGTCTTAAAAGTGCCCCAAAGAAGCACGGCACAGTTCCTACCCACTCTTCACTCTAAGCTGGATCCAGCCACACTGGCCTCTTCGTCTCCCGGAGCCCCAAACTCCACCCTGCCTCAGGGCCTTTGCGCATGCTATCCCCCCATAGGGAATGTTCTCCCTCTTCAACTGGTGAAACTCCCATTTGTCCTTCGGGTCTCAGCCTACTTTCCACCTCCTCAGAGACACGTTCCCTGACTCCCTGCTCTCTCCCCTCTATCCAGCTGGATCCTTCTCCTTAGTACCTCTGCAATTGGCCTGTAGGTGTCCTTCAAACTGTCTCTGTGAAGAAAATGAGTGCGGTTCATTTTCTGCCTCCCTCCCTAGACCAGACTCTACAAAGATAGCGATGGATCTGCCCTGCTCTGCGGCAGATTGTTCTCACCTAACCCCACATTTGACACAAAGGAGGGGCTCTGGCAGTGTCCGGAGCCAGCCAGTGGATGAAGCAGGGTAACAGGCATGGAAGGGAGCAAGAGCAGTACAAACTGGGGGCCTGAACACATAGACCAGGAGTCAGGGCACCGTGACTTGCCTGGGGACTTGGGGAAGGCCTCAGCCAGGTTCCCAGGGGGACACACTGGGAGCCCAGCCCTCTCCCCCCAGCCCCCACCATGCACGCGCAGCGGGTAGGTGGCTGGAGTATGAGGCGCTAGCGAAAGGACCTGGAGAAGGGGGCCTGGCGGACATAGCACTGTTCATACCACTCACTGTCTGGGAGGAGGACCTCCCTTGCAGCAGCCGCGGGCACCCGAAGCTTGGTCCCTGTCAAGGCCACTTGGGGCTGCGTGGGGGAAGCTGCTGGAACAGCCAGAGGGACTTGGCTCTCACTCAGCCCGCCCTGAAATGCAACTGTTCTCTTGATCAATTTGAACAATTTAGATTCCAGCGGAGCGGATAATGCAGAGAGTTTAGCGAGGCTCCAGAAAGACAGACATGCACAGAACAGTAGTGGGGAGGGAAATGTTGGAAAAGCAGACCCAGGAAGCAAAGACCCGGCTGTGCAGGCCAGACCCAAGTCAGTTCTGAGAAGAAGCAAAGAAAAAGGGGAAATTTTAAATTTAACCCCCCCCCACCAACCAATCTGGAATTACAGGCTATTTTTAAAATTCTATTAAAATATTACATACAGGGGGCGCCTGCGTGGCTCAGTGGGTTAAAGCCTCTGCATTCGGCTCAGGACATGGTCTCAGGGTCCTGGGATCGAGCCCTGCATCGGGCTCTCTGCTCGGCGGGGAGCCTGCTTCCTCCTCTCTCTCTGCCTGCCTCTCTGCCTACTTGTGATCTCTGTCTGTCCAATAAATAGGTGAAATCTTAAAAAAATATATTACATACAGGGGCGCCTGGGTGGCTCAGTTGGTTGAGCAGCTGCCTTTGGCTCAGGTCATGATCCCGGAGTCCTGGGATCAAGCCCCGAGTTGGGTTCCCTGCTCAGCTGGGAGTTTGCTTCTCCCTCTTCCCTTCCCCTGCTGCTCATGATCTCTCTCTCCTAAAAAAAAAAATAAAATCTTAAAAAAAAAATATATATATATATATATACACACACATATGTATATATCATACAAAAAGGTGCACATATCTATTATAAGTGTATAGCTTGATAAATTTTCACAGGGTGAATTCAATGGTTCACCACCATCCAGGTCAGGCAACAGAACGTGATCAGCATCCCAGAAGCCCCTCCTTGGGCCCCTTTGCAGGCACGATCACCCCCAAATGTAACCACTGTCCCAACAGCTAACAGCAGAGGGTAGTGTTGCCTATGCTTGCATTTTATATGAATGCAATAATTACCTTTGTTTTGCTCATTCACCATCATATGAGATTTTGTTACTGTGTGCAGTTGTGGGTGATTCATTCTCATTGCTGTACAGTATATTAACCTTAAAAGTAAAGCTCAGGGGCGCCTGGGTGGCTCAGTCGGTTAAGCGGCTGCCTTTGACTGGGTTAAGCCACTGCCTTCATGATCCCAGGGTCCTGGGATTGAGCCCCGCGTGGGGTTCCCTGCTCAGCGGGGAGCCTGCTTCTCCCTCTGCCCATCCCCGGCTTGTGCACACCGTCCAAGTCAATAAATAAAATCTTAAAAAAAAACTTATGACACCAACAAAAATGAGTTTATTCAGGAACAGCAGATTATTGCATTTCAGGACACGCAAACCAAGGCAAAAGCAGCAAACAAAGGAGGCTCTTTGGGAGAGGAAAGGAGAGAGGTGGGAGAGGCTGTTATAAACGAAAAAGTCCGTTGGAGGAAACTGGGAATTCAGAGTGTGGTGGTTTTTCATTGGCTGAACTATGCCAGCTGCTCATTGGCTTGGCAAGGAGAAAATCATTCTTCCTCCACTTTGCGGGGGTCAAGTGTGGGCTTCTTCCTGCTCTGGTCTGCAGTTGACCGTGATTGGTGGGGCATGGGAGCTCGCCTTTCTGGCCTCCTGACTCCATTTTATTCTGATTATTTTTATTTTTATTTTATTTATTTTTTAAAAGATTTTATTTGTTTATTTGACAGAGAGAGAGAAAGCCAAAGAGAGAACACAAGCAGGCAGAGCGGGAGAGGGAAAAGCACGCTCCCCGCTGAGCAGGCAGCCCCATGCGGGGGCTCGATCCCAGACTCCCGGATCATGACTTGGGCTGAAGGCAGAGGCTTAACGACTGAGCCACCCAGGCACTCTATTCTGATTATTTTTTTTTAATTGTGTATTTATTTTGAGAGAGAGAGCGAGGGCAGGGCAGAGGGGAAAGGGGGAGAGAGGGAGAAAGAATCAGAAGCAAACTCCATCCTGAGCGAAGAGCTCATGGTGGGCTCAACCTGGGGCTCAGTCCCCCCACGGGGAGATCATGCCTGAGCCGGAACCAAGAGTCAGCGTCTTAACTGGCTGAGCCAGCCGGGCGCCCCTCCTGACTCCATTTTAAATGAGGTTTCCTTTTATCAGTTTTCACAAGTGTTCCAGCATGTGAAAAAAAAAACAACCACAATTTATTTCCCCCATTTTCCTCTTGATAGGCATTTGGATAGTTTCCAGTTTGGGGCCTTTATAGAGCTGCTGCAAACATCTTGGTGCATATCTTTTGTTGAATACGTGTATGCATCTCATTACGCATGATTTAATTTTCATTTTATATTTCTCAGGATGTATAGACCTAACAAAAATATTTTTATAATGAGAAGGAAGCTAATTAAAATTTCTATGAGGAACATGTGTTTATAATCAGAAAAAAAATTTCTTTTTAAAGAACAGGGAAAGTAAACAACTTTCGGGGTTCGAATGGAGCCATTCACATATGTAGCTTTTTTTTTTTTTTGTAGTGGG
This sequence comes from Enhydra lutris kenyoni, assembly GCF_002288905.1. Lineage (NCBI taxonomy): Eukaryota > Metazoa > Chordata > Mammalia > Carnivora > Mustelidae > Enhydra > Enhydra lutris. The sequence continues at coordinate 3,112,948 of NW_019154137.1, read as the reverse complement.
GGCCTTAAAACACAAGCCTTCGAAGGTGTTTTGTGGAACCCAAGGGCAGGGGACAGCCAGGCTTCGAGAAGAACCAGAACCAGGGTGTTGCAAGCCTTTAAGAAGCCAGGCAGGCTGTTCTCCCTCTGGGGCCTTTCTTTCAGCTTCTTTCTGAACGTCCACTTTGCTCTTGTCCCTCATGGCAGAACCGTTCCCCCCGTTTCTCTTAGAACAAAGCCAAACGTGGCATCCACTGTGTCTCTCTGGGAATCTCTGAATCCCAACAGCGAGATCACGAGACGGTGAGCTTGACTGGCTCAGTCAAGAATCAGTCAACTATGGATGGGGGGCTGCGTCCTGGGGAAGCACGACTGCCCAGTTGGGTGGACTGGTGCCTGGAGAGAGGGGACCTGCCCCAAGAGCATCCCTCAGCTCCAAGCTAGGAGCAAGACCCCTGTACACTAGTCCTGGTGTTGCTTCCAGCAATATCTTCCTTCTCTGGGCCTCTGTCCTCTTCTGGCTGCTTCTCTTCACCCAGGGCTTTCTACAGTTCTTCATGGTGAGTTCTGTTTAAGTTTGCTTTGCTCTGTGTATTTTCAGAAGTCCCCATGAATACCGAGATGTGGGAAAGATGACATGTCAAGTAAACAAGAGGGACTCCTGAAGGAAATTAGACACGCTTATACGCTGTGGGATTTGAAGAAGACATACCCTTTTGACCTTAGACCAAATTCTTCGTTTGGGCCACAAGGCCAGTTGGAAGTTCAAGCTAGAATAAAATGTTACTTCTCTTCAGAGACTCGGGGATGAGTCCCGCATTCTTATCTGGAGCTGCTTATTCTGGAAGAAGCCCTCGTGACCGCCTTATATGCCACAGCCTGGCATCTGAGTCCTCTGAAACACATATTTGTTTGTTTGGTTGGTTTTTGTTTTCTTTTTAAAGATTGTATTTATTTATTTGACAGAGAGAGCGAGCGTGCACAAGCAGGGGGAAGGGAGAAGGGAAAGGGAGAAGGAGCCCGGTGGAGCCCGACATGGGGCTCGATCCCAGGACCCTGGGATCATGACCTGAGCAGAAGGCAGACACTTAACGGACTGAGCCACCCAGGCAGCCCTGAGACATGTATTTTGATGGGTTCCAAACAGCACATGATAGAGGAGACTTGTTAGATTGCTGTCAATTCATTATTGTGGTTGTGTTTGAAAACATGTTTTAAAAGATTTTATTTATTTACTTGAGAGAGAGAGAGCATGAGCAGAGTGGGGGAGGGGCAGAGGGAAAGGGAGAGGGAGAAGCAGGCTCCCAACACAGGACTCAGTCCCACGACCCCCGGGACCATGACCTGAGCCGAAGGCAGATGCTTAATGGACTGAGCCACCCAGGCGCCCCTTGTTTGAAAACATTTTAAAAAACACAGTAACCATAGGGGAAATTGCATGCAGGACATAGGGAAACTCTCTGTAATATTCTTGCAACTTCTCTGTAAATCTAAGGCTATTTGAAAATAAAACCTTTGTCTAAAAATAGAATGAAATAGGGGCACCCAGCTGGCCCAGTCAGTAGAGCGTTCGACTCTTGATCTCGGGGGTTGTGAGTTCAAGCCCCATGTTGAATGTAGAGATTACTTAAAAAACATCTTCACAAAAAAGCATGCATTTTAAAGTGTGGTGCTCAAGGAAGCGTGCTGATGGGGAAGGGAGTTCCTGGTGTGTTTACAAATCACCAAAAGCTGTTGAGGTCCACAGACGCTGTCTACACCATGAACACTTACCTTAAGGTTGTGTCCGCAAAGATTGTTTCCCCATTTGCTGACAGAGAAAAGGCACTATTTGCAGGCTGTCTGTGTCGGGTCTGAGGAGAAGCCTCTGTGTAAGTGTTTTGGTTAATTGTGTGGGAGCAGCGGAAGAATACAGAAAGCTCATGGAGCTTTGCAGCTGGGCAGGTCTGGATTCACATCATCTGCCTTTCACTGGCCAGCTGGATGACTTAGGGGAGTTACTTAACCTCCCTGAGGACACGTGAAATGGGGGTTAATCATGTTGCGTTACAGACTTGCTGTGACAATTATGGTGTGTCAAAAATACCTGTCTATTGTTGGGACTTAGGAAATGGTAACAGCTTATCTTTAAGTTCTTGGAGTAAAGCTGTAACCAATATTTTTTCTTCTTTCTCTTTCTCTTTCTCTTCTCTTCCCTTTTCTTCCCTTCTCTTCCATTCCCTTTTCTTTCTTTCACTTCCCTTTTCTTTCTTTCTTCCTTCCCTTCCTTCTCTTCCTTCCTTTCCCTTTTCTTTCTTTCCTTTCCCTCCCCTCCCCCTCCCTTCCTCTTCCTTTCCCTTCCCTTCTCCTCCCTTCCCCTCCCTTCCCTTGCTTCCTTCTTTATTTTTATTTTTTTTAAAGATTTTATTTATTTATTTGACACAGAGAGAGATCACAAGTAGGCAGAGAGGCAGGCAGAGAAAGAGGAGGGGGAAGCAGGCTGCTCGCGGAGCACAGAGCCGATGCGGGGCTTGATCCCAGGACCCTGGGATCATGACCTGAGCCGTAGGCAGAGGCCCAACCCACTGAGCCACCCAGGCGCCCCATCCTTCTTTATTTTTTGACTGCCTTGGGGAGGGGACAGACACTTTCCATCTTTGTAGGCAGTTAACAGAAAGCTCACACGGCTGCAGATTCTTAGGAGCAAACTGAAAACTAAAAACTGAAAGTGAATGAATAATAAATAAGCTGCTATAAGACTCCCTAATTTATGGAAGGAGTGGAAGTCTGGAGCCCAGCATTATTAGGAAACAGTAAAGAGTCCCAAGAAGATGAGGATGTTCATCTCCAAATAGGAAATGTCAAGAATACCATTCACTCATGTAACAAATATTTATAGAACATCTACACCTGTCAAGCAGTATGATGCCTGCTGGGGACACAGTGGAGAATAGGCCCGGCATAGACACTGTACTGGGATCCCAGTTTAGTCCAGCAGACACACACACACACACACACACACACACACACACACCCCTGCAAGTTTCTTGATTTAATACTTGTGTGCAACACATACTCATATTTTTATTTTACTCTATTTCATTTAAAAATATGTTTCATAATCCATTAATAGGTTGCATCCACAATTTGAAAAACATTGATCTAGTCAGGGAAATAGACATGCAGACAGTTAATTATCATACAGTGTTGTAAGTGCAGTGACAGAGAAGCATTCCCAGGGGACAAGGGAGGTATTCTGAACTCACATATTTTATTTTATTTTTTAAAGATTTTATTTATTTGACAGACAGAGAACACAAGTAGGCAGAGAGGCAGGCAGAGAGAGAGAGAGGAGGAAGCAGGCTCCCTGCTGAGCAGAGATCCCGATGCGGGGCTCGATCCCAGGACCCCGGGATCATGACCCGAGCCGAAGGCAAAGGCTTTAAACCACTGAGCCACCCAGGCGCCCCTGAACTCACATATTTTAAATTCAAAGGTCTGGTTAAGGCTGGTGCCAAAACATTGTATGTCCCTAGTGTGAGATACATTTTTTTTATCCTTTTTTCCACGTTTACATTTTTTTATCTTTAATCACCAAAGTGACATTCCTATGTTTATAATATGCATATAACCATATATTTTGTATGTAATTTGGGGATCCCAGAATGGTAGGATTTTATACAAATAAAAGCTTTCTGCTTTAAAAGCTTTTCACTGACGTTTCAAAGAACACTAGAGACGTTACATTTTTTCATTATCTATCACTGGGTAACAAACTATCCCAAAACTTAGTGGCCTAAAACATTTTGTTTCCATCATCATTTTGTGGGTCAGGAACTTGTACAGGGCCTTGGCTGGATGTTGGGGAGAACAGGGACTGGGTGACCCACTCCCAGGATGGCTTCCTCACTTACGTTGAGAAGGAAAAATCTCCTCTACCATTCAAAGTTCTTCTGGCTGGACTAAGAATTGTCTTGATATGAGACAGATTGACAAGGAAAAATCCAATTTAATTATGTATTATGGGGAATCCACATAAATGTGAGTGATTCCAAAGACAGGTAAAATGAGGTATGGGGTGCCTGGGTGGCTCAGTCATTAAGGGACTGCCTTCGGCTCAGGTCATGATCCCAGGGTCCTGCTCAGTGGGGAGCCTGCTTCTCCCTCTCCCTCTGCCTGCTGCTCCTCCTGCTGTGCTCTCTCTCTCTCTCTCTCTGTCAAAATAAATAAATAAATAAAATCTTTAAAAAAAAAAAACAAAACAAGGTATATATATCATCCTGAACTAAGGAGAAGAGGGTAGGGGCCTGGGACTTCAAAGGGAAGGGAAGCAACTCACAAGAAGATAGAAAGGAGTTAATGTCTGGTAAACAAGTATTTGCTAGGCCACCCAGAAACAAGGGGACACAGAACTTGGATAAAACAGGCCTCGCTAGGTGCCTCCTTGTCTACCATACTTAGTTCATATTACACTGTAGTTATCTATGGTGTTCGCTCTCTTTCTGGGGTAGGTTCTTCATTCAAATTCTTTTTTTTTTAAGATTTTTTATTATTTATTTATTTGACAGAGAGAGATCACAAGTAGGCAGAGAGGCAGGCAGAGAGAGAGAGAAGCAGGCTCCCCACTGAGCAGCTAGCCCGATGTGGGGCTCGATCCCAGGACCCTGGGATCATGACCTGAGCTGAAGGCAGAGGCTTTAACCCACTGAGCCACCCAGGGGCCTCTCATCCAAATTCTTTTAGGCAGTTGGGGGGAAGGTCCGAGTTTCTTCCTGAGTCTTTTGGGCCTTGATTATCTTCAGCTCAAAATAATCTGTGTGCAGGGCGCCTGGATGGCTCAGTGGGTTCAAGCCTTTGCCTTCGGCTCGGGTCATGATCTCAGGGTCCTGGGATCGAGCCCCGCATCGGGCTCTCAGCTCAGCGGGGAGCCTGCTTCTCTCTCTCTCTCTCTCTGCCTGCCTCTCTGCCTACTTGTGATCTCTCTGTGTGTCAAATAAATAAATAAAATCTTTAAAAAAAATAGATGATGTCATTGTTGACAATGTTTGCAAAAGTGGCACATTGTGGGGTGATCGTTCTGAATCCCTACATTCACATGCTGAGCGCCTTGGCACTCCTTGGTCTGTTTCCCTCCACACATCATCTCATCCTCCAGGGCCCCTCCATATAGCTTGGGCTTCTCACAACATGGTGATCTCAGGATTGTTGATGGCTTACGTGGCACCTGGCTTGACTGAATATCCCAAGAAACAGGAACTGGAAGCTGCTGGCAGTCTCTTCTGACCGGAGCCCTGAAAGTGGCAGCAGGAACATGTTCATGGGTACACAGACTGTGTAGCCACACAGGGCTCCACACTGAGTTTGAAGCCCTGCTTTTGCCATCTTGAAATTCTTTTCTTAAATTATTCTATTTTTTCAAAGTTTATTTATTTATTTTTAGTAATCCCTACACCCAGTGTGGGGCTTGAACTCGTGCTCCTAAGGTCAAGAGTCCCATGCTCTTCCAACTGAGCCAGCTAGGAGCCCACCATCTTGAAATTCTTAATTTATGTTTGGAAGGGATCCTACATTTTCAATTTGGGCTCTGCCCAGTATATCTCTTGCCATATTTTATTGGTCTGAGCAGTTACAGAACCCACCTGGATTCAAGGGAAGGGGATATAAAACTCACCACTGGGAACTCACGATCACCTTTAATCCATCACAGCATGGTGTAAGACAGGGGATTGAGTACAAGAATCAGGAAATCTTAGGTCTGGGGGCACCTGGCTGGCTCAGTCAGAAGAGCATGTGACTCTTGAAACTTGGGTCATGAGCCCACATTGGGTGTAGGGATTACTTAAATAAATAAACTTAAAAAGAAAAAAAAAAGAAATCCGAGGTCTAGTCCCAGTTTTATAGCTACAATGGGCCTGCCCCTCACAACCACTTCAGCTTTTGGGACTTCAGTTTCCTCCTACTTGAAATGAGGAAATTGGTTCTAAAGTCATGAACTTCTAGCGCCACATTTGTAACTCTAAATGTACATCTGATATAGTATTCATTAGAAAAAGTGTTTGCACAGGGCTCACCAAAGGGAGAAAGCCATGGGAACGGAAAGCAAATGAACTACAAAACAGTGATTATTAGTTTAATCAGAAGGACCGTGGATCTAAATTCAAGGTCAACTGCCTCCACCTCCCACTTGTTCATTCCAGAAACACCCGTTACAGACTGAATACTGGACACTGTCGGGGGGAAGGCATCATGCCCTTGCGTACCTGTCCTGAGCAGGGGAGGGGCTGAGGAAGAGCGAGCTGGGCTCTGAAGGCTGAAGAGGAGTTAGGTCTGGGGGATGGAGCGTGGCATGTTCATATCCTCTGCAGAAGAAGGAGACTGTGAAAAGGCCAGTCACGAGGAAGCTGGGAGACTTTAGGGAACTGAGAGTTACTGTGTGTGGCAGAAGTGCAGACGGGATATATTCTTGGTGGCAGAAGAGAGTGCCTGATAGGAGTAGTGATGGGGGAGGAGGCAGGATCAGGTCTGGGGAAGCCTGTAAGTCTTGAGAGAGGGAGTTTGGATTCTCTCCTGGGGCCCAGAAAAACATCGATGGTTTTGAATTTGGACAGTATTCTATCTGGTGTGGGTTTAAGGAATCATCGGGGTTCCTGTGTGGACTGCTGAGATCAGACTGGTCAGAAGTGGGGCAGGGTAGTCTGGGAGTGGACTGGTAAGAGGCTGTGGTTTGTAGTCTGGGTGAGAAATGATGGTTGGCAGTGCTAAGGCAGAGGCAGTGGAGATGGAGTGAAATCGATGGTAAGAGAGATTCAGTAGAAGCAGCAAGACTTGTGATTGAGTGCAGGGGAGGAAGAAGAAGGTGGTGGCAAGAATGCCCAAGTTTCTGGTTTGAACAAAAGGGTGGATTGGATGGTGTTGTCATTCACTGAGAGGGAAAGACCATGAGAATAGATTTTTTTTTGGTGGAAGATTGGAGGGATCAATGGTTCAGTCTGGCATATATTTCGTTTGTGATGGCTCTAGGACTTTCGGTGAAGATGTCCGGGAGAGAGTTGGGTTGTGGGTATGCAAGTAAAAAGAACTGGAGGAAGCTGTGGGTTAGGAGAGGGTTTTTGTTTTGACATAGGAGTGATAGCTTGTTTGCATAATGATGGGAAGAACACAGGAGAGGAAAAGTAGGAAGACCCAGGAGTCAACAGGAATAGTCAATAGATCAAAGCTCCTGAGGGTCGGAAAGGGATGGGTCAGCCCAGGACAGGGGATTTGTCTTACAGAGGAAGAGAGCCTAAGGATTAAGAGTTCAGACTCTTGGGTGGGGGGGATGGGTGAAACAGGTGAAGGGAACTAAGGGTACATGTATCTTTAAAAAATGGTATACTTTTTAAAAAGTCTCTACTATTTTTTTTTCCTTCAAAATTTTTATTTAAGTTCTAGGTAGTTAACAGATAGTGCAATATTGGGTTTTGGAGTAGAATTCAGTGATTCATCACTTACAACACCCAGGGCTCATCGTAACAAGTACCCACCTTAATACCCATCCCCCTTTTAGCCCATCTCCCACCCATCTCCCGCTATCAACCCTCAGTTTGTTCTCTATGGTTAAGAGTCTCTTATGGTTTGCCTCCCGCTCTCTCCTTCTCCTTTTTTCTCCTTCCCACACGTTCATCTGTTTTGTTCCTAAATTCCACATATTGAGTGAAATCATATGGTATTTGTCTTTCTCTGACTTCACAATCCACACTATCTCCATTTACATTGTTGCAAATGGCAAGATTTCATTCTTTGTTTAAAAAGACTTTATTTATTTGAGGGAGAGAAAGAGCACGAGTGGTGGTGGGAGAGGTAGAGGGAGAGGGACAAGTAGGCTCCCCAGTGAGAGGAGCCTGCAACAGGGCTTGATCCCAGGACCCCGAGATCATGACCTGAACTGAAGTCAGACATTTAACCAACTGAGCCACCAGGATGAACTTCTTTTTTTTGTTTGTTTCTAGAGAGGAAGTAGGGAGGGGTAGAGGGAATGGGAGAGAGAGAATCCCAAGCAGGCTCCATGCCTAGCATGGAGCCCAATACTGGGCTGGATCTCATAACCCTGAGATCATGACCTGAGCCGAAATCAAGAGTGGGATGCTTAACCGACTGTGCCACCGAGACGCCCTAAGATTTCATTCTTTTGTATTTTTTAAGATTTTTTTCTTTATTTATTTGAGAGAGAGAGAGAGCACAAGTGAAGGGAAGGGTAGAAGGAGAAGCAGACTCCACTGAGCAGGGAGCCCCACGCCAGGTGAGGTTATCTCTGGGCGAGGGGAGGGGGAGCTATCTGCTAATGTCTCTGGGAATAGAAAAGCCACTTTTTTCCCACTGACTAGAAGCTAGGATAATCACTAGCTTCTAGTGATAATCCTATCAGAACCCTGATAATCAGAACCCTCTGATAATCAACAGAGGGTCAACAAATTACCAGTCACTGAAATCATCAAGATTTGCTTTTAAATTAAAGTAAAAAAAAAAAAGTGGGGCACCTGGGTGCCTTAGTCAATTGATCATCAACTCTTGATTTTAGCTCAGGTCATGGTCTCAGGGTCACGAGGTCGAGTCCTGTGTTGGGTTCTTCACTCAGCAGGGAGTCTGCTTGGGTTTCTCTCTCTCCCTCTTCCTCTGCCCCTCCCCTGGCTTGTGCTCTCTCACACACTCTCTCTCAAATAAATAAGTCTTTACAAAAATTAAAGTAAAAATGGAAATAGCAGAATGATTCCTGATTTCATCGCAAGTATTTGTTCATCTGATTTTTTTCCTGATCTAGTTTCTTAAAAAAAAAAAAGATTTTATTTTATTTTTAAAGTAATCTCTATACACCCAACACAGGGCTTGAACTTACAACTTCAAGATCAAGAGTCACGTGCTCTCCTAACTGAGCCAGCCAGCACCACCCTCCACCCCCGCCACCACCCCCAGCCAGTTTCTTAATAGACTTCCTAAAGAACAGTTTGAGATTTGCCAAAAAATTGAGAAGATAATACAGAGCTAAGTTCATAGTTTATTTAGATTTTCTTAATTTTTACCCAATATCATTTTTCTGTTCCAGGATCCCATCTACCCTGCATATAGTTTTTATGTACTCTTAGGCTCCTCTTGGCTGTGATAGTGTCTGGGACTTTCCTTTTCGATGACCTTGACAGTTTTGAGGAGTACTGGTCAAATATTTAGGAGGACGCTATCCTATTGGATTATTTGATGTTTTTCTCATGTTTAGACTGAGGTTATAAATTTTGAGGAAGATCACAGAGATAAAGTGCCATTCTTGTCAGATCATGTTAAGGGTACATACTATCAATATGATTTATCACCCTTGATATTGACCTTGATCACATGAGTGAAATAGTGTTGGTCAGGCTTCTCCACTGTAAAGTCACCTTCTCCCCTTTGCAGCTCTTTGAAGGAAGTCACAATTATTTGGAATTAATTCTGCATGTGAGATTTGTCTCTTCTTTCCTATTCATTCATTCATTCATTTCTTTATATCAAAATGGACATGAATATTTCTTTTATACTTTGTGCTTTAATCCAGTACCTCCCAGCCCTAGAATCAGCCTTTTCTCCAAGGAAACAAGGAACCTTGGTTTTTTTTTATTGGAGAATGGTATTAGAAACCACAATCTGGGTGGTAGGTATCTTCCATCTGAATAAACTTTAATCCGATCACAAACCTGTCATCTTGAAGTAACATAGTTGTTTTTCCTACCAGTCAGTGCTCAACCAGAAACGCAGAACCAGCAGGAAATACATACTAAGAGATTTATTGTAAGGAACGCACTTCTGTGATGGTGAGGTCTGACTAGGCAAATTGGGAATTCACAGGGCAGGTTGTCAGAAGGGCATAGTGGACCTCACAGGCATGGGCTGTACACAGGCTGAAGCCATTGTCCCCAGGCAGAATTTTCTTTTTTTTTTTCAAGGTTTTATTTATTTAGGAGCGCCTGGGTGGCTCAGTGGGTTAAGCCTCTGGCTTTGGCTCAGGTCATGATCTGAGGGGCCTGGGATCAAACCCCACATCAGACTCTCTGCTCAGCAGAAAGCCTGCTTCCACGCCCCCCTGCCTGTCTCTCTGCCTACTTGTGAACTCTCTCTCTCTGTTAAATAAATAAATAAAATCATTTTTTAAAAAAATGATTTTATTTATTTATTTGACAGACAGAGAGAGTGGTGCACAAGCAGGGGTAGCAGCAGAGGGAGAGGGAGAAGCAGGCTCCCGGCTGAGCAAGGATCCCGATGCGGGGCTCAATGTGGGGCTCGATCCCGGGACCCTGGGATCATGACCTGAGCTGAAGGCCACTGAAAGCAGATGCTTAACCGACTGAGCCATCCAGGTGCCCCAGAATTTCTTTTCTCAGGGGAGCTTCAACCCTGCTCTTTTTTTTTTTTTAAGATTTTATTTGTCAGAGAGAGAGAGCGAGAGGGAGAGCACAAGCAGGTGGTGGCAGAGGGAGAAGCAGGCTTCCTGCTGAGCAGGGAGCCCAATGAGGGTCTCGATCCCAGGACCCTGAGATCATGACCTAAGCCAAAGGCAGACACTTAACGCACTGCGCCACCCAGGCCCCCCAACCCTGCTCTTAAAGCTTTTCAACTGATTGAATCAGGCCCACCCAGGTTATCTAGGATAACCTCCCTTACTTAAAGTGAACTATAGATTTAATTACATCTGCAAAATACTCCAACTGCAACACCTAGATTAGTGCTTGAATAAATGGGGACCATAGCCTAGCTAAGCTGACGCATCAAAAAGACCATCACATCTTGGGGTGCATCAGCCCCTTATGAGCTAAAGCTTTCAGACTGTTACATATTCAGAAGAGAGGTTTGGTTTGGTTCGGTTTGGTTTGGTTTAAGTAAGCTCCATGCCCAGCATGGGGCTTGAACTCAAGACCCCAAGATTGGGAATCACATGCTGTCCCAACTGAGCCAGCCGGGTATTCCCTAGGCTGTTACATATTCAGGATGCACCGTGAACTTCTTGCCTTCTTCAGCTGAACACTGAATACTTTGCCCTGGTTGTAATTACCGAGGGCTCTCAATGTGGAGCTCACAGAGGTGCTTCAGGGCCTCTGAGGCTTGGAAGACAACTTACCTCTAAGCCCAGGATCCTTGTTGCCTCAGATCTTTTAGTTCCTCTGTCAACTTTCTTCTAAAGTTTGTTTGTTTGTTTTAGTAATCTCTACACCCACCGCGTAGCATGAACTCACGATCCTGAGATCAAGAGTCAACACACACTCCTCCGCCTGAGCCAGCCAGGTGCCCCCTCTCCGTCAGCTTTCTATTGACAGACATCCTCCTTCTCCTTTTTTCCTTTCTGAAGGCTGCCACTTCTCACTGTCGTGAGCCTGACTCTCCCACACACTACACGCAACAACTTGGCTGGGCGATGGGAGCTGAAAGCCAAGTGTGCACAGGTTGCTCTGGGAACAGACGTCAGTCCTACAGGTGTCTCTCTGTCCTTGAGGTTGAGACAAGTGTCAGATATGAAATGGATCGACCAAAAGCATTATACGAAATGAACACTCATATTTCTGTACTGGGTACTAGGATACAGGGATAAATAAGAGGGGATACTTTTCTTTCCTTATTTGTTCAGTAACTCCATGTGCTGAGCGGAGCAAGTACACAACAAGGGAAAGCATATAAGGCGATCAGCTAATCTTTCAGCAGAAACTTAGCAGGCCTGAAGAAAGTGGCATGATATATTCTAAGCACTGAAAGGAGAAACTTACAACGAAGAATACTCTACCCGGCAAGGTTATCATTCAGAGTTAAAGGAGAGATGGAGTTTCTGAGACAAATAAAAGTTAATGGTGTGCCTGGGTGGCTGAATCCGTTTGGTGTGCGGACTCTTGGTTTTAGCTCATGTCATGATCTCAGGGTGGTGAGATCAAGCCCCTCATCAGGCTCAGTGCTCATCAAGGAGTCCGCTTGAGATTCTTTCCCCTCCCTCTTCCACCTTTCTACCACCCCCCCAGCTCTCTCTCCCTCTCTCATTCTAAAATAAATAAATAAATAATCTTAAAAAAAAAAAAGTTAAAGGAGCTCCTCACCACCAAACCAGCCTTCCAAGAACTGTTAAAGGGTCTTTAAGCAGAAAAGAAAAGGACATAACTAGAAGTAAGAAAATTATGAAAAAAACTTCACTGGTAAAAGCAAACATGTAGTAAAGGTAGTATAGATCAGCCACTTATAAAGCTAGTATGAATATTAAAAGACAAAAGTAATAAAGTTAATTACATCTAAAAAATTAATTCAGGGATTCACAAAAAGATGTAAAATATGACATATACGTAAAACGTGGAGAAGGAGGAGTAAAAACGTAGTGCTTCTAGAATGTGTTTGAACTTAAGTGACCATCAACTTAATACAGACTGCCATATATTAGGATGTGAGGTATGAACCTCATGGTAACCACAAACCGAAAATCTGTGATAGATACGCAAAAAAATAAAGATAAAGAAATCCAGGGATAACACTAAGAAAGTCATCAACTAACAAGGGAAGTGAGCAAGAGAAGAAAAAAGGTACAGAAAACCAGAAAACAATGAACAAAATTGGAAGTAAGTGCTTATGCATCAATAATTGCTTTCAAAGTAAATGGTCTAAATGCTCCAATTGAAAGACTAGGGTGGGGGCGCCTGGGTGGCTCAGTGGGTTAAAGCCTCTGCCTTTGGCTCAGGTCATGATCCCAGGGTCCTGGGATCCAGCCCCGCATCAGGCTCTCTACTTGGCACGGAGCCTGCTTCCTCCTCTCTCTCTGCCTGCCTCTCTGCCTACTTGTGATCTCTGTCAAATAAATAAATAAAATCTTTAAAAAAAAGAACTAATGTAATAAGAGACAAAGAAGAACATTACATTATGATAAAGAGATCGATCCAACAAGAGTATATAACAATTTTAAATATATATGCACCCAGGGGCGCCTGGGTGGCTCAGTCTGTGGATCCTCTCTCTTCGGCTCAGGTCATGATTTCGGGGTCCTTGGATTGAGCCCCACATCAGGCTCTCTGCTCAGCAGGGAGCTGGCTTCCCCTCTCTCTCTGCCTGCCTCTGTGCATACTTGTGATCTCTCTGTCTTTCAAATAAATAAATAAAATCTTTAAAATTATATATATATACCCAATAATGGAGCATGTAAATATATAAAGGAAATATTGACAGATATAAAGGGAGAAAGTGACAGTGATATAATAACAGTAGGGAACTTTAACACCCCATGTACATCAGTGGGTAGATCATCTAGACAGAAAATCAGTAAGGAAAAAATGGCTTTGAATAACACATTAGACCAGATGGGCTTAACATACACATACAGAATGTACCATCCCAAAACAGCAGAATACATGTTCTTTTCAAGTGCACATGGAGCATTCTACAGGATAGAGCCCATGGTAGGTCACAAAAGAAGTCTCAATAAATTTAAGATTGAAATCATAGCAAGCATTTTTTTCCAACCACACAGTTTGAAACTAGAAATCAGTTATAAGAAAATAAAACAGGAAAAAACACAAATGTGTTGAGGCTAAACAACATGCTACTAAACAATTAATGAGTCAACAAAGAAATCAAAGAGGAAATCAAACCATATCTGGAGGCAAATGAAAATGGAAACACAGCAGTTCAAAATCTTAGGGACATAGGAAGAGCAGTCCTAAGAGGGAAGTTTATAGCAATATAAGCCTACCTCAAGAAACAAACAAACAAAAGTCTTAAATAAACTAACCTTACACCCAAAGGAACTAGAAAAAGACAAAGCCCAAAGTTGGTAGGAGGAAGACAATAATGAGAATGGAAATAGATAAAAAAGAGACAAAAAAAAACAAAACACAGTAGAAAAGTTCAGTAAAACCAAGAGCTGGTTCTTTGAAAAGATAAACAGAATTGGTAATTCTTTAGCCAGACTCATAGAGGAAAAAAAAGGAGAGAGGGCTCTAATAAATAAAATCAGAAATGAAAGAGAAGCTACAACTGACACCAAGGAAATACAAAAAATTATGGGACGCTACTAGGAAAATTATAGGCCAATAAGTTGGACAACCAGGAAGAAATGGATAAATTCCTAGAAACAGTCTTCTGAGACTGAATCAGGAAGAAATAAAAAATCCAAACAGACCAATTAGTAGTAACAAAATTCGACTGGTAATCAAAAACCTTCCAGCAAATGAAAGTCCAGTACCAACTGGCTTCACTGGTGAATTCTACCAAACATGTAAACAAGAATTAATAGCTATCCTTCTCAAACTATTCCAAAAAAAAGAAGAGGAAGGAAATCTTCCAAATTCATTCTATGAAGCCAGCATTACCCCAAAACCAAAATCAAACAAACAAAAAATTATAGGCAAATATCCCTGATGTACATAGATACAAAAATCCTCCACAAATATTAGCAAACTGAATTTAACAATACATTAAAAAACTATTCACCATGGTCAAGTGCAGTTTATTCCAGGGGTGCAAGGGATCATTCATTCAATATCTCCAAATCAATCCACATGATAGAGCAAATTGGCAAAATGAAGGACAAAAATCATAAGATCATCTCAGTAGATGCAGAAAGAGCATTTGACAAAATTCAGCATCTATTCATGATAAAAACTCTTGACAAAGTGAATTTATAGGAAACATACATACCTCAGCATGATAAAGGCCATACACAACAAATCTACAACTAACATCATGTTCAATGGTGAAAAGCTGAAAGCTTTTCCCCTAAGATCAGGAGAAGACTAGAATGTCCATTCTTACCGCTTTTATCCATCGTAGCACTGGACATGCTAGCCACAGCAATCAGACATAAAAGGCGTTGAAATCAGTAAAGAAGAAGTAAAGGGGCACCTGGGTGGCCCAGTGGGTTAAGCATTCTGACTGTTGATTTTGGCTCAGGTCACGATCTCAGGGTTAGGAGATCAAGCCCCGTGTTGGGCTCTGTGCTGGCTGTGGAGCCTGCTTGGGATTCTCTCTCTCCCTCTCCTTCTGCCCCTCCCCAGTCCATGCATGTGTGCTCTCTCTCTCTCTATCAAATAAATAAATAAATAAATAAAATGTTTAAAAAAAAAGATTCTCTCCCTCTCCCTCTGCCCCTACCCTCCCATTCTATCCCTCTCTCTCAAATAAATAAATAAATACATCTTTAATAAAAACAGCAGTAATCTCTTAGACATCAGCCTTAGCAACATTTTTCTAGATCTGTCTCCTCAGACAAGGGAAACAAAAGCAAACATAAATGATTGCGACTACAGCAGAGTAAGCTTTTGCACAGTGAAGGAAACCATCAAGAAAACAAAAAGGCAACCTACTGAATGTGAGAACATATTTGCAAATGATACAGCTGATAAGGTGTTCATATCCAAAATATATAAAGAACTCCTGCAACTCAACACTAAGAAACAAAACAAAACAAAAAAACCAAATAATCTGATTAAAAAATTGCCAATGGGCCTGAATAGGCATTTTTCCAAAGAAGGCATCCAGATGGCCAACTCAACATCACTTGGCATCAGGGAAATGCAAATCAAAACCGCAAAGAGATATCACCTTCCACCAGTCGGAGTGGATAGGATCAAAAAGGCAAGAAGTCACAGGTGTTGAGGATGTGGAGGAAAGGGAAGCCTTGTGCGCTGTTGGTGGGAATGCAAACTGGTGCAGCCGCTATGGAAAACAGCATGGAGGTTTCCTCAAAACATTAATAACACAAATATCACATGATCCAGGAATCCTACTGCTCGTTATTTACCCAAAGATATTGAAAACACTAATTCAAAAAGATCTATGCACACCTATATTTATTGCAGTATTATTTATAATAGCCAAGATATGGAAGCAACTTAAGTGTCTGTTAGTAGAAGAGATTGTGGTATGTATATGCAATGGAATCATAGCCATGAAAAAGAATGAAATCTTGCCATTCATAACACCGTGGATGGACCTAGAGTGTATTATGCCACGTGAAGTAAGTCCGAGAAAGACAAATACCATAGGATTTCACTTATATGTGGAATCTGGAAAACAAAAGAACAGGGGCGCCTGGGTGGCTCAGTCAGTTGAGCGTCTGCCTTTGGCTTGGATCATGATCCCAGGGTCCTAGGATCGAGCCCTGCATCAGGGTCCCTGCTTGGTGGGGAGTCTGCTTCTCCTTCTCCCACTCCCCCTGCTCATGCTCTCTCGCCTCTCTCAAATAAATAAATAAAATCTTTTTTAAAAAAACAAAAGAACAAATAAATCAGAAACAGACTCATAAACACAGATAACAAAAATGGTGGTTACCAGAGGGGAAGGGATGGAGGGACAGAGGAAATAGGTGAAGAAGATTAAGAGGTACAAACTTTTGGGGCGCCTGGCTGGCTCAGTCGGTAGAGCACGTGACTCTTCATCTCTGGGCTGTGAGTTAGCCCCACATTGGGCATGGAGCCGAATTAAAAAAAAATAAATAAAAGAGGTACAGACTTTCAGTTATAAAATAAATAAATCAGAGGGATGAAAAATACAGCACAGGGAATACAATCGGTAATATTATAATAATTTCACATGGTCAACAAATGATAACTACAGTTCTCATGATCACTTCTCATTTTGTAATGTATATAATTGTGAAATTACTATGTTGTACACTTAAATCTGATATTGTATGTCAATTGTACTTCAGTTTATTTTTACTTATTTATTTAAAGATTTTATTTTGTTTATTTGACAGACAGAGATCACAAGTAGGCAGAGAGGCAGGCAGAGAGAGAGGAAGGGAAGCAGGCTCCCTGCCGGGCAGAGAGTCCAATGTGGGGCTCCATCCCGGGACCCTGGGATCAAGAACTGAGCCGAAGGCAGAGGCTTTAACCCACTGAGCCACCCAGGCCCCCTGTACTTCAGTTTAAAAAAATAAAAAATACACTAGAAAGTGCAGAGGCCCCTTGGTGGCTCAGTCAGTTGAGCATCTGACTACTGATTTCAGCTCAGGTCATGATCCCATGATCAGCGTTACGATCTCAGGGTCATGAGATTGAGCCCAGCCTCTGGCTCCGTGCTCAGTGGAAAGATTGCTTGAGAGTCTCTCTCCCTCTCCCTCTGCCACACCCCTGCAACTCATGTGTGTGCTCTCTCTCTCTCTAAAATAAAAAAATAAATCTTTTAAAAAATGAAATGTACGGTTTAGTGGTTTTTGGTATATTTACAGCTATGTGCAATCATTACCACAGTCAATTTACAATTTCTAAAAAATTTTTAAAGTTTTATTTATTTAATTAATCTCTATCGCCAACATGGGACTAGAACTTACCATCCTGAGATCAAGGGTTGCACCAAATCCAAAGTGTGTGTGCCCGGGGCGTGGGGTCCCCACACTAACAAACAAGGAGAAACTGTCTGACACTAGCTGGGTATCCTGCAATGTAACTCACTTTCACTTAATTCTGACTCTAACCTTGAGATAGCAACAGATTCCACAAGCTGAGGACGGAGTCCTACAAGACGCGCCCCTCCCCTGCCGACTCTAGATGCTAGTCATAAACCCAGGTGCCACCTGCGCGTCTGACGGACCAGCTGTCGATTGCAGGTTCCAACGCCCCTTTCCTGGGTTCGATTAATTTGCTGAAGCAGCTCACAGAAATCAGAGAAACATTTTACCTATTAGACCCCCAGTTTATTATAAAAAGCTATAACTTAGGAAAAGACAGATGGAAGAGACGCACAGGGCAAGGCACAGGGAAGGGGCTCAGAGCTCCCATGCTCTCCAGGGTGCCACTCACCCAGCACCTCTTTGTGTTTATCAGCCCAGAAGCTCTTAGAACGTTGTCCTTTTGGGTCTTTGTGGAGGCTTCATTACGTAGTCACAGTTGATTAAATCACTGGCCATTGACCATTGACTCAACCTCCAGGCCCTCTTCCCTCTCTGGAGGTTTAGGGAAGGTACTGAATATTCCATTCCTATAATCACATGGTTGATTTCCCTGGCAAGCAGCCCCCATCTTAAGGGCTTTCCAGGGGTGCCTGGGTGGCTCAGTGGGTTAAGCGTCTGCCTTCGGCTCAGGTCATGATCCCAGGGTCCTGGGATCGAGTCCCAAGTGGGGCTCCCTGCGGGGATCCTGCTTCTCCCTATGCTCCTGCCACTCGCCCTGCTTATTCTGTCTCTCTCTCTCAAATAAAGGGATAAAATCTTAAAAAGGGGGGAGGGGCTTGCCAAAAGTCTCCTTTTTAACATAACGAAAGACACAAAGCTCACTCTTACCACAGGAAATTCCAAGGCTTTTAGGAGCTCTGTGCCTTGGAACAGGGTCAGAAACTAAATATATATTTATTATAAATCACAATATCACATATGGTGACTCTGTGTTTAACTGTCTGAGGAACTGCTTTCGAGAGTGGCTACGTTGTTTTATACCCGTACCCGCAGAGTCTGAAGGTTCTCATTTCTCTGCGTCCTTGCCCAGTGCTTGTTATAGTGTGACTTTTTGATTACAGCCATCCTAGTGGATAGAAAGTGTTATGTCATTCCAGGTTTCACTTGCATTTCCCTAATGACTAATGATGTCAGAGCACCTGGCCGGCTCAGTCGGTAGAACATGCTGACTTTTGATCTCAGGTTCCTGAGTTCAAGCCCCACTTTGGGCCTAGAGCTTGCTTAAAGAAACAAAGAACAGGGACACCTGGCTGGCTCAGTCGGTTAAGCATCTGACTCTTGATTTTGGCTCAGGTCATGATCTCAGGGTCATGGGGGCGCCTGCTTAAGATTCTCTTTCGCGCGATCTCTGCCCCTCCCCCCACCAAAGAAAACAAAATGAAGTCCCAAGAACTAATTATGTTGAGCTTCTTTTCATGGGCTTGTTGGAGACTTGCATATATACCTTTGGAGAAATGTCTGTTCAAGTCCTTTGCCCATTTGTAAGGCAGGTTGTTTATATTTTTTTTGTGGTTGAGTTTAGGATTCTTTATATATTCTGGATACTGGACCCTTATGAGATATTCACTTGCAAATATTTTCTGCTGTTCTGTGGGGTGTCTTTTAAAAATTTTTTATTTATTTGACAGAGACACAGAGAGAGAGGGAACACAAGCAGAGGGGGTGGGAGAGGGAGAAGCAGGCTCCCCGCAGAGCAGGGAGCCCAATGCGGGGCTCGATCCCAGGACCCTGGGATCATGACCCGAACTGAAGGCAGCCGCTTAACAACTGGGCCACCCAGGCACCCCTGTGGGTAGTCTTTTTACTTTTCCACTAGTTGTCCCTTTGAGGCCCGAAAGTCTTTAATTTTGATGAAGTCCCATTTCTCTATTTCTTGTTTTGTTTCTTGTGCTCTTGAGTTCAAATCTATGATTTCAGTGCCAATCAATATTCATTGAGTACCTTCCATCTACCAGGAACTAGGGGTACTGTGGTAAATAAGTCAGACTTGGTCCCTGTCCTCATGGAACATCAGGCTCGTGGTGGCAGGGGAGAGAGTGGTCTGCTAACTGCTGGCATGGTTTCCTCCAGTGTAATAAAGACTATGAAAAAAAAAAAAGACTATGAAAAGGGGCAACATGAGTGAGGTTCTAACGTAGGCTGAGGGGCAAGGAAGTCCTCCCCAAGGTGGTGGCTAACATCTGAAGGATGAGCGGGAGTGGGCCAGGTGAGGAGGGCAAGGAATAGAGGGAAAAGTATTTCTGGAGAGGGAACAGCATGTCGGAATCCCAGAGCTCAGAAGAACATGGCTCTTCGAAGGATCATTGAGGATGACTGTGTGGCTGGAGCAGAGGGAGGGAGGGAAAAGGGTGGGAAGGGGAAAAGGGAGAAAAGGACTTGGGGAGGGAACATAGAGCAAGAAGAAAGGTTTGCTGAGACTTCAAGCTGGTAAACGCCGGCAATCAAAGCTGTAGGAGGTTGTGGGAGACTAGAGAAGGAAGTTTCAAGGAGTAGGAAGTAGCCAACATTGGCCCGTGAGGCCAAGAACTGAATTAAGATAACGACTTGCCTTTGGCAGCTGGAGGGGGGGTGTCATCCCTGGAGACGCTCGTGGAAGCACTCGAGTTGGAATGATGGTGGTAGAAAGCAGAATGCAGAGGGCTGAGGAGAGATGAAGAGGTGAGGAGACGGAGAAACGGAGGGGAGGAGACCTCCCCTTGGAGAGGCTTGGCTGTGAAGAGGAGAGGGAGAGCCATGAGACTGGGCCAGAAGGTGGGGGGAATGGGAGTGACTTAGGCCTGTTTGTCCCCCCAGGAGCCTGGCTTCTTAATAAGTGTTTACTACACTGAACCACACTGATGGGGAGCTTGGAGGTACGGGAGAGGGACAGCTGGGAGCATTAAGCTCTGGGAGGAGCCCGTGCAGAGAGCTGATGTCCCATCACGAGAGGAGACAGGCATCGCCTTCCTTCAAATGAGCAGAAATAGGAAGGAGGTCTTTGGAGGCCGGGTGTGGAATGGTGGGTAGGGGGATGGAAGGGGGCACTTGTGTAGGTAATAGGGTCAGCAGACGAAGGACTTGCAGGCTTTTATTCTCCTCAGAGGTCTTCGGGTTTAGCCCTGACTCTGGTTTATGTCTTTATCCAGAAACTATATCTCACCTACTTTGCGTTTGGTGGGCCCTTCCTAACTCGCTGCTTTGACTTCTGTGGGCCCGGGGAACAAGACCGCTCAGCTTGCTACGATTCTAAGGCCCGAGTATGTCGGCTGCAGATAACATCAGCAGAGGAAGCAACATCTCCTTTGAGGAATGGGGGAGAGACAGGAACCTGCAATCGGGGCGCATGCACTTTCGAGAGAGGTTAACAGGGGTGACCACAAGCGCTTTCCCGGACCACCCTCGCCGAGAAACCAGCTTGCCCACAACGGGGCCGCTGCACGCCTCTGCATTCCTCCAAGCTGCGGCCCGTTTTCTCTGCAGTGCACGGGGGCTGCGTCTGTGTGATCTCAAACCCTTTGAGCCCCGCCAGGGAGACTGGATCGGTTCCCTCTCACTGGCAAGGAAAGTATGACTCAGAGGGAT
Source organism: Enhydra lutris kenyoni (assembly GCF_002288905.1). Classification (NCBI taxonomy): domain Eukaryota; kingdom Metazoa; phylum Chordata; class Mammalia; order Carnivora; family Mustelidae; genus Enhydra; species Enhydra lutris. The sequence goes on along the minus strand of NW_019154137.1, from coordinate 3,092,014 downwards.
GAGGGACCCGTAGTGGGCACTGGAACCCTGGTCAGGCCGAATGCCGTGCCCCCCCCAGTGGTTTTGAACCTCGATCCGGGGGTCACTGTGTGCTACCATCTGTTCACCCGGGCCTTTGCCACTTTTACACCTGGGGCCTCGAGGTAAGCTTCGAGAAGGCAAGTTCTAGGGTGGAAACAAAAAGTTTGAAAGCCAGTGCTCTCCACAGGGTTCTTGGAACTTCTCAGCTGAAGCCTGACTTTTCTCGAAGCGTTTGGCCAGAAACCTTTGCTTGCGTGATACTCCAACCCCCGACCCCCCAACCCCCGTTGTCGCCGTGCTCCCTGACACATCCATCCTCCTCCACATGACTGCCAGAGGGACTCCTCTAGAACCCCATCAGGTTTCTCCTCTGCTTGGAAACCTTCTGTGGCTCCTGGCTACCTTTAGGTTAAAATTTCTGTGCCTCTTTCGGCATGATCTACGCGGCCCTTAGTGATCTGAGCCCCCATCCACTTCTCCAGCTTTGCCCTTAATCACTCCCCAGCTCCCACCTTCCTGCCTAACCGGCTGACTTACATTTCCCGGTACTTGCTCTCTTCTCCCAGAAGTCCTCCTGTCCATCCTCCCGTCCTCCCAGAGGCTCTGCCAGGAACCTCCCCCCCACCCCATCAACAAACTCCCACTCACCCCTCGAGCCTCAGATCAGACCTTACCTTCCTCTCTGGAAAGCCTTCCCTTATCTTTGGCCTGGGTCAGGCCCCGCCCTGGTGCAGCACAGCGCCCCTCCCCCAGCTGCCACGCTCACCTGTCACAGCCCTGCTTCTGTCATTTTTCTTGTCCCTTGCTCCACCAGAACGCAGATTTGTATCACCTGCCTAACTCCGTTTCGCTCCCCTGGAAAGCAGTTTCTTAGGGAATTTGTTCTTTCTCTTGGGGTGAGCATACCAGTCTTGCCTCAAAAAGCATACCAGAAATGCCAATGGCTTGATGTTAGGCATGGAGAGTTTTCAGCATGGGAGTTTGTCCCCTGCAGCCAAACCTCAATTTTACATGGAGGAGGTAGGCTAGGGACTATCACATGATGAGAACAATCTGTGGGAAGAAGAGCTGACTGCAGGAGAAATGAAGGAAAGCGCTTTCAGACCTTCCAGCTGACTTGGTTTTCTTGTTGGAAAAAGCAGGGCCGATATCTGTCTCCGGTCCCCAGATCTGCTAATAGTTAAGATGCTTAGGTTCAGACTTTTCCCATGAAGAGGAGACCGCCGTTCTAAATGTCCTTTGAATGGCGGGCAAAGGCACAAGCCACTCTTCCCTCCAAGCCAGGAGCCCGCAGACCCAGCCATTTGGCAGGAAGGCCCTGTCCCAGCAGTCTCCGCCAAGCCCCACCAGCCTGGGCAGCTGTCAAGGGCGACTGGGCGTGGGGGCGGGGGGGGGGGGGGGGGGGGGAGCAGGGAGGACTGGGGGGGGCGGGGCTCCTGGGTGGCTCAGTTGGGCAAGCTTAAGTGTCTGACTTCCAATCAGGTCCTGATCTTGGGGTCCAGGGATGGAGCCCTGCTCAGCGGGGAGTCTGCTCATCCCTCTCCCTCTGCCCCTCCCCTCTGGCTCATGCTCGCTCTCTCTCAAATAAATAAATGCTTAAAAAAAAACTATAAAATGGGCACAGGGTAGAGGGAGTTATGCCAAACGCTAATGCCAGCCGCCAGAATGCAGGAACCTTTCTCCCTCCCCCTTTCAAACACTGAAGAAGTTCATTGAGAACGAAAAGTCAATGCTATGTCACACTGTGTAAATTTGTTTTAAGGTGTAGTTCCTACAAACATGTGACAGGCTGAAAACATTGATAGGGAAGGTGTGGACCGTTTCATGGATGAGAAGAACTAATGGGTAATTAAGGGAAGGTCGGAACATTTCGAGCACAGAGGAGGTAATAGAGGGGGCAAATGGGACTGCCAGGCAGAGATGGAAACCTGTATGGATGAGCCCAGGGTAGTGTTTCTGGGCTTTCTGTGTTCTGTGATGACTGTTTCTCCCTGGTGTTCAAGGGCAGGGATCAGAGGGCTGGGGATACAACAGTCCATTGCAAGTGTGGCCCAAGCTTCTAGGGTTACAGCACTATTTTGAAAATGCACTGCTCTCTGGGGCACCTGGGTGGCTCAGTGGATTAAGCATCTGCATTCGGCTCAGGTCATGATCCCAGGGTCCTGGGATCGAGACCCGATTCAGGCTCTCTGCTCAGGAATCTGCTCCTCCCCCTGCCAATTCTCTCTCTCTTGCTCATATTCTCTCTCAAGTAAATAAATAAAATCTAAAAAAGAAGAAGAAGAAGAAAGAAAGAAAGAAAAAGAAAATGCACTGTTCTCTAAGGCAGCACGAATCCCTAGCCACTAACTGCTTTCCCTCTTTTCAGCCAAAGTCAACCCTCCTGTATTCTATCCGTTTCATACAATCTCTGAATGGGAGCCAGTTTCCAAACTACAACTTATATATTAGTTGTAATTAAAAAGCAATGCCCAGGATTAGAGCCCTATCTTGGAAAAAGCGTCCTTGGGTGTGTCTCACAGGAGGGCAGAAGTCAAGGTAAATTATTTGACTCACCACAAAATATCAGAAATGTACATTTGGAGATTTTTTCCTTTTACTACCCCTCTGCCCCCTACAGACAATTCGTCTAGGATGAGACTTGTGCCGGAAGCGGGACCTAATTGTCTCAAAGAGCCCGGGAGAAAGGCAAACTGTGTGTCTCTACTCAGAGCCAAGGTGAATGCAGCTCCTTCCAGCACGCCGATTCGCCCACTGTGGGAACAAGGTCCAGAGCCACCCCGACCACTAGCTCAGGGCCATGGGTTGGTGAACTCTTCCCCCGGAATGTAGGAAGCTTCCGACACTCAGTGGTTAATGAAAAAAAAAAGTCACTCAAAGGACAGCTTTGTCATGTGAAAAGAAAACATACCCTGCTTTAATATGCTTAAGAAGGCATACGAGATACATTAGAAAAAAAAAACAAAAACGGTAAATCCTGGACGTCTCAGGAGCAGGATGGGGGAAAGGGTGACTCTGCCCGCAGCAGGAGCTGAGGCAAGCCCACAGGCAGGCGCGTCCCCCCTCCCTATCCGTGCTCTCCAGTCTTAAGTCATTCTTCTAGCAAGTGCTTCCCAGTACACCCAGAGCTTCGCCTGCCCAGAAACGGCTCCTGGAAGCCCAGCGTTTCCTCTCCCAAGCAGGACCTTCCCCCTACCCCTAACTCCTCAGTGCCCTAGTTTTGGGACTCGGCCCCAGGACAGCTGGGTCTTTGCTCTCTCTCGGTGAGGGTGTCCTGATCCACAGGTCTCCTGGCCGGTGGCTGTAGGAGACCTGGGACAGGTACGCGTGACAAACCTGGAGGTGGTCCGCTGCTTGCCGGCACGACGCACTCGGCTGCGGCAGGAGCCGCCGCACCTTCGGGTGGGGCCCGAGACCACCCGCGACCGAGGCCTCGACCGCAGCGTCACGGTCCCTCCACGCTCTTCAGTCTCTGTCGCCCTCAACGGTCCTGGAAGAAGGGGAACATTTGGCGGAGAAGGCCCTGAATTTGGACCACCCGGCTGCCCGTATAGTTCTTTTCCTTGCAAGGCGACGCCGCCGCTCTTGCCGGGGCCTCCACGGAGCTCGTGCCCACCCAGCTCGGGGTCCGTCGCGGCGCCCACGCGGCGCCGCCGCTGCTGTTGTTGTTGGCGTTGATATGCTCGCAGCCGCCCACCGTCTCCCAGTCCTCGGCCCCCGACAGCTCCCGCAGGCTCTGGGGCGCGTCGGGCCGCAGGTAGTGACAGGCCCGGTGGCCGCTGTAGTCGCGACGCGAGGGGTCGGCCCCCAAGGCGCCCACCAGCACCTTGATGACCATGTCGTGGCCCTGCAGGGCCGCCAGGTGGAGGGGCGTGAGACCGCCGCTGCCCGAGGCGCTCACGTCGAGCTGCAGGCCGCGGCGCTGGGCGAAGTCGTGCACCAGGATGAGCTCCTCGTGGCACCCGTGCTTGGCCAACCAGTGCAGCACCGTGTAGCCCGTAATCGGGTCGCACCGCAGCAACAGGGCGGGCTCGGCTTCCAGCTGCTCCCACAGCACCTCGAGGCGGCCCTCGGCGGCCGCCAGTATCCACGCGTGCTCGTGGGGCTCAAGGCACAGCCCGACGCCGCCCGGTCCGTTGGGCCCGGCCGGGGACGGCTCCTCTGCGCGCTCCTCCGACGGCCAGCCGGCGGGGGCCGCCCCCTGCAGCCCCAGCAGCTCCCGCAGCGCTCCCCGCCGGCGGCCGGAGCCCGCTGCCGAGAGCAGCATTGAGCCGTGGAGGAGGGGGTCCCGGGAGGGGGTCCCGGCGTGGCCCCGGTACCTGCCCAGGGTGGCGGCCTCCACTCTCCAGGGGCGGAGCTGCGGAGCGCTTCGCGGGCTCAGCTCGGTGGCGGCGAGGGAGTCCTTGGGCCCCGGGCTCGCGGTCCCTTGGGGCTCGGCCATGGTCCTGCCGCTGCTGCCGCGGCGCTTCCAGGGTCGAGCGTTCGCTGCCCTTCCCGGGCCCCTCCGGGAGAGGAACTGGCGCTGGCGTTGGGGAAGGAAGCGGCTTGAGCAATTGGGCTCGGAGGGAGGGAGTAAAGGAGGGGAGGGAGAGGGAGGGAGAGACCCGGCGAGCCGAGGGAGGGCCCCGGCGCGGAAGGTGAGAGGCGTGGAGGGGTGGGAGCTCCGAGCCGGGTCCCCGGGGCCAGTCCCTCTAGCGCCCCGCGGGGACCGACGCCACCTCCGCGTTCCCGGGTCGCGGGCGGCCCCGCCCCAAACGGCCAGGTGAGCCCCGCCTCCCTGACCGCGCGCGACGGTGTGGCAGGCGCGGGTGGGGGCGAGCGGGTCCCGAGCGCCCCAGGGCCGGGCTTCTCAGCATCCCCGCAGCTGCCAGGGTGAAGAGGCTCCAGGGCGCCCCCTCCCCGGCGGGCTGAGCTCGGCCGGCAGCCAAGGCCTCCGGGAGCGCGATCCTTGAGCTCCAGGGCGCTGGCTCCCCGCCCCCTTCCTTCGCCCTTCCTCTTATCTCCTGCACTTTGTCCCCGAGCAGCCTTTGTCCCGCCCCCAGCGTTCCGCCAGGCGGCCTGGGACTCGGGCTCCCCTGCCTTGTCCTTTGTATGGCCTTGACCCTCCCCACAGATCCTGGAGTCGCCCGGGATTCCTGCAGATGGACCAGAGACAAGGGGCCAGGCGGAAGCTATTGGGGGGGACTGGGAAAGGGTACTGGAAAGGGTCTTCCCTTCTTTCGCACGGGTCCCCGCTCAGCCCTCTGCCCTCTTCTCCTCTTTAACCTTTCCCCATTTGGCTCGAAGAAGCTGGCGCAGGTGAATCAGCTGCCACGGGAATGCTCAGCTCTCTTCAGCCCTCAGCAGGGAGGTGTCCCTCTTGACTCCGTGAGGATATTTTACCTTATCCTGAGGGTGGCCTTCTCTTTGCTCTTCCCTTCCCTCAATACTCAGTAAGTGGTAGTTCTTGCCTCCTACCCCAACCACGTTAGGGAGCTCAGTTAGTGAGTGCCAGGGACCCTCACAGAAGATTCTCGAGTCAGAGAGGGACACAGCAGTGATTAAGGTGGTGTTTAGGAAGAGGACTCCAGGAGAGGCAGACAAGAAGCCAGGATACTGTTCCAACAGTCTAGGCCAAAGGCGATGGGAGTTCAAGCCAAGCCAGCCCACTCGGCTGGGCCCAAGTGTGACAGAAGCTATCAGAGACTTTCCTCCTTGGCCCTCAAATATTTTGCCCTAAATATCTTGAGCTTTCCTTCATGACAGCCTATGCATTTGTAATCAATGTTTGAACATTTTTTTAAAAGATTTTATTTATTTATTTGACAGAGAGACAGCGAGAGAGGGAACACAAGCAGGGGGAGTGGGAGAGGGAGAAGCAGGCTTCCCACTGAGCAAGAAGCCAGATGTGGGGCTCAATCCCAGGACCCTGGGATCATGACCTGAGCCAAAGGCAGATGCTTAACGACTGAGCCACCCAGGCGCCCCTCTTTGAACATTCATTGTGGACCAGACCCTGTGCTAGATGCTTTATATGTATGTTAACACTTTCCATCCTCCCCGCTAAGTATTATTGCTGTCTCCAGTTTACGAAGAGGTTTAGTCCACTTGCTCAAGGTCACCCAGCAGGAAGTGGCAGAGCAGGTCTGTGTGACACCATAGCCTTTGTTCTGGCCCTGAGGGAGCCCAGAGGGACTGGCATTCACTCAAGCCAGGTTTATCAACTGCAGATCACTCACACAAGCCCCAAATTCCAACACAAGAGAGGGACTCTCCCCAACCTGAGCATATCTTGAAGTCGCCCTCCTCTTTTAGAATGTCCTCCCTCAGAGCTTCTCTCTATGGAATTTCTCCCCATCCTTCAAGGTTGGCCTCAGCTCCCACCTTCTCCAGTGTGACTCCTCCAATGACCCCAGCCCAGAGTGATCGCTCTCCCTCTCCCTCTCTTTCTCCCAGCCCGGCTGCTGGTCTTCCGTCTCCAGCCCCCAGCACAGACTGCCCTATGTCGTGTGGCTCTTCCCTTGCTCTGACATGCCAGCTCCACTCTCAACTCGTGGATGACTGTGTCATACTATCCTGCAGGAGAACTAGCTGTTGCCTTGCTCTGGTTTGGCCGCATGGGAAGCCGTGATTGTGTGTGCATGTGAAGGGGGACGCTGTGTGCTGGTGTGTTGGGGGGGGTACGTCTGCAGCCGCAGCGTCCGTGCCCACGCCCACATCCCTGCCTCAGACAGTACCCGCGGGACCCTGGAAACAGCTCCCTGATTGGTTTCACTGGTTCATAAAAAAGAAGATAGGGATCGCGTAGTTGTTTCCCTGAGCCAACTAGCCAAAGCGACCTCCTGGCCTTTGCTGACTCCTCAGCGACCAGACCCAGGCCCAACGTGGGCCTCAAGCTTTCAGGCTTTCATTTTCAAAATGAACCCTGACTGACAAGCAGCTACTTCCGTTGCTCTGGAAACTCCCCTCCATAACCCCAAATTTGTAAACACCAAACCACACGCATGCATACACACTTCCAGAATATGCAAACAGCTGCAGCAATGTTTTTTTTTTAATCAAAGTGCCAGCATGGAGAATGCAGGATGGAGGAATGCTTGGACTCTTAATTTTCCTCGCCACTAAGCAAGCATGTCCCTTCCCTATCAGCACTAATAATATCTCTTGTTCCAGTCCAAAGACCGCGAAGGCGGTGGCCGGACCAGCACCACATACCTATGACGCACGCGCCTTTGCTTAGCTCTGTTGCCAGAGACTCGAGCCCTGGTACCTCCCTAGGTCACCAGTTGCATACGCGGGTCCCCAAAGCCACCACACCCTGTCTCTGTTCTGGTAGAGAGGGTCTCTGGAATTTCAGAGCTGGTTGTGGGGTAGAGGATGCAGGAGGCAGAAAGGACAGTGCTGACCGTCCCCCCTCCAAAACGAAGATGCCCATCACCTTGAGGTGGCTGTCCCCTCCCAAGGGAGTGGGGCAGAAGTCCCTCAAGCCCTTGGAAATAGTCTCCCCCAAAGGTGCATGCGGGGTGTCTATTTGGAGTGGCTATTTGCATTTCAAATGCGATGCCTGTTGTTTCTTCCAAATAGCCTCTCTGATGTACTTGTGGGTTCCTTTACAGATCCTGGACTATTTGAACTCAAACTTCACGTTTCGTTGGTCATTTCTTCATTTTTCAGATGTGGTTTAACTGTCAGAAAGGATGGCAGGAGGCAGAGAAACTTAAAGCCCAAGTGTTAGGCATACATTGAAACTCAGTCTCAGTGAAGAGAGGCTCGTGTATCTTAGAAGTCAGTGGGGAGTGATAATTAGAAGTCAGTGGGGAGTGATAATTGATCTGCAAAAATGTAATTTGCACGCAACTTATCAGGAACATGTTCCTTGGGGGAAGCCAAAGGCACATGCATTGTTGGTTCTCAGTGGCATTTGCCAGTGAAGCTTATGGATTTAGAACAATCCACGGCTGCGGAACAGGCAAGAGGGGAATATGTGAAATGTGGGAAGGAAAGTCCCTCGGCTTCTATAATCCTTGCTGATGGAGGGAACAGGGAACATTCTTGAGGTTCTAGATATAAAATCGGATTTCTTTCTTCCAGAAACCAGTGCTGATCTCATCATGTGACTCTCAATGAAGGAGAAAGCCATGAGAGAAAGCTCCTTTCCCACTGAGCGAAAGAATGTGTGGCTGTGTGTAAATGTGTGTGTGAGTGTATGCCTGAGTGTGTGTTCGTGTGTGTGTACACACTGCCGGGCATAACTGTCTCTGGTTGTCATTTTCCCCTTTCTGAGTGTCAGGGCTTTACGTGAGGACACCCCTGGGGAAGGTTTAACGTTCTAAATACCTTTTCCTTGGCTGATAGAACAAATCACTTAAAAACACTTTAAAAATCCTTTCCTAGTACTTTGGAATTACCTCCCCCTACCTCAATCCTTCAGTAAAGTGGCATGTACTTTCTAGAAAAAAAGCTGTGAGCTTACTCCGGGATCAGGGTAAGCTTGCAACAGGAGAAGGTGTTAGGCCCTGCTGACTTCGTGAACGATGGGACCAGGGTTTTTCAAAATGGCTGAGGAGAAAGGGGCTTGCAGGGAGCAGAAAGAAATCTTTCGGCCCTGGTGCAAACAGGAAACTTCCTAAAACTTGGGCTGTGGGGCGCCTGGGTGGCTCAGTCATTTAAGCGTCTGCCTTCAGCTCAGGTCATGATCCCGGGGTACTGGGATCTAGCCCCTCATCAGCTTCCCTGCTCAGTGAGGAGTCTGCTTCTCCCTCTGCCCCTGCCCCTCCCCTCTGCTCATGCTCTTTCTCTCTCTCATAAATGAATAAAAAGTCTTTTGGGGGGAGGGAGTGGCAAAGCAAGGTTTATTGAGTGATAGCAAAGTAATAGTTCAAAGCTCCCGAGGAGGAAGGGGACCCGAGAGGGTTGCCCTAAAAAAATAAAAAATCTTTAAAAAATTAGTAAATAGTTAAAAAGAGACTCAGGCTGCAAAAGCTTATCTGGATTCCACGTGTCAGGCATGGGCCCTGAAGTGTGACAAGAAAAAAAAAATTCCAGTGCTCATTATACTGCTCCTACTGGTGACAATATCACATCCCAGAAAAACCTGAAGCATTACCATGTGGAGACACACGAGGGCGCTCTAACCAACTAGCACTCCAGCGAACCAGAAAGGTCTTCCAGATGTCAACCTGGGAGGAAAGAAGCATTTGCAGGTCCTTTGTCCATGTGGATTCAGGTTTTTACCCACGTGGCTCACCGTGGGTCCTTAAGTAGATGCCAAGAGGGAGGTGCTAGCATCAGGGCCTGTGGGGAGAAGGCCGGGGTGCCATCTTGAAGAGAATGGGAACAATCTGGAAAGAGAAGGAGGATGGTGAACAAAGTGAGGGGTAGGCTTCTGTAATATGTAAGGCTTGGAATAATAATCCCTTGTGATTTTCAGAGTGCTTTCATCTTTCTTTCTTTCTTTGACAGAGATCACAGTAGGCAGAGAGGCAGGCAGGGAGAGGGGGGAAGCAGGCTCTCCGCTGAGCAGAGAACCCTATGTGGGACTCGATCCCAGGACCCTAGGATCACGACCCGAGCCGAAGGCAGAGGCTTTAAGCCACTGAGCCACCAGGCACCCCTGCTTTCGTATTTCTTAATGATCTCTTCGACCCAGGCAGCAAGACTGTGAGGTATGTGGTAAAGACAGTACTTACATCCAATTCACACAGAAGACTGAGAGAGGTTAAGTGACCTGCTCAGAGTCACACAACTCAAAAATGGTGGGGCAGGGTCTGTGCTCCCTGCCTCCATATCATGCTCCCTTCCTGGGTCTGGTGGGCCAAGGCAGCTGACAGCATCACTGTGTAGTGCAGGAATGTTATCTGTGCTGCCTTCTGGCTTCTGTTTCTAATCCAGACAGCCCGTGCCACAAATCACCCAATGGAGCCCTCCTTAGTAATAATGGTGACAGCTTCCTGCTGGTCCTGAGCGCTTGGGTGCCTGGCAGGTCCTGTGCTAAGCATTAAACGTGTGAAATCATACGTGAAAGCTCATAGCCGTTCTATTCCCAGCAGCCGAAAGGTCAAAACAATCCCAGTGTCCAACAGGTGAGTGGATAAACCAAATGTGGCAGATCCACGAAGTGGAATATTATGTGGTCGTCACAAGGAATGAAATCATGACACATGCCACAACGTGGAGGGATCCTGAAAACATGAGGCTAAGTGAAAGAAGCCAGGCACAAAAGACTGCATACTGTCTGATTCCCTTTATGCAAAATGTCCAGAAGAGGCAAATCCATAGAGACAGAAAGTAGGTCAGTGGTGGCCAAGGCTGGGGGGGGGTGCAGAGACAGGAAAGGACTATTGGGGAATGACTGCTGATGGGTACAGGTTTCTTTCTGGGGTGTCCAAAAGGTTCTGGAGTTAGATCGTGGTGATGATTGTGTAACTGTGTGAATATATGAAAAATCACTGAGGTGCACACTTTGAAAGGGTGAATTACATGGTATGTGGATTATATTTCAGTGAAGTTGTCACCAAAAAAAGTGCATTCTCTCTCTTAATCTTTACAAGTCTAGGAGGTGGGGACTAGTGAGAAATTGAGGCCCAATGAAAATAATAACGTGGTCACATTCGCTCAGCTAGGAAGTGTCAAGGGAACCCATCCAGCTTGGCTTGCCTGCAAGGCTCATGCCTGTGATCGAGTCTCCCTCAGAGAGAGGATGCTGTTAGGGCCAACACTCCCCGAGGACCTACTATGTGCCAAGCGCATTCCATTCATGATCTTGCTGACGCTTGAAACAAGGTAGATACTATGAAAGCAGTCGTCCTCCAACTTTTTCTTTTTCTTTTTCTTTTACAGAGAGAGAGGCCGTGTGCACGCGCACGAGTCAGGGTGGGGGGCAGAGGGAGAGGGAGAGAGAGAATCCCAAGCAGGCTCCATGCCTAACATGGAGCCCAATGCTGGGGTCAATTTCACGATCCCAAGATCATGACCCGAGGCAGCCGAAATCAAGAAGTCAATGCTTAACCAACTGAGCCACTCAGGCGCCCCACTCTCCCAAATTTTGATTGCACATACCTCGAATGAAAATATCCTGAGCCCATATTCCCCACATTTGAGTGTTTTATAATTTCAAAGCGATGTGTGTTACTCTATTAATATACAATGTATATTAGAAAGCCTGCACAAAAGGGACATTTTCATGGGTGAGACAAGGATGAGATAAACTGATTTCAAATAATTTAAACTTTTTATGTACTTAGAGTATAAAATTGATTTTTACTGTCACTACAATGTTATCATTAATAAAACTTTTCACAAGAGAATGTGACTGTGTATGCTTCATTTTTTAAAAAAGATTTTATTTATTTATTTGACAGACAGAGATCACAAGTAGGCAGAGAGGCAGGCAGAGAGAGGAAGGGAAGCAGGTTCCCCGCTGAGCAGAGAGCCCGATGCGGGGCTCGATCCCAGGACCCTGGGATCACGACCTGAGCCAAAGGCTGAGGCTTAACCCACTGAGCCACCCAGGCACCCCGTATGCTTTATTTTTTAAAAAAACTTCAGCTTAGGGGCACCTGGGTGGCTCAGACTAGTGAAGTGTCTGCCTTCAGGTCAGGTCATGATCCCGAGGTCCTGGGATCGAGTTCAGCGGGGAGTCTGCTTCTCCCTCTCCCTCTGCCCCTCCTCCTGCTTGTGCTCTCTTACTCTCTCTAAAATAAATAAATAAAATCCTTAAAAAAAAAAACAAACCAGACCTCAGCTTAACGCTAATATAGCTATGCAAAGGTGTAATTCTGACCTTAGTTAATTTCAGCACTTTGCCTCAGGGGCTGTCATAGATGAGAAAGATACCAGCCGCCAACAGAAGGCAAATTCCACTGGCTGGGCTTACTACATCATGCTTCTCATTTTTCAATTCCACCCACCAATTATGCAATGGTTTTTGATAAAAATTCAGCTGACAAACGATCACCTTTTCTGATGTCGATCATTTGTTCTTGCCAACCAGTCAGCCTCCATTGCGCTTTTGTGTTTTTAACAAATGTCTCCCAAACCCACAAAAACTCTACATTGGAAAGATTTTAAACCAGGGCAGAAAATTTCAGTCCCAGGTCTGTAAGTGCAGATACAAGAGGTTTTCTAGGTATGCAACTTACGTCATTTTTGGCAATAAAATTACGTAACAGTGAAAAACACATGTATCCCTTTTCCGAATGTCCTCTCCGTTTACTGAGTTTCCTTCCAAAGCGGTTACTTTTCCACCCATTGTTAAAATACCAAGTTAAGGGGCGCCTGGGTGCCTCAGTGGGTTAAGCTGCTGCCTTCGGCTCAGGTCGTGATCTCAGGGTCCTGGGATCGAGTCTCCCATCGGGCTCTCTGCTCAGCAGGGAACCTGCTTCCCTCTCTCTCTGCCTGCCTCTCTGCCTACTTGTGATCTCTGTCTGTCAAATAAATAAATAAAATCTTTAAGAACAAACTAACTAACTAACAAATAAATAAAATATCAATTTAACCTTGAATAGCTAGATTGGATGTGCTTATTATTATTTTTTTAATGTTCACTGACTGCCATAGGATACCAGGGAAGAAGTCAGTAAATTCGAAACAGGTTATCTTTGTGGGAAAGGAAAGCGTATCTTTTAGGTTGAAACTCTTTTAAGGACTTTGTCACAAAATAAACAGTTAGCTTCTGTGTGCTACCAAAGTGACAACGGTAGTATCATTCTCTACCTTGTTACAAAATAGAACACTGTAAAGATTTTACTATGTATCAAAAGATCTAGTTTCTGTACCATACTGAATGAACCCGGTAACACTTTGCATATTTCAGGCTTCAGTATCTTAGCTGCAACAGCTTGCCAACTTTCTCAGTAAACTTACCTTGAAACTTACCCCACCTTTTGGAAAAAGTTCCTGTCAAAGCAGCACTACTGTATTTCCAGTTTTTCTATAAGATATTTTAAAAGATTAGGGGATACCTGACCAGCTCAGTGGGTAGAGCATGTGACTTGATCTCAGGGTCATGAGTTCAAGCCCCATGTTGGGTGTGGAGCCTACTTAAAAAAAATTTTTTTAAATAATAAAATAAAGAGATGCCTGGGTACTCAGCAGGTTGAGCATCTGCCTTCAGCTCAGGATATCATCCCAGGGTCCTGGGATCCAGACCCCCATCGGGCTCCTGCCTGCTTCTCCCTCTCCTCCCTGCTCGTGCTCTCTCTCACTGTCTCTCTCACTCTCTCAAATAAATAAATAAAATCTTTAAAAAAATAATAAAATAAAATAATTAAACCAGTCATTTTTTAAACCAGTCATGTTTTGATCAAATTACATCTTTCTCTTTATATCTTTTTTTATGGATTTATAGTAGTTTTTTGTGGATTTCATTAATGAAACAGAAGCTAGCAAATACAAAGCTGCAAATGTTAGAAACATTTTATCCAGCTGTATAGCAAACTTTGCACACTATGTCATTTATTCTAATACTCTGTTCAAATCTTCAGCAATGTTCTCTAGATGCCCTTTCAACAGTATTTGCTGACAAAAGAATGAATTTCAATTTGTCTTTCACATGGATTTATTTTGACCAATTTATTTGCTTTTATTTTTTTTTAAATTTTATCTATTTATTTGAATGGGGGGAGCGGAGAGAGCATGCAAGCAACAGGGAGGTGCAGAGGGAGAGGGAGAAGTGGACTCCCCGCTGAGCAGGGAGCCCAGTGTGGGATGTGATCCCAGGACCCTGAGATCATGACCTGAGCCCAAGACAGATGCTTAACTGAGCCACCCGGGGGCCCTTTTTTGACCATTTTTTAAAAAATTTGACCATTTTTACCATGAAAGGAAAAACCAGTGTTTTCCCAAAGGGATCCCTTTTGTTTTTTATTATTTAGCAAGAAATTCCAAACGAAGATTCTAAACATTTATCTTTACATTTAGTGAGATTTAACAGGAAAATAGGAGATTTGCTGAAAAAGTATTAGAGATTATCTTTTTTTTTAGAAAGATTTATGTATTGGGGCGCCTGGGTGGCTCAGTCATTAAGCAGCTGCCTTCAGCTCAGGTCACGATCCCAGCGTCCTGGGACTGAGCCCCACATCGGTCTCCCTGCTCAGTGGGGAGCCTGTTTCTCCCTCTGCCTGCTCCCCTTACTTGTGCTTTCTCTCTCTCGCTATCAAATAAATAAATAAATAAAATCTTGTTTTTTAAAGATTTTTATTTATTTATCTATTTGACACAGAGAGAAAGACAGCACACAAGCAGGCAGAGAGGCAGGCAGAGAGAGAAGCAGGCTCCCCACTGAGCAAGGAGCCCGACTCGGGACTCGATCTCAGGACTCTGAGATCGTGACCCGAGCCGAAGGCAGCAGCCCAACCGACTGAGCCACTCAGGCGCCCCAATAAATAAAATCTTTAAAAAAAGATTTATATAGTTATTTGAGAGAGCACGCAAGTGGGGAGAGGGGTAGAGGGAGAGAGTCTTCAAGCAGACCCTTGTTGAGCACAGAGCCTGATGTGGGGCTCAAGCTTACCACCCTGAGATCATGACCTGAGCCAAAACCAAGAGTCAGGCACTCAACTGACTGCTCCACCAGGTGCCCCAGAGATTTATTGTTGTGTTCTGGATACCCAGTTTTTTAACATAAATTTACAAAAAATTAGGACATACATACAGAAAAGTGCACAAGTGTACAGTTGATGAATTTTTACAAATTTACCACCAGCACCCAGATCAAGAAACAGAGCATCAGAGCACCCAGAAGTGTCCTTTGTGCCCCTGCCCTTTCATTATACCTTTGGTTCCTAGTGCTGTGTAACAAATCACCCCCAAACTTAGTGGTGAAAAATAACCATTGTATTATGCTCACGGATTCTGCTAATCACGATCCCTTCTCATTATTAGCCAAAATCTCGAGGCAAAGTATACACTTGCAGTGAGTTTGTAATTAACAAAGTGGATGTTAATTACCTACTTGATATTTTTCTGTTTTGTTTCTTTCTTTTTTTTTGTTGTTGGCTGATTTCTTATCAGAATCAATGTGTTCATTGTTGCTATTACTTTATAATGGGGCAGATAAGAAGCTCACACTAGGAATGGAGATGACTCAGTTCTGCCATTTTCCTTTTCCCATTTGTACTTGTGCTCTTCATATTATCTTCATTCGGGCTGTGGTTCTGTAGGCATCCTTTCAAGCCACTTTTCCATTTGGGGAGGACTGGTTTAGTTAAAACCAGATGGTATAATCTGTAAATTCACAACCCAACACAGAAATTGCAGAACTTTGCAGTAAGTTAAAAATAAAATGAAAGAGGGCTGGCGTCACCATCCATCATTCTGCGTCGTGGAATTCCTGTTCCTCAGGACACCCATCTGGGACCATCTCACAAAGGCACTGGATGAGGGTGCCAGCGCCAAGCCACGTGTTGTGTACATTACACTTTAATTTCCCTTGTATCTTTGTCACCAAAGAAATTTACATACATATTTCCTCAGCTGAGGCACATTTCCCTCTGGGTGATCTAGAGCAGAGTGGGGGTTAGGATTAGAGAGACGATGCGGGGGCACGGTTGGAATCTAACTCCCAGTCCCTGGGCGCTGACTCTTTGCAAGACACAGACCTGAGCACCGAATCCTCCTCGCAGCCCTAGGAGGTGGGTCTAAGTGTTGTCGCCATTTCACAGGGGACAGATGGATTAGGGGGCCACCTAATGCCACACCAAAAATGCAATGACTCCAAAATCTGGGCTCTTAACCAACGTGTAGTATTGCCTCTAGACCGTCTGCCTCCTAGACAATGCGGTTTTAGCAAGAACACAGTAAGACTTAGCAACATGCCAGGCGCTGTGACAGCTGCGTACCATGTGCTGTATCTTATTGAATTCAAACAACAGCCTCAAGAGAAAGGAACTCATTTGACAGATGCAGAAACTGAGGCTTGGAGAGGCTCGGCAGCTTGTCCAGGGTCACGGGGCCGCTAGCACGTGGCAGATCTTCTCCCAGGCTGGTGTCCCCTCCGTCATGGCCTTGGGTGGGGGAGTGGGCGGAGTCTCGATAGAGCCAGCCTGTCCTAGGGAGCCCGCTACCGGTGCCATCAGCATCTCCTCCCTGAGCAGATGGAATCCAGAGAGGCCTAGAATGGTTGTGGGCTGACGCCAGTCCAACAGGAGATGAAAAGAGATTGCGAGGTTAGAAGCATTTCTGGAAATTCAATACTACTGTGGCATCTCAGCACATGATTCATTTTTTTAAATCTTACTACAGTATCTGCTCATGACAGATTGGAAATTAAAAAAAAAATAAATAACTCATCTTTCACTACAGATCGTTTGAGAAGCACGAGTATAAACAAATCCTGAGCACCACCCGTGCGCGTGGTCTGTCATTTGGGGAGCAGGAGCGGTCAACTCCAAGCCAGGGAATGACTGGATTCATCCCACGTTGAACCTGATACTGAGGGTTTGTGAGAGACAATAAGGGCCTGACCCTGTTCCTCCTGGGGGTTCGCCAAAGAGGAGGAGACAGTTGGGTTTGGACGATCAAAAGATCCAGTGTCATTTTTATTTTGAGGGCTCGCTTGGTAGTGCTCTGATGGCCATCCGTCAGCAGAGGGCCTCAATGTGCCGTCCTCCAGGTCCACACATGCCACTGTGGTCCTCAGCGCTCGTGGGCACTGCCGTCTTCCCAGAGACAGCTGGCGTGACCCAGTTAACTGCTGTGGGACAGGACAGACAGTGGGAACTAGGACTGGATGGTCAAGTGAGATTTTAGGGCCCTAAGTGCAAGGTCCAGGCGCGTGACCAGACTCCAGCTTTCCCCTTCCACCTTCTGCTAGTGCAGATGCTGCCATCCCAGCTCTGCCCCCTCTGGGCCGCTCTGCCCAACTGCTCCAATCCTAATCGCTCGCCCCCTCACAGAATCCTTGCCGTCTGGAATACCCAACCCAACATGTTATCATGTAGTAGCTTGAATGCTTCTCAGTGACTTATGTCTCATTTTTGCACCTTGGGGAAAGGTCCCCAAAAGCAGGCACAGGGGAAAAGGCAGTCAGAACTGAAGCATGGGGGGTGCCTGGGTGGCTCAGTGAGTTAAAGCCTCTGCCTTGGGCTCAGGTCATGATCCCAGGGTCCTGGGATCGAGCCCCGCATCGGGCTCTTTGCTCAGCAGGGAGCCTGCTTCCCTCCTCTCTCTCTGCCTGCCTCTCTGCCTACTTGTGATCTCTGTCTGTCAAATAAATAAATAGAATCTTAAAAAAAAATAAAAAAAAGAACGAAGCATGGTGGGAAGGGACACGAGGGGGCTGCCCAGGTATCAGAACAGACATCTAAAGTCAGGCTGGTTCAGCAGGAAGGGTGCCCCCAGGCAGAGTCTCCGGGTGCTGTGAGCTACTGATGGCCCGCTGGCCTAGAGCCTGGGTCAGGGCTGAGCCTAAGGCTAAGAGGGTGGGACAGATAGAGACATTCCAGTCATGGAGTGGGGACGAGTAGGGTCTGGGTCATAGGCCAGACCTGAGCCCGCATTGTTCCTTAGCCTGGCATTCAAAGCCCTCCACGATCTGACCCTATTAAAATGATGACAGCATCTGCTGAGCACTGCCGGTGTTTATGAGCATTAACTCATGGAGTCCTCAAACTGGCCTCACCGGTAGGTTCCATTATTATCTCCATTTTACAGATGGGAAAATTGAGGTTCAGAGAAGTTAAGAGGTCACCCCAGGTTGCACAGCTAGCATGTGGTGGAGTTGGGATTCGAACCCAGGCCGTGTGGCTCCAGGACAGATGTTTAGCCAATAGCTTATACTCTGAAACATTTGCCTTACCATCACAACGAGCCTTCAGTGCCTTAAACTGAAGGAGTGGCTCCAATGTGGAGACCTCAGACATGGGAGAACCTGACAGGGGAGAGAATTCTGGTCTTGGAGACCTTTCCCAGAGGCACGCTCAACTCTGCCCTCTGAGCTCTGTGTTTCATGGCGGCCCCCCTGGGAGATGGTGCCTGCCTCTCGAGTGAAGTGAGCGAGGGAAGATAGCTCCTGGCTTGGGCTTATGGCATCTTCCCAAATGACTCAGGGCCTCCAAGCCTTGGCCTCAGCATTTCAGCGGCCCCTGGAAAGGCTGAGCTCACGTGAACATTGTTCTGACTCAGGTGGGCAGGATCTGGTGAGAGCTCAACATGCAGAATTTTGGGGTTTACTTTGTATCACACTTAATTGTCATTCGTTCTGGCTTGGAGATTAAGAAACAGGGCCTGTCTCTGAAACTAATTATATGCTGTATGTTAATTAATTGATTAAAAAAAAGAGAGAGGGCGCCTGGGTGGCTCATTCAGTTAAGCCACTGCCTTCGGCTCAGGTCATGATCTCCGGGTCCTGGGATCGAGTCCCACGTTCGGCTCCCAGCTCAGCAGGGGTAGCCTGCTTCTCCCTCTCCCTCTGGCCCTCCTTTCACTCATGCTCTCTTTCTCTCTTTTTCTTAAGTAAATAAAATATGAAAAAAAAAGAAAGAAACAGGGCCTGTGCCCTTTGAGGCTGTCACCTGTGCCTTCCGTGGCCTTGCGGAAACCGTACTCTTTTCACCTGTCGGTTAGGGCAGGTGTGGACAGTCTCTCACAGCTGCTGCTAAGAGCACGAGCTCTCTGTCTGATGTGCTGGGGTTGGGTTTAGGTTGGTGAAGGGGGCAAGGAGGGCCTTGAGCCCAGCATGGGGTCTCAAAAGAAGACACCAACCCTGGGTCAGCTCCTGCAGGGAATGGCGGGCGCTTCCCACAAACAGGCGGGGAAGGGAGAGGGAGAGAGCTTTGCAGCAGACCCCAAGGCCATGGCTAATGGATTTGCCTGCTGTCTTCGGCACTTGTGCCCCAAGTTGTCAATGCCTTGAAGGAAAACAACCCTGCCTGGCCCAGGACAGCGGAGGGATCAGGGACTCTGACGCCTACAGCTCAGTATTACCCATCGGGGGTCATTCCCATTCTTTGGGGAGTTTGGCTGTTCCCTTAAGGCGCAAGGAACAATCCACCCCAGTTTGGCCACCTGGTCCAGTTTGGCCAGCTGATACCATCCAGGGTTCTGTTGCTAGGGTCCCCTGGCAGTCGGCTTGGCAAGAGCAGGAGGGAAGAATAGTCACTTGATTTGTTTCCTGTCTTCCAGACGCTCAGAGCTGCTGGAAATCCACACGGACGCAGCAACCCGACTTGCTTTCATTCATCGAGATCCAGAGGGAGGACACGTTCCTTCCGAAGACAGCTAGGACCCACATGCCTAATCTAGCAAGTCGGGTAGGGTGAGTTTCACACTTCTCCACACATTTCAAAGTATAATTAAATGTCGGGGCTGCCTCATGCCTCTCCTTCTGTGCTCATGTAACACTTGGTTTTCAGGGCTCTCAGGGATTGAAGATTTTGTAAAGGAACAAAACAGACCAAACACATATGCAAATTATTCATATTTATGAGTGAAAAATGAGTAAGACAACAAATTGATGAGGCTCCGTTACCAAGGCAGGCATTTGATTCCAGGCTGCAAAGGGGGTGGGGTGGGGTGGGGTGTGGGGCACAAGAAGGCGGCCCCACACGGGACTGGCCAGACCCCACCCGGGATATGGTACTCGGGTTTTGGAGCCCATTTGTGGTAGTGGCCCGGAGCGAAGGAACTCCCGATGAGAAATGGTTGAAAGACACTGAGAAAGTTTAGCTGGAGGAGGAGAAGGCTCATGGGGGAACATGACAGCTGCCTTGGAAAAAAACGAAGGGCTGGCCCGTGGGAGAGCTGGAGGGGACTCAAGGCAGAGTGGAGGAGTATAGGGTGAGCTTTGGACTCTGGACCCTGCAGCTGAATTCGTGGCTTTGCAACTTACCAAGGCTGCTCCCTCTGGGAAGTCACCAAATCTCTCTGAGCCTCAGTTTCTTCATTGGTGTGAGGAGGAGGAGACTACCTTCCTCCGTGTGCTCTTGTGAGGATTCGGTGAGAGGTGGTCTATAAAAGAGCGCATGAAATCCGCACCATTCTTGGCAATTTGTATTATTGTGAGTGTCTGTGGCACAGGAGGACAGAGCATGGTCCAGTGGATGAAACTGACCAAGAGGCTGAAACTGAGGGATAGGCTGAAACTGACCCAGAGACTGACTTTGGCACAGCAAAACAGGAGCTCCCCAACCAACAGAAGGATCTTAAGACGCAAATGGCTGCTTGGAGAAGGGGCCATTTCATCATCACTGGAGATGTTCAAGCAGAGGCTGGACCAGAATTTTCTGGAAGGCTGCAAGGAGGAATTCCTGCATGTGGAATAAAGTTGGAGTGCATTACTTCTTTTTTTTAAAATTTTATTTATTTAAGTGATCTCTATCCCCAACATAGGACTCGAACTCACAACCCCAAGCCAGCCAGGAGCCCCAGAAGGCATCACTTCTAAGGTCTTTTCCAACCTTTAGTGTTGGAGATTCTATACTGAGTTCCGGCCCAGGCCTGTTACTCTCAGGAACTGTGCAAGCTCCACTTCTGCCTTGGGTCCCTTTCTTTCTTGCCTGTTTGCCACTCCTTGCCTAGCAGTTGGCCCCACTTTCCTGAATCATCAGTTTTTCCTCCTCTACTGGATCTTTTCTATTCGCACACACATATGCTGTTTATTCTCCAACTGAAGAAAAAGAAAACCGATTTCCTCTAGCTGTTGCCTCATTTCTTTCCTTCCCTTTTTCTGAACAGTTCAGAAGAGCTGCCTGCATTTGCTGCCTCTCATCTTTCTCCTCCAAGCCTCTATCTCTCTCTCTTTTTTAAAAGATTTTCTTTATTTATTTGACAGAGAGAGAGCACAAGCAGGGGGAACGGCAGGCAGAGGGAGAAGGAGAAGCAGGCTCCCTGCTGAGCAGAGAGCCCAGTGCAGGACATCCCAGGACCCCGGGATCATGACCTGAGCCAAAGGCAGATGCTTAACCCATTGGGCCACCCAGGCGCCCCTGGGTCCATCTTAATCAAAGAAAAAGCCAAAGTCCTCATCCCCCAACTATTCTCCCCATTCAACCTGCTCCAGGAGTCAGCAGACCTCCTTGCTCTTCCTCCAAGATGCTGGCCAAGCTCCTGGCCTGGAATGTTCTTTCCCCAGATATCTGGTCTTCTTGCTCACCCACCTCCCTCAGGTGTTCTTGGTGAGGACTTCCCTGTCCCTCCTACTTAAAATCTCCACTCCCCCCACTCTCCCCGGCCAGCCCCTCTGTCCCACTTTCCCTTCCCTGCTTTATTTTTAACTTAGCACTCATCACCATCTGGCGTACTATATGTTTTACTCAATTATGTTTTTTATTGTGGACTGTCTTACCCCCATGACAACGTAAGCTCCAAGAGGGCAGGGAGTTCTGTGTTCTGTTGTACGCTTCTGTGTGCTGAGGTCGCTCCAGCATCTAGAACAGCGCCTGGCACAGGATAAGTGCTCAATAAATGTTTGTTAATTTCCCAGATGGACTGGTAAGTGACAAACGCGCCACAAGAATAGTGTGAGCTAATTTATGTAAAAGAACACCCACAAGGCACCATTCTCTGTCTGCATATATGCATATGCAAATGGATGGAAATGCACAGAATGGGCTCTGGAAGGATCACTCCCAAGCAGTAGTGGTGGTTATGACTAGGGTTGCCCCCAGTGGGCCTGGGGGTCGGGGAGGAGTGTCAAAGAAAACTGTGTTCACATCCATAATGGTTTTTTCCCCAAGGAAATGTATTTCTGTTTCACTTTTGTGTGATTTAAAAGAAATAAAAATGAAATCCATTAAAAATTATATGGGGCAACAGTATCCAGGAAGTAAACGAGGTTTGAAGGACTCGGTAAGTGCCAAAAGCCATTCTGGGGCTGGGGTGTGCTGGCAGGTCTCCAAGACTGAGCCCCTTCCGGCCCCCATCTCTCCCCCAGCCCTTGGACTTCACACATGATGTCTGTGCAGCACTATCCCTTGGGTTGTTCTAACAGCTGGGGATAGAGAGCCTTCCCCCCCACCCTGCAGGGTTGACTTCCTGTTGGGGGAGCCAGAGCCCCCCAGCTCTCAGCCAGGCCTCTGTTAAAGTGAAGATGTGGATTCCACAGCTATGGGAACGGTGTCCCTGAGGGCTGAGGTCCTTGGCCAGGCTGGTGCAGGCCTCCAAAGAATTGTCCCAGGAATCTGTGCTCCTAGAGAATGAAGGAGCCACCTCCTTTGCACTTGGCTGGGTTTCAGGAATGGAATAAGAGCGTCCCACGGATTGGAGTTCACAAATATGGAAGCGACGGAAATCTTTCTCAGCTGTTCTCGCCCACTCCTGCCCCAGGCCCAGTCTGTCGGGGGCTTCATTCTGCCGCCCAAAGACAGCAGATCCGGGAGGATGGGGCTTCTTGCCTCTGGCTGCCCCCCACCTCTTGTTCCCATCAGTGGGGCAAGGTCACCCATGAGCAGGCTCCCATCTTCTCATAAGAGGAAGACAGGGGACTAGCCACTCAAAGACTGTCTCCAAGTGCTGAAAATCCTTCCAGGTCCGTGTAAGGAAAATGTGGGACAAAGGTTGGTGGATACAAGCAGGTGGGCGAAAAAGGTCAGATCGAGCATTGTCTTGGGGTCAATCACAGGGGGTCTTGCTGGCTCAGGGCGGTCCATATTGCTTGAGGGGGTAGTTTCTGTTCCCATTCCAGGATGCTCTGCCCACCATGTCTTTGGCCTGTGTTTCGAGAAAAGTCTGAAAGAAGATGGAGGTAATTGGCGTCCTCTTTCACATCCCCGCTGTCAAAACATCATTCCAGCTCTACCGAAGGAAAAGGGACTACGGCCATTTCTTCCGTAGCTCCTTCCTCCTGTCCCCACCGCCCAGCGTCTCTTGTCTCTGGCTGGAAATATTTAAGCTGGTGGTTTTGGCCGTTTGAGAGAGTTACTCACTTTTCCTGGTCTCTCCCATGGATACAGGAGGTAAACATGTTATTAATCTTTTGCTTGTTTTTCTCCTGTTAAAATGTCTTTTTATTAGAGAGGTGTCTCAGCCAAGTACCTAGAAGGGTAGGGGGGAAATTCTTTGTCCTCCCTCCGCACTATGAGGGGGAAAACCCCAGTTCTTCCCTTGCTGTGTGTTTCTTCCCTGTGAGTCTCCCTTGTGGCTCACACAAACCACTTCACTTCTGGTCCCCGAATATGTGGAGGTTCGCCCATGTCAAGCAATTCTCTGTGGCACGAGTTGGCTGTCCTATAGTTTAACTCAATTCTGACACTATCTATCTGGAGATAGTGCCAGATCCCAGGAGGTTAAGGGCTCGGTCCCACAAGACTTGAGCCCCCCAAACATACTTCAGATGCCAGTCTGTGATGCCGGGTTATTTCCTGTGCTTCTGACAACTGGCTATAAATCCGAGGCTCCAACAACCTCTTTGGTTTAGATTAATTTGCTAGAGTAGCTCACGGAACTCAGGGAAACATTTATGCTTATTAGTTTATTAAAGGATAGGATAGAGGATACAGATTGTTAAAAAGAAGACAGCAAGGGAACCTGGGTGGCTCAGTGGGTTAAGCCGCTGCCTTCGGCTCAGGTCATGATCTCTGGGTCCTGGGATCGAGGCCTGCATCGGGCTCCCTGCTCAGTGGCGAGCCTGCTTCTCCCTCTGACCCTACCCTTCTTATACTTTCTCTCTCCCTCTCTCTTTCAAATAAATAAGTAAAATCTTTAAAAATAAAGACTGTTAAAAAAAAAAAAAAAAGGAAACAGTAGGCTCAAAATGGAGTCGCTTGTGCTAAGGCCCAGTCAGCTAACCAAGACTTAATACCTAACCTAGTTACAGTTTCAGTGTCTCCGAGGAATGTGACCTTTAGCCAGTCAATCTGGAATTCCCTGGTTAGCGCCAATGAGGGAATCTGCCCCATAAATCCTTTCTATCCCTCCAAAGAACCATGAGGCAGTCTGCTCTTTCTTCATCTCTTCCCCCTCTTGTCTGTAAAAGCCTTCCACTTTGTACAGTTCCTTGGAGCTCCTTTCTGTTTGTTAGATGAGATGTTGCCCAATTCATGAATCATTGAATAAACCCAATTGAATCTGTAAATCTGTAAATGACTGAGCCTGGGTGGCTCAGTCAGTCAAGTGCCCGACTCTTGGTTTTGGCTCAGGTAATGATCTCAGAGTCATGGGATCCAAACCCACATTGGACTCCCCCATTCTAGGGAGAGTCCGCTTGAGGATTTGCACCCTCTGCCCCTCCCCCCAATTACGTGCACACCCTCTCTCTCTCTAAATCAATCAATCAATCAATCTTGGGGCGCCTGGGTGGCTCAGTCTATAAACATCCGCCTTCAACTCAGGTCATGATCCTAGGGTCCTGGGATCGAGCACCACATCGGGCTCCCTGCTCTATGGGAGGCCTGCTTCTCCCTCTCCCACTCCCCCTGCTTGTGTTCCCTCTCTGGCTGTCTCTCTCTGTCAAATAAATAAAATCCTTAAAAAAAAGAAAAAAAATAAGTGTACTCAGTTGTATTTTGTTGTTTAGCAAGAGGAATAGCCAGGTAGAGAGAGATACATAGGGCAAGGACTGGGCTGGTTCTGAGTACGGGAGCTTCTGTCCCCTTGAAGTTGGGATGTGTCACTCTCCCAGTGTGGATGTGTTCACCAGCCTGGAAAGCTCTCCAAACCCCCTACTACTGGGATTTTATGGAGGCTCCCTTGTGCAGGCATAACTGATTATTAACTTCATTCCTCTGTAGAAGATGAGGGGGATAGGCTGAAAATGCCAAGCTTCTAATATAGTTTGATCTTTCTTTTTTCTTTTTAAAAAATTTTTTATTTATTTATTTGACAGAGAGGGAGAGAGAAAGAGAGCACAAGCAGGGAGAGCAGCAGAGGGTGAGGGAGATGCAGGCCCCCCCACTGAGCAGGAAGCCCGAAGCAGGCTCGATCCCAGGACCCTGAGATCATGACCCGAGCGGAAGGCAGAGGCTTAACCCTCTGAGCCACCCAGGCGCCCTCAACTTGGAGTCTTAACTATGTGACCTTTGTAAGGCACTTTGCTGTTCTGTACTTCGGCTTCCACGTGGAGGAAAAGTGGAGGTCATCATAATCATGACTGCCTCCTGAGACAGTCCCGAGAGTTGAAGTAGTGTTTCCAAAGACAGCACAGAGCGCCATGGCTGGCAAGCGACAAGCCTCAGCTAATACCAGCTGAAATTGGTTTTCTTTGGTTTTATGATCCCCATTCAGCTGTGACCTCCCTGGCCGGCCCCGGGCTCCTCTGTCCTCTCCCTGGGGCCTGCTTTCTCCAGCTGTCATTCAGAGAGCAGGATCAAACCTGCCCCTCTCCCCTTGGCTCCTGCCTGACGGGCTGTAACAGGTGCCCCACACCCGGCCCCGTCCATCCTCAGATCCCCTGCAGCCTCTGGGCCACGTGGCTCCTCCAGGGATAGAACTTCGGGGCTCCCGATCTTGACTTCCGTGACTGAACACTGAGTGCCAAGTTTCTTTGTCCGCCGCCACCCGCCCCCCTCCGCCCTCGCCGGCCGCCTTGCTCCACAGCCCCAGCTCGTGAACGGGAAGGAGGCTGCCATGGAAATCAGCATCATGCCTGTCTGGCCATTGCCAGGCCCTGAAAGTGACATTTTCCTGCTCAGTTCATTGTCACAAAGGAAGGTTCATGTGCTATTTTCCCCCAGAGCCTGGACTGCCCTCCTATCCACTGCCACCACATCGCTCAGCTTGTCCCCTCCCTCCTTCAGCGGCCCCTCGAACTGCCATCCGGATCCAGCCTCAGCCATGGCCCTGGGTCCCGTCTGGTCCCGTCATGGTCCCATGCCCCCCCCCCCCAATGCCCCTACCCCTCTCCCCAGCAGTGCCCCCCACCCCTGTTCCGCAGCCACGTGGAGGATTTTAGTGCTTTCAAGGCAGCCTGTGCCTGTGCCTTCTGTCTCCCCAAGCACCACCATCTTCCGCAGGGCAGAAACACACGGCCTGGGCCTGTTGGACCCCACGTCCCAGCGCTGCCCTTCCCGGGGCTCTTCACTCCACTGGGGTGCCCTTTGTGGGCCTGACTGGCTGCCAGCTGGCTGACTCTGAAGTCAACTGGAGGCAGGGTAAGACCTTATTGGGATCGGAGCCCTAAGTCTGTCTGTGTGACCTTGGGTGATTACATTGCTGGACACCTGGATGGCTCAGTCGGTTAACCATCTGCCTTTAGCTCAGGTCATGATCCCAGGGTCCTGGCCACGAAGGGCTCCCAGTTCAGCAAGGAGCCTGCTTCCCCCTCTCCCTCTGCCTGCTGCTCCCCCTGTTTGTGATCTGTCTCTCTAATAAATAAATAAAATCTTAAAAAAAAAAAAAGCAAAATAGCCAGATATTATACCAGCGAAATGAACTTCTTCGGAAAGAGGGAAACTGCAATTCAGGGCATGCAAGGGATGGCAAAACAGGCAAACAGGGAGATCAATGGAGAGGAGGGGCGCCTGGCGGGCTCCATCAGTGGCTCATGTGCCTCTCGATCTGGGGTTGCGAGTCCCATCCCCGCCTTGGGTGTAGAAATTACTTACAAATAAAATCTTTAAAAAGACAAAGGAGGTGGGGCCCCTGGGTGGCTCAGTGGATTAAAGCCTCTGCCTCCGGCTCAGGTCATGATCCCAGGGTCTTGGGATCGAGCCCCACGTCGGGCTCTCTGCTTGGCGGGGAGCCTGCTTCCCCCTCTCTCTCTGCCTGCCTCTCTGCCTACTTGTGACCTCTGTCAAATAAATAAATAAATAAAATCTTAAAAAAAAAAAAGACAAAGGAGAGAGGAATGTTACTTTATAGAGAAAAAGGAAGTTGGAAGGGCAGCTTTGAACTAAAGTTTATTGGAGGAAACCGAGAGTTCAGGGTGGTAGCGGGTTCTCATTGGCCAGGCTGTGCTGCTTTCTTATTGGCTGAGCTTGTTGCCGGGCATGGAGGCCGGGTAACTCTCCTCCTGCCAGGTCTGCCATTGGTGAGGAGCCGTAGGGTGTTAGAGCTCCCCCTTCTGGCCTTCCCACTCCATTTCAAGTAAGGTTTCCTTTAGTCAGTTTCACAAGTACTCAAGGACTTCCGCTGGAGCAGGTGCCCCCTCTTGTTGCTGCATCATTAACCCCTTACCCCCCGATGGAACACCACTGCCACCCACATTCAAGTATACTGTAATGTTTCCTCTCTTTAAAAAACCCACAACCTTCTTGACCCAATATCCCCATCTACCCACCACCCCGTTCCCATGCCCTCCTTCATAGCAAGACTCTCTCTTGAATTCGAGTTGTCTTTTCTGGCAGGTTCTACCTCCTCACCTCCCACTGTCTCTTGAACACATTCCAGTAAAGTTCACCAAACCTCAGAATCCACACTTGCCAAGGCAGGGCCGCCTACAGAATTTGCAGGGTCCGGTGCAAAGTAAAAATGCAGGGCCCCTTGTTCAAAGGTGTCTTTGTTTCTTAGAGTTATCATCACAAATGCCCACAAACTGGGTGGCTTGGAACAACAGGAATTTATCCTTTCCCGGTTCTGGAGGCCAAAGTTGGAAACCAAGCTGTCAGCAGGGTGGATTTCTTCTGGAGACTCTGAAAGAGAACCTGTTCCATGCCTCTCTCCTGGCTTCTGACAGTCCATTCCTTGGCTTGAAAATACATCACTGCAGTCTCAGCCTCTGTCCTCCCATCACTTTCTGTGTGTCTCTCGCCCACTTTTCTCTAGTGAGGACACCTGCTGTTCAGTTAGGCCCCCCTGATTTGATCTCATCTTTACCTGAATTACATCTGCAAAGACCATTTTTCCAAATAAGGTCACACTTGGTGTGGACGTATCTTTTAGGAGAGGGGCCAACATTCAACGCACTATGAAAGGTTGTCAAGACGATCGCAGAAGAGCATTAAAGTAAGTACAGGACCCCCAAGTACAGAGGTTGCATGCCTATGAAGCAGGAGAGTGCCAAGGTCATCCATTGCCTTCTTCCTGCTGTCAAAGCCAATGGTGAGTTCAAAGTCCCCATCTTACTTGGCTTCTCAGTGGCATCTGACATAATTATCACCCCATTCTTGCTACCCTTGGCTCCCTTGGCTTCTGGGACACCAACCTCTCCTGAGTTATCTCTGATCCCACCAGTCGTTCAGTCCTCTGTGCCTTCTGCAGTCTCCTCCTCCCTCAACCTCTAGAGTTTGTAGGTTGCAGAGCCCTGGGGCTTGGGCCTTTGACCACCTCTCTGTGCATTCACCTCCTCAAGGACCTCATCTAGTTTCAGGTCTTTAAACACTGTATCTGCAAGAATAGCTGCTGCCCGGAACTTTCCTCCGGGTTCCAGACAGACCGATCCAGCTGCCTCCTGGCCGGCTCCCTTTGGAGGTCTAATAAGCCTGTCAAACTTAGCACGTCCAAACTGAAGTCCTCCTGAGCTGTCCCCAGTCTCCTCCACATCCCTTAATGGCCTCTCTATCCTTCCCATTGCTTGGGTGAAAATCTTCATGTCATCTTAACGCCTCACTTTCCTCTTGCACCCCAACATTGCCATGTGTGGCCCTACATGATCTGGTCTTCCTCTTCCTCCCCCATTCCATCTCCTACCAACTCTACCCCCACCCCGCCTGCTTGTTCCTTGCCAAGCATGCTCCCACCTCAGGGCCTTTGCACCTGCAGTCCTCGCTGCCTGGTGTATCTGTCCCCATTTATGCAGGAGGCTTGCTCCCTTACTCCATTCAGTGCTGCTCAAATGTCACTTGGTCAGGGAGGCCTCCCCTGACCACCTGTCTGAAATAGCATCTTCTGGGGCACCTGGGTGGCTCAGTCAGTTAAGTGTCTGCCTTTGACTTGGGTCATGATCTCAGGGTCCTGGGGTCGAGCCTCCCCCACAACTGGGCTCTCTGCTCAGCGGGGAGTCTGCCTGTCTCTCTCTGTCTGTCTCTCCCCCTGCTAATACTCTCTTTCTTTCAAATAAAAAAGATCTTAAAAAAATAAAACAGCATCTTCTGCTGCATCTGTATCCTCACCCCCTCTTGATTTTTATCCCTTCACTCCTTGTTGATCTCTCCAACTAGAACATAAGATCCCTGCATTGAGGGGCTGGGCTTTTCCACTGCCGTCATCCTCACCACCTAGTGTAGTGTATGGCACATATATGAAGTCCATGAGTGAATCAACCTGATCCTCCTGCCACCCTAGCTTAAAACCCTATAGTGTGCCATTAACTCTCCTTGCCTTCACTGACTCTGTTCCCTCTGCTTGGAAAGCCCTTCCTCCTCTTTGTCTGCCTGGAAAACTCTTACTCATCCTTCAAGACACAACCCAACTGTCACCACCTCTGTGAAGCTCCCATGTCCCCAGGCAGAGGTAGCCAGATGTTCCTGGGGACCCCACAGCATCCTGGACATGCCTCAGTTCATGCCTGTCTCTTGTGCAATTTGTCTTTCTTTTCCGGGAAACTGTGAGCTTCCCGAGGGCAGGCTCTGTGTCTTTTCAGCCCGGTATCCCCAGGGTCTCGACCAGTGCCTGCACAGCCTTATGTATTTGGTAAAGAGTTTGCTGGTAAAAGTTTGCTGACTGAGGGAATAAATGAAGGAAGAAAGGAAAGAGGAAGGAAGTAGAAAGGGGGAAAGAGGAAATGCTTTCTTTCCCTGTAGGTGTCTTCACGGTGCTTGGGAGCCCCTCACTAGGGAAGTCCCCCCTGTTTTCCAGACTTACCTCAATACCTTGTCCCTTATCCAAACTTTCTAGAAACATACGCTAACCTCTCAGCCACAACGACCCGAATTTCCAAAGTCCAGAATGAGGAACCACTATTAGACAAGTTTGAGTATGTGTTTTAGAGGCAAGCCCGAATTTTAAAAATCTATCTGTTAAAAAAAAAGAAACAACAGGTGCAAAATAGAGTCACTTGTGCTAAGGCCCACATCAGCAAACTAAGACTTAATACCTAACCGGCCTGCAGTTTCAGCCTCTCCCAGCAGTGGAAACCTGAACTGGTTAGTCTGGAATCACCTAGTCAGCACGAGTGAGGTCATCCTTCTGATAAGCCCCTCCTGTCCCCTATAGGAAGGTGACCTTGTCTAAAACAATCCAGTCTTTGGGGCACCTGGGTGGCTCAGTCGGTTGAGTGTCCGACTCTTGATTTCAGCTCAGGTCGTGATCTCAGGGTCGTGAGATCAGACCCCCATATCAGGCTCTGCACTCAGAGGGGAGTCAGCTTCTCTCCCTCTCCCCACGCATGCCCATGGCTCCCCCCAATAAATAAATAAATCTTTTAAAAAATCCGCTCTTTACTAGAAATGTCCTTTTCCTGTCCCCTTCTGTCTATAAAAGCCCCTTCATTCCGTGTAGCTCTCTGGAGTTCCTTTCCGCTTGCTAGGTGGGATGCTGCCCCACCCGTGAATTGTTGAATAAAGCCCATTAGATCTTCAAATTTACTCAACTGGATTTTTTGGCTTTTATTTACTTATTTGTCTTTAAATTCAATTAATTAGCATATCGTGTACTATTAGTTTCAGAGGTACATCTGCCTTATGTAACACCCAGTGCTCACGCCATCCTGGCCCTCCTTGAGATGCCCATGCCCCAGTGAGCCCATCCCTGCATCCCCTCCCCTCCAGCCACCCTCGGTTTGTTTCCTATGATTAAGAGTCTCGGGGCACCTGGGTGGCTCAGTGGGTTAAGCGATGCCTTCGGCTCAGGTCATGATCCCAGGGTCCTGGGATCGAGCCCAGCATCGGGCTCTCTGCTCAGCAGGGAGCCTGCTTCCTCCTCTCTCTGCTTGTCTCTCTGCCTACTTGTGATCTCTGTCTGTCAAATAAATAAATAAAAATCTTTTTTTTAAAAAAAAAAGTCTCTCATGAGGGTGCCTGGGTGGCTCAGTTGGTTAAGCGATGCCTTCGGCTCAGGTCATGATCCCAGGGTCCTGGGATTGAATCTCGAATCAAGCTCCCTGCTCGGCAGAGAATCTGCTTCCCTCTCTGCCTGCTGCTCCACCTGCTTGTGCTCACTCTTGCTCTCTGTCAAATAAATAGATAAAATCTTTAAAAAAAAATGCGTGAACAAAGTCGCTCTGCACCTTCCATGCCATCACGGTGACATCTTCACATTGTAGCAGGCACCTGGCCACCATCTTAATCCCACGCATAGCTGACTAACCATCTCTAGGAAGGTCTCCGGAAGACAGCTGGGTACCTACACCAGACCCCTTAAGAGGCCTGGCTTTGCCCGGGCCCCTCCATGCGGCCCCCATCCATGAGCAGGACCTCCAGAAGTGCCACGGTGCCCAGTGGGCAGGGCCAGCTGTGGGTGAATCGGAGCAATGGTGGGCGGAAGCAGACACTTGCAGCCCCCCAACAACCCCCCCCCCCCCCCCCAGCAACCAGGCTCCTACAGGAACAGAACCAGCTGTGCTGGGAGCCCCGGCGGGGGATGGGAACTGGGAGCCCTGCTTGGAGAAATCCAGTCGTGGGGGTGCACTGCAGCCTGAACTGGCTGTCAGAACCTTCCCCTCCTCCAAGGTCAGCTGCTGGGTTGCTTTTCTCCTTGGGGAAGGAGCCACCCATAGCTGTCACCTCTCTGTTAAAAAAGAAGTCAACCCCAATCATCTGTTTTCCTTGCCTCTCCCAGAGCCACACCCTTCCTAGAAGAAATTATTGTAATAGAAGAGACGGGGCGCCTGGGTGGCTCAGTCAGTTAAAAGTCTGCCTTCTGCTCAGGTCATG
Organism: Enhydra lutris kenyoni; assembly: GCF_002288905.1. Classification (NCBI taxonomy): domain Eukaryota; kingdom Metazoa; phylum Chordata; class Mammalia; order Carnivora; family Mustelidae; genus Enhydra; species Enhydra lutris. The sequence continues at coordinate 3,060,392 of NW_019154137.1, read as the reverse complement.
ATCCCGGGATCCTGGGATCGAGCCCAGCAATCGACTCCTTGCTCAGCGGGAAGTTTTCTTTTTCCCCTGCTTGTGCTCTCTCTCTCTCTCTCTCTCTCTCAAATAAATAAATAAAATCTTTAAAAAATATATATATGTGCATTTTTTAATGAAGCCGAACCTGGAACTAAGACCTTGATGAGTCACAAGGGGGCAGCAGAGCATTCCTGCTCCGGGGGAGGCTAAGAGAAGTCTTTTCCCGCCAGCCTGTAAGGAGAAGCAGTCTGAAGCCACATATATAGCAGTAAAGGACCAGCCACTGAATTCACAAACCACTAGCCATCGCCTGCTCCGGCATCAATATTCGAAAAAGAAATCGTTTAAATCGCAGCGCCACCATTGCGTATGTGCCTTTGAACCAGTCACAGTCTATAACTCTCTCTGCTTCCTCATCTGTAAACTGGGGATACCTGCTTCCCAATCTCACACCTTCCTCATAGGCTCAGATAATGAAGGCAATAGGTAAAATGTGAGCTATTATTACTACTGTATGAAGAACTGTTATTGGATACCTAATATGTACCAGGTGCTTTGAATCCTTACAGCAATCAAGTGAGGAATGATAAGTAGTTAAATCAGAGGTTGAGAGACAGAGGGGAGGTTAAATGACACGGCCAAGGTCAATTAGCCCGCAACAATAATAGCAGGTAAGGCGGAGCAAGTGCTAACTCCCCACCGGTCCCTCACAGATCTAAGCGCTTTGCAGGAATTCTCTCACCTCTTACCGCAATCCTACGGGGTGGGGACTGTTACTCTGCCGTTACTCTGCCCATTTGACAGGAAGGGCAACCAAGGCACAGCATGTAACTGTCGCCCGGTCACACCAGGGAGTCTGAGTGTGGAGCTGCGGTTACAGCTGAGGCAGCCTGGCTGCTGTCTGGCACGGATGAGATTTCAACCGAGGCCAAGGCCAAGCTCTTTCGACCACCTGTTTCTAGGCTAGTATGCGTCCAAGTCAACTCAAGATCCTTACGTAAAACACAACACACAATCCCCACCTTGACCCACGGCTCCACGCACCCCCTCCCGGCCACTGCCATTCCTCCTGCCCCCTCGGAACCGCAATACCTAGGGCATCTATGCAGGCTACCCCACTTCTTCACCACTCGCCTCTGCCTCCACCCATGCCGGCCTGGCTCCTGCCACCACCACTCGGCAGCAACAGCAACTGGCAAGGTCACGAAGGGTCTCCGTGTCACCCAGCCCAAAGGGCATTTTTCAGCCCCCTTCTGAAGATGGCAAATGTTCCGCTTTTGACACGGCTGATATCCTGGGCTTCTGAGACCCACCCTCCCTTGGCTTTCCTCCCCCCCATTTGGCTGCTCCTTCTCTGTCTCCTTCGAAGGCTCAGCCTTCTCTCCCTGGCCATGAAGGAGCTGCGCCTCAAGCCTGGTTCCTGAGCGCCTTTTCTTCTGGTCCTTCTGGTCTCTATACTGTTCCCCTCCTGGCTCCTCTCCCCGTGGTTCCCAGCTTCAATACCATCTACGCACCAGTGACTCCCAGATTTATATGGCTAACCCAGACATGTCTCTGCACTGCAGACCATACGTACGTATCCAGCTGCTTCTCGAACATCTCAGCCTGAATGTTTCAAAGGCCTCACCAACTCAGCACCATTGCTCACCTCCAGACCTCTGGCTCTCTTGTCTTTCAGTGGGCTCCACAGCTGTACTCTCTTCTTCTACCCCCTTGACTTAACCCACCACCAAGTCCTGTGGCTACGGATCTTCTTCGAGTCTCCATCTCCACTCTCACCAGAGTACCCATCTTTCTGACTGCAATCCTGGGTGGTCATCTAACTGGTTTCCCTGCTTTTACTCACCCCTGCCGAAAATACTTCAATGGTTCCCTTCCTATTAAAATAAAGATCCCAATTCTTGGCATGGCCTCCGAGGTCCTATGTGGTCTGGCTCTGCTTCCTCTCCAGCCTCATCATCCCCAGGATCCCCCTTGCTCTCAGGACTCTAGTGTCACTGGCATGCTTTCAGTTTCTTGTGGATGTCCAGCTACCTCCCACCACAGGGACTTTGCACATACTGTCCCTCCCATTTTTGAAATGAGTCTTCCCTCCACTCTGTCTAGTTAACGTCTATTCATCCTTTTGATCTTATGATCATTGCCTCATGAAAAGGCATGAGAATTCCTCTGATTATGGGTTCTCACCTAATTCTTCTTCCTGGACCTGATTACGGTTGTAATTTTACATGTCTGTATGTGATTTTTTATTTTTTATTTTTTAAAGTTTTATTTATTTGAGAAAGAGAGAGAGACTGAGCAGAGGGAGGGACAGAGGGAGAGAGAGAATCCTTGACCAGTCTCCCCGCTGAGCTCAGAGCCCAACACGGGGCTCACTTCCAGGACCCCAAGACCATGGCTTGAGCTGAACCCAAGAGTCCGATGTTTAAGTGACTGAACCACCTAGTCACCCCATAGGCTCCATGCCCAATATGGGGCTTGAACTTACAACTCTGAGATTAATTGTCACATGCTCTACTGATTGAACCAACCAGGTGCCCCCGTATGTGATTCCTTTTTATTTTTTTAAAGACTTTATTTATTTATTTGGGAGAGAGAGAGTGCAAGAGTATGAGTTGGGGAGAGGGGCAGAGGGAGAGAGAGATGCAGACTCCCCACTGGGCAGGGATCCCGATGAGGGGCTTGATCCTAGGATGCAGGGATTATGACCTGAGCTGAAGGCAGATGCTTAACTGACTGAGTCACCCAGGCGCCCCTGTATGTAATTCTTAATTATTGACCTCTACTAGACTGTGAACTCCATGAGGGCTAGACCCTGGCAGCCCTTCCCTCAGCTGTGTCCCCAGTTTTTAGCACAGTGCTGAGTACAGAGCAGCTTCTTGAAGAATATTTATGGAATGAAGGAATGAAAATGCATGTTGTTTTTTTTTTTTCTGAGCCTCTACCATTGCACCTACCACCTGGGATCCAGCGAGAACCATCCTGGCTTCTTTGAGCTGTTTCTAACGGGAAGGAGTCTCCAGAAGGCAATTAAATGGTTTCGGATTAAAATGTCTTATTTTGGAAATGATTTCTAGCTTCCAGGAAAGCTGCAGGATTTCTGCACAGAACCCCAGTATAGCTCCAACTTCAAAAAGGCTGTTTCTCAGGGGCCACCAACCCTTTCTGAGCATGTCAGGCTGCCTTCCTGTCAGCCACCGTGGACCTCGAGCCAGCGGGGCAGCAGCCCGTCCCTCGTGATCTGAAAGGCAGCATAAGGCAGACTCAAGGGCAGTGCAAAGTCAGGGCCCCAGATCCAAGGGCACAACTTAGCTCGCAGCCAGCCTGGTTGCTGTCTCTCTTACACACAGACACACCTCCTTGGGGCTTGACAGATACACACGGGCCAGGCACAGAGTGAGCCCGAGTCACCCCACAGAGAGATCCAGGGCTCAGGGAGGTGTGTCTTCTGAGGCCTTCGTAGCCCCCAAGCTGAAATGGCTTACCCTCCCACCACCACCACTAGACCTGGGACAGAGAAGGGGCCTCATTTCTTCCCAGGCACCTGTGGGAGTTAATGCCGTGTTTTGGAAACACTTTTTTTAAATATGACTCCCAACAGGGAAATGCATTTTTGTTTTTTCCGTTTCTTTTTTAAAAATTTTTATTTATTTATTTGACACACAGAGAGACGGAGCACAAGTAGGCAGAGAGGCAGGCAGAAGGAGAGGGAGAAGCAGGCCCCCTGCTGAGCAGGGATTCCCTATTCGGGGCTCGATCCCAGGACCCCAGGATGATGACCCGAGCCCAAGACAAGACGCTTAACTGACTGAGCCACCCAGGCGCCCCAAGAATATGTAAAACTTTATTGATCTATACCCTTATGATGTGGGTACTTTACTATTCTGTGTCTTGGAATTCAAGGGCAGGATGGGACTAAAGCCAGGGCAACGATCTAGTATGAGCCCTGAGAGCATGGGCTGGGGATCCAGGCAGACCTGAAGCTTCGCTTTGTGATTTGACAGCTGGGTGACTTTGGGCAAGCAACTTAGCCTTTCTAACCTTCACGTTTCTTGTCTTTACAATGGAGAAAATATATGTTACGATGAAGCAGTCCGCTAATGAATGGAAAGCAGTTGCCCAGACCTTGCACATCAGCCATATTCCGTACGTGGGAACTGCGTAGACTCTATGTTCCTCCTCTATTTCTCTATGTGCATCTGCTTCTGTATTCCCTCTACGGACTGGTTTTTTTCTGCTTTTCTGGTCCAACAGAGGGCAAAACGGTATTTTTCAGCTCTCAGTTCACACCTGAAGATTATGGTTCTCGGTTCTAGATCCAAAATTCCGAGAGAGAAACACCCGATTAGTTCACCTTGGGTCACCCTAGTTCCATCAGCCATGGGCGGGAGGGCAAGCCCTGCATTCTTAATGCGGTTTCCTGTGCTGTTATGGGCTGAACTGTGTCCCTCCAAAAAAAGAGATGTTGAAGTCCTAGCTCCCTGAGGTTAGGGACATCAGAATGTGACCTTATCTGGAGAGAGGGTCTTTACAGAGGTAATCCAGTTTAGATGAAATCAAGAGGGTAGAGCCAATACAATATGGCTGGCATCTTCCTGGAAGGGAAGAGCTTGAACACAGAAACACAGCCAGAGCGGAGACGATGTGAGACTCAGGGGAGGATGGCAAGGATGGCACAGGAACCTGGAGGGTGGGGGCAAAGATCCCAAGCGAACCACCAGGCACTAGGAAGAGAAAAGGGAGGATTCTTGTGCCAGTGGCAGAGGGCATATGGCCCTGATGACTCCTGATTTTTGAACTTGTAGTCCCCAGAACTGTAAGACAATACGTTTCTGGAGTTTTTGTCAGCAAATTTGTGGTACTTCCCTAGACAGCAGCCCTAGGGAACGGACACCGGGCGCACCCTGCCGATGGGTCAGAGGGGTTCCCAGAGCAGGAAGACAATAGCCCAGGCATGGAGTGACTGCTGTGTATTGGTGTGATGTAATGCGATTTCAAATCTACTTGTTTATGACTTAAGTGAAGTTGCTCTAATCTACTTATTTATGGCAAAGACAAAAAAAAAGTTGTTTTGGGAAGTAATGTTCTGATATAAGAACGAAGTAACTTGTGTTAGGATACTGTCCTCTCCTGTGATCTCAGGGGGGTGAGATCGAGCCCCGTGTCAGTCTCCATGATGAAAAAGAAGCCCATGTAAGATCCCCCCCTCGCTCCTCCCCACCTTGCACACGTGCACACAAGCACACACTGTCTCGCTCTCAAATCAGTCAATCTTGGGGCACCTGGGTGGCTCAGTGGGTTAAGCCTCTGCCTTCGGCTCAGGTCATGATCTCAGGGTCCTGGGATCGAGCCCCGCATTGGGCTCTCTGCTCAGCAGGGAACCTGCTTCCTCCTCTCTCTCTGCCTGCCTCTCTGCCTACTTGTGATCTCTCTCCCTCTGTCAAAAATAAATAAAATCTCAAATCAGTCAGTCAGTCAATCAATCAATCAATCAATCTTGAAAAAAAGAATAGGGACTGAGTAGCTCAGCTGCTGAGAGAGCCCACTGGGGGTGCATCAGTGAAAACATAGGAGGAACCAGCCACGGCACGGGGACATTTAGACGATGAATTCCGAGAGCTTGTGGGGACTCTCCAGAACTGTTCGGTCTGCACAAGGCTACATCTTGCTGATCCCAATAGCTCTCCAAAGACTTTGGGGGCAATTAGCTCCTGCCCAGGGAAGGGTGACTCTTTTTACTGGCAAAGACAGAAGCTGGGCTGTAGGCCGGCAAAGCAAATCCTCTTGCCCATCACTGGGGGTGGGGGGCGTGGGGTCCTAGCAAAGTGCTTATGAAAACCCTCCCAGATCCCCTGCCCCCATAAAAGAGCCGTCCTCCCCTTTGTTCTCCAGACTGGCCTATGGTTTTGTGCAGCTCTTTTGTCCTGAGTTGCTATTCCGGAATAAACCCATTGTTGCTGGTGATATAACGGCCAGTTTTACTTTGAAAGTTAACAAGCTAAAATTAAAGTAGAAGAAAGTGCCTGATCCGTCCTTGGGGCTAAACCAAGCCCAGATAGGATTGGTCCAAGCTTCATTGACTAGCCTCAAAGCCACCTACAGAGAAAACAATGAGGTAGGGACCAGAGAATGTACCTTTAGGACCTCTGCTCCCCAAGGAGGTAGTCAACGTGGGGGAAGGGCAAAAACCAAGAAACCACTGGTACAGACTCCCCTTTCCTGTGTATAGTTAGGCAGTTGAGGGGGGTAGGTAAAGAGCTTTTCCTGAATCAGCTGGGGTCTGACTGCCTTTAGCTCAAAATCATCCTCTGTACCAGAAGGAGAGCTATTGCTAGAGACACATTTTCCCCAAAGAAACTTAGTTGCATAACAAAGTAATGTTGACAGAGACTACTTAAGATAAAAAAATCTCGGGGCGCCTGGGTGGCTCACTCGGTTAAGCATGTGCCTTCAGCTCAGGTCATGATCCCGGGGTCCTGCTATTTGAGCCCCGTGTCGGGCTCCAGCCCCGAATAGGGCTCCCTGCTCAGTGGGGAGTCTGCTTCTCCCTCTCCTTCTGCCCCTGCTCCAACTGTCTCTCTCTCTCAAATAAATAAATAAAATCTTTTTAAAAATCTTTAAAAGACAGACAAAAACCCCAGTAGGTTAATTAACAAGAGAATGGGGAGAGGCCGAGGGAAGAGTCACGGAACTCTTATCACCAAGTGGAAATTTTTTTTTAAAGATTTATTTATTTATCTTTGTTTGTTTATTTATTTGACAGAGAGAGAGATCACAAGTAGGCAGAGCAGCAGGCAGAGAGAGAGGAGGAAGCAGGCTCCCTGTGGAACAGAGAGCCCGATATGGGGCTCGATTCCAGGACGCTGAGATCATGACCTGAGCCGAAGGCAGACGCTTAACTGACTGAGCCACCCGGGTGCCCCAAAAGGAGAGAATCTTAAGCAGGCTCCATGCCCAGCGCAGAGCCTGATGCGGGGCTTGATCTCATGACCCAGAGATCATGACCTGAGCCAGAATGAAGGGTCAGACGCTTAACTGACTGAGCCACCCAGGTGCCACTGATGTTAAATGTTAAAAGATGGAAGGTAATTTTAGCCATTCTGACTGGTGTGAGGTGGTATCTCACTGTGGTTTAAGTCAGGAAATGACAGGTGCTGGCGAGGATGTGGAGAAAGGGGAACCCTCTTACACTGTTGGTGGGAAAGCAAGCTGGTGCAGCCACTCCGGAAAACAGCACGGAGGTCCTCAAAAAGATGAAAATAGAGCTACCCTACGACGCAGCAACCGCACTACTGGGTATTTACCCTAAAGATACAAATGTAGTGATCCGCAGGGGCACGTGCACCCAAATGTTCATAACAGCAATGTCCACAATAACCAAACTATGGAAAGAACCTAGATGTCCATCAACAGATCAATGGATAGAGAAGATGTGGTATATATATACAATGGAATACTATGTAGCCATCGAAAGAAATGAAATCTTGCCATTTGCAACAAGGTGGCTGGAACTAGAGGGTATTATGCTGAGCAAAATAAGTCAATCAGAGAAAGTCAATTATCATATGATCTCTCTGATATGAGGAATTTGAGAGGCAGGGCGGGTGTGTTGTGGGGTGCTGGGAGGGAAAAAATGAAACAAGATGGGACCAGGAGGGAGACAAACCATAAAAGACTATTAATTTGAGGAAACAAACTGAGGGCTGCTGGGGTGGAGGGAGGGATGGGGTGGCTGGGCGATGGACATTGGGGAGGGTATGTGCTATGGTGAGTTCTGCGAAATGTGTGAAGCCTGACGATTCATAGACCTGTACCCCTGGGGCAAATAATACATTATATGTTAATTTAAAAAAAAAGAATTGAATAGTGCGAAAAGTCCCTATGTTGGAGTTTTTACTGACTCATAAGAAGTGGCCAGTACCTGGTCATATGGTTGGACAGGAGGACAGTGAAAATCTGGCCTATTGAAAGGATGCCCGGATGGGGCACGGCTCTCCGGAAATTAGACGGGTGCATTGAAGAATGACGTGTCAATGCCTGTCAGAGGGGCTCCCTTCCAGGTCTGGAAGATGACTGGAACGGACAAGCATGTATCCCCGGGTGTTCCCTGGAGAGGGCCACCTGGGCCCATGAAGTAGGTGGACATTGGAGGTCTCCAGCAAGGCAGAGATGGGGTGAGTGTAGACAGGTTCCTCTTGCCCCTTCTGAGGCACAAAATGCCAAAGCAGATGACTGCCATCTAGAGAGACAGAGACTGCGGATAGCTGTGTGGCTGAGGGTGGGAAGGCCCCGCGGCAGAGGCGAGTGCTCTGAGTGTTCTAAAGGAACTGGAACAGAGGACACTGCAGCGGTTTGGACAGCTGCCTGTCATTTCTTCAGACAATGGGACTCAGTTTGCTGCCCATAAGGTCCAGTCGTGGGCAGAGAGATGTGCTCGGAGTTCTGATTTGACAGAGAAGGGAAGAGATAAATAAAACAGTGGCTGTCTGGGGTGCCTGGGTGGCTCAGCCAGTGAAGGGTCTGCCTTCGGCTCAGGTCATGATCTGGGGGTCCTGGGGTTGAGACCCGTGGCGGGCTCCCTGCTCAGTGGGGGGTCTGCTTCTCCCTCTGCCCCTCCCCCCCATGATCTTTCTCAAATAAATAAATAAAATCTTAAAAAGATCCAATTCTTTTAAAAAATTAGTTTCAGGCATGCACCATAGTGATCAGAGAATTCTGTACGTTACAAAATGAGCAAGTTGCCCTACGAAGTCATTTCCATATTCCTGACCACATTCCCGGTGCTGTATTTTACATCCCGGTGACTTACTGATTGTATAACTGGAAGTTGGTACCTTTGGCTACCTCCCACCCCCTCCCCTCTGGCATCTGCCAGTTTGTTCTCTGTACTTACGAGCCTGTTTCTGTTTTGTTCTGTTTGTTCCTTTGTTTCGTGTTTGAGACTTCACACAGAAGCGAAATCGTACACTATTTGTCTTTCTCTGACCTACTTCATTTAGCATCCTACATTATTGATGCAGTTCTTGCCAAGGGAAGACACAAGTATCACGGCTATGCTTTTTGCTTTTTTGTTTTCTTCTTCACCACATCACCTCAACTCCCGCTCCACCCCCCCACCCCCACCCCCACTTGGAGCAGTGGTCATGGGACCAGAGCTGCAATTCCAGGGGCTGGAAGCAGGGCTGACAGAACGAGACACCGTTAACTATGATTGTCACCTGTAGGTCAGACAGAATTTCTAAGCGCCCAATGGGGCAGGATGTATCTTTGCGTCTTCCGGCAAAACTGGAATGAGCAGCAAATGCAGCTCTGTACCGCCTGTGGGAAGAGAGCCCGCGAGCTCTGTGCCCGTGACCCGTTCCCTGGGTCCACAGCCATGGGCTGGGGGCAGGTGAGTTGCCAGACGGATAGTGCTGCCTGCGATCTAGACCAGCCCGGTGGCTGGACCTGGTGTTCCCTCCCCAAGGTGAAAAAGTCTGCGTCTAAATGGAGGAAAAAAGGAAAAAGAGTCATCAAGAGTAAAGAAATAAATACACAGGTTATGTAATAACGGGAAATCCAATATTACATTAACACTTCGAGAGAAGTTCCGAGCAAAGATATTGGCTTTTAGCTAATTATACCAGATGCCTAAATTGGCGAGACCATATGTTTGCTGAAACCACTCTTGCTTTTGGGACGGGACCGAGTGGAAGCCAGCATGCCTGAGCGGCCCTGAACTGGGAGATGTTTTCCTACAATAAGATGATGGACTGGGGAGGGATGAATGACTGCGGGAGGTTCTAGTAACGAGCCTGTACCTTTTGACTTGTGTATCATTTTGCTGTAAGGGCTCTGTGGCCAGAGACCACGGGGTGAGCTGTGAGATAACAGAAAAAATATATATATTTAGCCCTGCTCCCTGTCCCTGGGGACTCTTGGACCATTGTGATTTTGATAAGAGCACTAGGAGCCTCTTTGGTTCTTAATGTTGGGGGTTTTGACAATTTTTTAATGATCTTTTAATTTTTTAAAAGATTTTATTTATTTATTTGACAGAGAGAGAGAGAGATCACAAGTAGGCAGAGCAGCAGGCAGAGAAGGGGAAGCATGCTCCCTGCTGAACAGAGAGCCCGATGCGGGGCTCGATCCTAGGACCCTGGGATCATGACCTGAGCTGAAGGCAGAGGCTTTAACCCACTGAGCCACCCAGGTGCCCCTTGACAATTTTTGACACAGGACTCCTGAGCCCTTATCATTTCAGGGTGACAGGAGTGTCCTTTGTTCTAATGAGGCGACTCTGGGTGGGCTCTTGGATGACTCTTGGATGAGGACTGCTCACCGGAAAGACCAAGCCTTGATTAGAAGCTTGGAGTTTTCTGCCCTGCCCCTTGTTTCCCGGAGAAGGGAGAAGGGCCAAAAATGGAATTAATGATCAATCATGACTCCATAAAGTCCCCCCAGTACGGGGTTCAGAGAGCTTCCAGGTTGGCGAACATGTGGACACTGGGAACAGCAGCATTCCTGGAAGCTCTCTGTCACCTTCCACATACCTTGTTCCCATGCGCCTCCTCCATCTAACTGTTCATCTGCATCCTTTTTTTTTAATTTTAATTTTTTTATTTATCAGAGAGAGAGCATGCACGAGCAGGCAGAACAGCAGGTGGAGGGAGAAGCAGGCTTCCCGCTGAGCAGGGGGCCTGATGCGGGGCTCGATTCCAGGACTCTGGGAACCTTACCGGAGCCAAAGGCAGACGCTTAACGGATTGAGCCACCCAGGCGCCCCTGTCCATCTGTGTCCTTATCATACCCTTCAACAAACAGGTAAACGTGTTTCTCTGGGTTCTATGAGCCACTCTAACAAATTAATTGCACTTGAGGAGGGGGCTGTGGGAACCTCTGATTTATAGTTCTAACGACCTGTACTTGCCTATAGTATCTGAAGTGATGGCGAGGGCAGGGGGAGGGGGGTGTACAGTCTTGTGAGATTGAACCCTTGACCTGTGAGACTTGACGCTATCTGATAGTGTCAGTAATGAGTTCAATCCTCTCAGCCCCCAAGAGTGGCTTGTTGGTGTGAGGGGAGCCGTCTTCCCTGCCCCGTTCCCCGCCACTACACGTTGGATTGTGCCCAGAACTAAAGTCATAGTTAATGAGAATTTAAAAAAAAATATGTGGGGCCAGATTGTAAATATTGTTTTACAATATTTTTTCATTTTACAGTGTATCTTTGAGTTCACTCCATGTCAGTGGACTTAGAGATATGACATGTAAAGGGCTTGGAAGATGCATGTCAAACAGTGGTTATGGTGGGAAAGAGATTAGGTTTGGGGCTAGTTGATGAAAGGGAACCTGACTTTTTAAAAAAGTATTTATTTAAGTCATCTCAACACCCAATGTGGGGCTTGAACTCACAATCCGGAGATCAAGAGTCACATGCTCCTAGGACCCAGCCAGCCAGGCATCCTGGTGAACCTTACTCTTTTGCCTTTTGTTTTCTTTTTTTATAACATTGGGCTCATATATTATCTGTGCAATTAGTAATACATTTACGTTTTAAGACTCAAACTCTAAAAGGTCAATTTGTTCCCTATCCCCACTCTGTTGTCCGTATGTTTCGGATTCACTCTCATTGAATTATTCTTCCACTCAGTTATTGCTGAGCACCTACTGTATGCATGGCATTGTGTTAGACGCTAAGGGCTTATAAGAAATTTAAAATATGTTTTGGTTTCAGGGGCGCCTGGGTGGCTCAGTGGGTTAAGCCTCTGCCTTCGGCTCAGGTCAAGATTCCAGGGTCCTGGGATCGAGCCCCGCATCAGGCTCTCTGCTCAGCGGGAAGCCTGCTTCCCCCTCTCTCTCTGTCTGCCCCTCTGCCTACTTGTGATCCCTCTCTCTCTGTCAAATAAAAAAAAAAATTAAAAAAATATGTTTTGGTTTCTGTTGATGAGCAATTTTAAATCTGGGTAGGAGAATTGCAGGGCAATCACTCCCTTGAAGTCAGAAAATCAGCATATGATGAAGATTAGACATTACAAATAGTATTTTAAGGGCAAAATGTTTCCCAGGCCCAAGGCAGGGAGAGTGAGAAATTGACTGTAACTTAACGAAGAGTTATAAGCTGGGAGAGGATGTGTTGCTCAGAAGGGAAGCCGTCAACCCAAGACACAGAGACGCGGGAACTAGAAGAAGAGTTGGCAGGGCCCACCCAGTGCCCTCATGTCTGAGGGGCTCCTTCAGCTTCTTGAAATGTCTGGGTCACCCGTCAGGGGTGCGGCTGGATCCCTGCGCCCTGCCCCCACCCCAGGAGTGAGGCAGGTAGAAGCAGGGCCCCTACTGTGGTTGTAGAGCTGGAGAAGCTTAGCCGGAAGACTGGAGGAGCAAGTCCAAAGTGAAATCCACTAGGGAGAGGCTGCAAATGAAGCCTCAAGAAGTCCAAGGGCACAACAGAGGCTCAGACGCCAGACTTCAAATGGGCACAAATCTGAGAGGCACAGCCGCGAATTTACTGTCCGCCTCTGTGTGAAGTCGTGTATATATACACGAGCAAGGAGGTCCAGTGCAACGGGATCAAACGACCCTGGGGTGCATTCTTGGGGCCCTAGGTGTGTCAGGCTGTTCTAAAGGCAGTTTATTGGGGACAGGCAGTTTCTCACTGCAGTGGAGGTGAACGTAGCGCGCTATCGCTACCGTTGCTTACCGCCTTTGGACGTGAAATCCATCCAGCTAAGCCCTTTGCTCTGCTTCTACTGTCACTAAGCAACCTTCTCATTAAAATGTGGCCCCTCTCATAGGTCTGCCCAGAGGGCATAATGGGCTGGCTAGCCTGTATAAATAGTCCTTCTCTCTCATTGTAATGTTTTTTCAAAATGAAATGTTTTTCGAAATGTTCTCTTATTACAGAAGGAATAGATGCTAATTATAGGAAATACACACAAGCAAGACGAGAGCATAAAGGTCACCCATAAGGCCCACAACCCAGAATGACCACTGTTCCGTACCTTTGTGATTTTGTGTTGGTACTTGTGTGATGAGTTCGGATCTTTTTAATATGTAAATTTATCTACAATCGTTATCCCTACGGTCATATGTGAATATTTACCTTCGGTGTTCTTTTTTTTTTTTTTTTTGGATTGGATGTGGTTTTATTTTAGATTCAAAGACATTTTTTACCATATTTCATCAGTTTACCTTCAGTATTCTTTCTTTTTTTTCATTCTTTTTTTTTATTTGAAACTTCTTCAATTATATAGGAGCACATTTTCATAAAAGCTTCTAATACAATATAAAACAATATAGGGTAAATTGTGAAAGACCCCAGAAGCAGTTCATAGTAAATAGCTTCGCATTTGTTCTCCGAATTTAGAGATCAGCATTACATACTATTAAAAAAGAAAACCTTGCATCCCTTCTATCACACGTGCTAGTAACTGCTTATTTTTACTACAGATCCTATCGTGAACATCGTATCGTGTCAATAAATACAATTTACATGGTTATTTTCAGCGGCAGCATGGTAGTTCATTGTAGGAATGTACCATAATCTATTGAACTAATACCCTATTGTTGAACATTTAGGTTGTTTTCAACAACCTCCTGTGTAGACCATTATGCATGTGAGTGATCGTTTTCTTGGCATAAATTTTCATGGGTAGAATTGTGGGGTCCGACAATGTGAACATTTGAAGGTCTAATTGCCCTCCACAAAGGACATACCAATCTACACACCCAGCAGTACGAGGGCGCCCATTTTCCTCAGTCCTTGCCTACGCTGAGTATTTTTAATCTTTTTCAACTTCACCAACCTATGGGCACAATAGGGTAGATTACTGTCGGCTTTAATGAGTGTCTGAAATTGTTCCTGAGGTTTATTTATTTAACAGATATAATTCAGGACCAACAATGTGCTGAACACTGTATTAGTTACCAGAGACACAATGGTGAACAAAAATGGCCACAGATACCCATCTTAATGAAGCTTACAATTGAATGAAAGACAGACATTAATCGAAGGATGCAAGGGTGATGAAGGAGAAGTACAAAGAGCTTGGAGGATATAAAATAGGGGACTTGGTCCATCAGGGAAGGCTTCCTGGAAGAAGGGATGATGAGGTTGGTAACTAAAGGGAGAGTTGGAGTCATCAAGCAAAGCAAGGAAATATTCCATAGAGAAAACAACATGTACAAAGACCTTGTGGTAGGAGAGGGCATGGGGAGGCGCTGAAAAGCAGTCAGTGGACTCAGAGCACAAAGAGTGAGGGACAGGTGCAGAGAGGTAGGCCGAGGCTAGGGCATTCAGGCTGGTCAAGTGGGTTAAGGATTTTGGTCTTTAACTGAAACACAAAGGGAAATCATTGACGAGCAGGAGGATGACATGATCAGATCTGCAGCGTGAAAAGACCACCGTGGCTCTAGGGTAGACAAGAGATTGGCAGGGAACATGAGTGGATGCAGGTAGGCCATCCAAGAGGCTGGTAGTTCAGATGAATGATGATGGTGCTGGCTTGGAGCAGTGTGGAGGCTTCGTATACAGAGATCAACGCACAGACACAAACTCTGGTAAGTGTCGGGACATATACTATGGAACCAAGAATCAAGACAAAACCCAATCATTACTGAGTCCTGGCCTATCTCCATCTGGAATCTCTCTCTTGAATCTATTCCATCAACCCTGTTCCAGCTTCTTCTCCTGCCCCGACCAAGCACCAGTCACTTCCGTGGCCTCCCGTTCCTTTTCTGGACCTGTCACCACAAAGATTTTTCTTTCTTTTTTTTTAAGATTTTATTTATTTATTTGACAGACAGAGATCACAAGTAGGCAGAGAGGCAGGCAGAGAGAGAGAAGGAAGCAGGGTCCCTGCTGAGCAGAGAGCCAGATGTGGGGCTCGATCCCAGGACCCTGAGATCATGACCTGAGCGGAAGGCAGAGGCTTTAACCCACTGAGCCACCCAGGCGCCCCTCCCATTCCTTTTCTGCACCTGTCACCACAAAGATTTTTCTTTCTTTTTTTTTAAGATTTTATTTATTTATTTGACAGACAGAGATCACAAGTAGGCAGAGAGGCAGGCAGAGAGAGAGAGAAGGAAGCAGGCTCCCTGCTGAGCAGAGAGCCAGGCAGAGAGAGCAAGGGAAGCAGGTTCCCCGCTGAGCAGAGAGCCCGATGTGGGGCTCAATCCCAGGACCCTGGGATCATGACCTGAGCCGAAGGCAGAGGCTTTAACCCACTGAGCCACCCAGGTGCCCCTCTTTCTTTCTTTTTTTTTTTTTTTTAAGATTTTATTTATTTATTTATTTATTTGAGAGACAGCTAGAGAGAGCACACACAGGGCGAACGGCAGAGGGAGAGAGAAAGGGAGACGCAGACACCCTGCTGAGCAGGGAGCCCAATGCAGGGCTCAATCCTAGGACCCCGGAATCCTGACCTGAACAGAAGGCAGACCCTTAACTGACTGAGCCACTCAGACACCCCAAAGCTTTTTCTTAATAATGGCTTTATTGAGATATAATTCACATGTCATATAATTCTCCCTTTCAAAAGTACAATTCAGTGGCTTTTAGCATTTCACGTATATGTGAAATCACTGTCACAATCTATTTTTAGAACATTTTCTTCACCTCCAAAAGAAAACCTATAGCCATTGACAGTCATTCCCCCTGCCCCTTCCAACCTTTCCAGCTCTAGGCAAATAGGAATCTACTTTCTGTCTCTATAGATTTCCCATTCTGGACACTTAGTAAAATTAGAATTATACAATGTGTCGTCTTTGGTGACTGGCTTCTTTCACTTTGAATCATGTTTTCGAGGTTCATTCATGTCGCAGCACGTATCAGAATTTCGTTCCTTTTTAAGGCAGAATAATAGTCCATTGTATGGACATACCACATGTTTTTTCTCCATCCGTCCATTGATGGACATTTGGGTCGTTTCCACTTTTTGGTCATTTGGGTAGACGTGTGTTTTCATTTCTTTTGGGTCATTCTCCTGAGTCATCTGATGACTATCCTTCACATTTTAGGAACCACCTGCCTGCTTTCTGAAGCAGCTGCTGTCTTACACATTACAGGCAGCTATGAGGGAGCATTCCAATTTCTCCACTTTCTTGCTAGCACTTGCTGTTGTATGTCTCTTTTATTGTTGCTATCCTAGTATGTGTGAAGTGGGTGTTCCTTGTGGTTTCCATTTACATTTCTCTGAAGGCTAATGATGTTGAGCATGTTTTCACAAATGTATTGGCCACCTGTCTGTCTTCTCTGGAGAAATGTCTATTCAGATCATTTGCTTAATTTTTTCACTTTTTTTTTATTGAGATACAATTGACATATGACATTACTGTATGTCTATACTCTCCTAAGCATTTTGCAAATTTAAATATATTTCGAGGTGCCTGGGTGGCTCAGTTGGTTAGGTGCCTGAGTCTTGGTTTTGGCTCAGGTCACGATCTTCGGGTCCTGAGATTGACCCCCGTGTCGTGCGCCATGCTAATTGGGGAATCTGTTTTGGGATTCTCTCCCTCTCTCTCTCCCTCTCCTTCTGACCCTTTCTCCACTTGCATGCTCTCTAAATCAATCAATCAGTCAATTAAATCTTCATACCAGTCCTGTAAAATAGGTACTGTTATTATCATTATCTGAGTTTTACGGGGAGAAAAGAGACCAAGGCACAAAGAAGTTCATTTTTGCCTAAGATCCCATAGCTAGTAAGAGGCATGCTGAAATTTAAACCCACGTTTAAACAATTTATTCAAGCCAAGAGAAATTTGGTGGGCCCAGCTGTCATTGCCTCTTGCCTCATGTCATGAATTTTGCAAGTCCGGTTCACCACGTGATGTGCCGGAGAAAGCAATAAAGATTATGAATTTTATCTGGGCTCGTGCCTTTAATCATGAGCATTTTATGAGCTATTTAGAAGAGATTGATCTCAAGTATGGAGATTTACTGAGCTGCCATCTCCAATCAAGGGCTTTTGGAATAAGAGTTCCCAAATCCAATTTGTTAGACCTCCAGTGATTCACAAGATGATATTTTTGCATGGATGTGACAAGACATCTAAATGCATTGAACTCGAATCTTCAGGGGACAAACAAAAGCTCCGTTGATTTGTTCAAGGAAATGAAGGCTCCAACTGGACATGTGGATTGGGCAGATGGTGACAGGAAGCTGCTCGTTTTCCATTACCAAGCTAGCTCAAGTTCAATGCATTCATAGATTTTGAAGGATGCTGCACTCCATTGGGTGGAAAATAAGTCAACGTGTGTGAAGATTTTCTTCCCTGGATGCAGGGGGAGAGGTGCTGAGGACAGTTTAGACCACAGGATCCTGAGAGCCTAGGACTGGAGGAGGGAGGGAGTCTCTTCCTTTGGACTAGAAACACAGAGCCAGCGATCTGTAAGCCAAAAACACCAGAGCAGTAACAGCAGGACCAGAGCCAACTTCCAGGCCTGGGCCATGCTTGGCAGGCACCAAGCATGCTTGATTGGCCTGCATTTTCTGTAGCAACCTTGATAGGGTGCAGAGGGCCCAGCTGAATTTAATGCATCGGGGTGGGATGGTCAGGAGAGGCTGCTAGGTTTTGTTTTCTCCAGTATTACCCTTTTAGTGAGCTGTAATTCACATACCACACAATTCTTTGGGCTTACATGTTTTGAGGAGTGCGAACAGTCCTTAATTTTCATAAACACACAAAATACAATTTAAAAGACATTTTTATGATTGCCTTGAGAGTACAGATACTAGGTCGTCATTTATGTGTGTATATCCTGCTTGTGGCTTAATGATCATACCCACTACTACGAGTGTGTGTCATCGTTTGGCTCAGTGAACTGGACCTGCCGGGAATTTTGTAGGTAAACATCATCCCACCCTCTCCAGTTGGATCGCCCATCTCTAGACAATTGTTGAGGTCTTCCTGATGCAGCTGAAAAGTGCACTCTCTTTCTTAAAACTGCCCAAACTGAAGCCCTGGGTGGTCTGTCTCTGGAGTCAGCATGAGACAGGCCCAGACTGAATAGCTCCCCCTCTCCCATTCATTTTGGTAAATATCAGTGTTCTATTCTCATTGAACCGGTGGAAATTGACCAGCGACCGACAACAGGCCTGTAAGTGTGCACTTTTGAGTGAATACAGTTGATTTAACTTTTTCTGGATGCTTCTGGGTTCCTGTCCCTATAGTCCCTATCCTTGAAGAGCCAACGGGCCATATTTCACTGTCATTATCCATTTCTGCAGCTTATATGTATCCACATCTTTTATTAAGTGACCTCCAATGGAAAAATGTGGATGCCCCAGCTTAAACAAACTTTACTGAAATTCTGGTTCTCTTGTCTAGATTTGTGATCAGAACTAAAGGGGAAGTCATTTAAAACCTGTAATATCTGATAAGGGGCTTAGAGAGCTAGTATTTTATCTCTGTTGTTTATTGAGGGCTAATCCATTTATTTTGGAAGCCAATAGAGAGATGGTTGGGAGATTCTCTGTTCTGGAAGCTGAGTAGCTTAACCTCTGGTCTCACCTAAATGGAAGGTCACAGGACCTCTGGAGGTGGGCCCTGAAACTACTTACAATGAAGCCCAGATCTTCCTCAGGATGTGACTTTGGCTATTTGCCAGCCTGTCAAAAAGTGCTTGGCGGAGTCCCTGAGTTTCACAATATGAAGCATGGAATTAACCAGTCACCTCAATACTATTCCAGCTCTGGAAAGACCACATAGGCCCCTGTTGGGCAGGGCACACCATATTAAACCTTCTCTAGAACCTTCTCCCCCACCTCCCAGATATACATCCTTGCTCATCTTCGGTTTTTGATTCCAGCTCGAGGTAATGGACTCATACCGTTGGAGTTCACTCCTAAGCCATTTTTTTTTAGATTTTTATTTATTTATTTGACAGACAGAGATCACAAGTAGGCAGAGAGGCAGGCAGAGAGAGGGGGAGAAGCAGGCTCCCCACTGAGGAGAAAGCCCAATGGGGGGCTCCATCCCAGGACCCTGAGACCATGACCTGAGCCGAAGGCAGAGGTTTAACCCACTGAGCCACCCAGGTGCCCCAAATAAATAAATAAAATCTTTTTTTTAAAGAAAGAGCCTGTATGTCTTTTTCTCCCCGCACACCCACCTGGAGTGTAAGTTCCATAATAGCACACATTCCCTGCTGCACCCCTGGGGTCAGACCCAGTGCCCAGCATGGCCCCATCAACCTTTACTGAATAAACAAATAAGCGAACTCATTCCACTGGCTTACCTACTCCTTTAAACCCTGCCTGTGTCCTTGACTTGAACCCTTAGCTAGAGATCAACACTAGGAAATGTCTGATGTTAAGTAACATGACTTCCCCATGAGTTGGCTTGGTTGGATTAGCTGCAAGTCAGTAGGCCCCCAGGTCACCGAACCCACTTTATAAAGTTATTTAGTATTAACTAGTCGAGTACAGAAAATATGTGCTGAGGGCAATGATTACAATTTCATCTTAATTTTTTTTTTTAAGATTTTATTTATTTATTTGACAGAGAGATCACAAGTAGGCAGAGAGGCAGGCAGAGAGAGAGAAGAGGAAGCAGGCTCCCCGAGGAGCAGAGAGCCCGATGTGGGGCTCCATCCCAGGACCCTGGGATCATGACCTGAGCCGAAGGCAGAGGCTTTAACCCGTTGATTCACCCAGGCGCCCCAATTTCCTCTTAATTCTAATAGGAGCAAAATACCATGACAGATTCGCTTTTGAGATACCTCTTGACAGGTGATGATAGAATCATGTCACCAGCCTTCGGAAGGTCCCAGTGTCTATTTGTCATGGTAGGGGAGACTATCAGGCCAGGTGATCGAAATGCTGATTCAGATTACTGGAGGAGAAATTTAAAAAGAAGAACGCAGACTCTTGGCAAGTGCTTTCCGACCTACTACAATATTGGAAATAATTAGTAGAAAAGATGAGATCAGAGGACTGATCTGGCCACCAGGAGAACTCACACGATGGCAGTACTAAGATCCACGGTCTGTCCTTTGCCTTTGCAATTTAGAACACTCCAGTCTCCGGATAAACAAAATGTGCTATATACAGGCAATGGCATATTATTTAGTCTGAACAAGGAAGAAAATTCTTTTTTTTTTTAAGATTTTATTTACTGGGGTGCCTGGATTTTATTTACTGGGGTGCCTGGATTTTATTTACTGGGGTGCCTCTGCTTAGCAGGGAGCCTGCTTCCCCCTCTCTCTCTGCCTGCCTCTCTGCCCACTTGTGATCTCTGTCTGTCAAATAAATAAATAAATAAAATTTTTAAAAACAAAACAAAAAGATTCTATTTATTTATTTGACAGAGAGAGAGAGAGACAGTGAGAGAGGGAACACAAGCAGGGGGAGTGGGAGAGGGAGAAGCAGGTTTCCTGCTGAGCAGGGAGCCCGATGCGGGGCTCCATCCAGGACCCTGGGATCATGACCTGAGCAGAAGGCAGAGGCTCAACTGACTGAGCCACCCAGGTGCCCTGAAAATTCTTTTTTGTTTTAAAAGATTTTATCTATTTGTCAGAGAGAGAGAGAGAGAGAGAAAGAGCACGAGCAGGGGGAGGGGCAGACAGAGGGAGAAGCAGGCTTCCCACCGAGCGAGGAGCCCTATGAGGGACTCGATCCCAGGACCCTGGAACCATGACCTGAGCTGAAGGCAGACGCTTAACCAATTGAGCCACCCAGGTGCCCCAAGGAAGGAAATTCTGACACGCTAACAACATGGACCAATCTTAAAGACATTGTGCTGAATGAAATAAGTCAGTTACCATGATTCCCCTTCTGCGAGGTCCTAGAGTCATCACATTCATAGAGACAGAAGTAGAATGGTGATAGCGAAATGAATGGAGAGTTATTATTTAATAGGTATAGAGTTTCAGTTTTGGAAGATGAAAAAAGTTTTGGAAATGATGGTGGTGATGATTGCCTAACAATGTGAACGTACTTAGTGCTAATGAACTGTGTGCTTAAAAATTGGTTAAAATGCGGGCGCCTGGGTGGCTCAGTGGGTTAAGCCTCTGCCTTCGTCTCAGGTCATGGTCTCAGGGTCCTGGGATTGAGTCCCATGTCAGAGTCTCTGCTTGGCGGGGAGCCTGCTTCCTCCCGCCTCTCTGCCTACTTGTGATCTCTCTCTGTCAAAAAAATAAATAAAATCTTCAAAAAAATTGGTTAAAATGTTAAATTTTATGTCTATTTTTCTATGACTAAAAACTAATAATAAAAAATTTAAAATTGAACAAAAGATAAAACACTCCAAACCAGGAAAATGAGCTCACCGCAGCCCAATTCACATTAATTAAAGCAGAGTACCAATTTACCAATTTACAAAGAAATCTAGAACACTAAGGGAAAAATCATAAAGGGAAATATTGATCGATTTTGACTGTATAAATATTTTTAATTTCTTTACACCAAAATCCATCATAAAATCAACGACAAAGGATTAATAGCCGTACTATATAAAGAGCTTGTACATATTAACAGAAAAATAAGTGTTTCAATATAAAAGTGGCAAAGGAGGGGGTACCTGGGTGGCTCAGTGGGTTGGGCCACTGCCTTCGGCTCGGGTCATGATCTCAGGGTCCTGGGATCGAGTCCCGCGTCGGGCTCTCTGCTCGGCGGAGAGCCTGCTTCCTCCTCTCTCTCTCTCTACCTGTCTCTCTGCCTACTTGTGATCTTTCTCTGTCAAATAAATAAATTTAAAAAAAATTTTAAAAAAAGTGGCAAAGGACATGAACAGGAAACTCATAAAAGAAAAAAATACAGTTGGGTGATAAGTGAACATTTCAATCCTTCTTTCTCTTGTTAGTGAAATGCTGGACCCTAATGGAGGGCTTGAGACCTCATATCGATCACCTGAAATCAGTCATGGGGAGAGTATTTCCACCATGGAAGCAAGCAAGTACCGCGTATCAGAGTTTGGTTTTCTTCCTTGGAGAACAGGTTGGAAACATTTACCAGCAAACTACTATGCATATTCAGTCATTCTCTCTCACCTGGTTCCTTTCCAACTACGGTTAACACTCTCAAGTCTTCACAGCCATCTTTAAAGAAGCCCGAACCCATCCTTTATCCTTCTCCAGCTACGGTACCATTTCTATCTTCCTTTAATCAAACTTCTTCAAAGAATTGACTAGACTTGCTGAATCCATTTACTCATTTCCTAATTATTCTTCAACACACTTAAGCCATTTTTTGCCACCACCACTCCCCTGAAACAACTTTTGTTCAGCTCCGTGACATCTGTGAACCCTAAATTCTATGAAGAATTTTCCCTTACCTTTCTGACCTCTTGAAGGTATTCCTTTTTTTTTTTTTAAGATTTTATTTATTTATTTGTTTAACAGAAAGAGAGAGAAAGGGAGAGAGATACAGCAAGAGAGGGAACACAAGAAAGGGGAGTGGGAGAGGGAGAAGCAGGCTTCCTACTGAGTGGGAAGCCTGATGAGGGGCCCGATGTAGGGCCTGATCCTAGGACCCTGGGATCATGACCTGAGCCGAAGGCAGATGCTTAACGACTGAGCCACCCAGGCGCCCCTCTTGGCAGTATTCAACTCTGTTAACCATTACCTTCTTAAAACCTTCTTGTCTTTGGGCTTCTGTGTGATACATGATCCTGGTTTTCCTCTGATCTTTTTCGCTCCTCTTTTTCAGTTCCCCTCTCAGATTTGTCTTTCCATTTTCCACATCTAAATGTTGGTGTTTTCCAGAGATTAGTCTTGAGTCCTCTTCTTTTTTCTATTCTCTCCTTAGGTGATGTCATCCATTCCTGTGACTTCATTTTATTTTGTAAGATTTATTTATTATTTTAGAGAGAGAGAGAGCACGCACATGGGGGGGGGGAGAGGCAGAGGGAGAGAGAGAAGGGAGGCAGACTCCCCTCTGAGTGGGTTGCCCAACTTGGGGCTTGATTCTCAGGATCTTGAGATCATGACCTGAGCCAAAACCAGGAGTCGGATGCTTAACTGACTGAGCTACCCAAGTGCCCCCATTCCCGACTTTTATGCAAATGACTTCTAGGTCTGTATCTCCAGCCGGGCCTCTCCTCTGAGTTCCAACTGCCCGCTTGACAATGTCACCCTTTCAGTGTCTCAAAAGCATCTCAGACTCAATATATCCCGAACTGGAGCCGAAGACTTTTTCTCTTTCCCTCAAACCAGAGGTCTCTTAGTGTTCCCCATCTCAATAAAATGCACCATGATATAAGCCAGAAACTTAGGAGCCAACATCTCCGTCTTCCTCATTTTCCACATCACAAGTCTGGGTTGTCGTTGGCTTCCAAATATTTCCCAGGTAAGTTCTCTTCTCTCCATGTCCATTTCCACTGTCCTAGTACAAGCCTCCATGATCTTTCCGGTGGACAACCTCCTCACTGGCCTTCCTGCCTCCATTTTCTTCCCTTAGATATGCTCTCCACTGTTAAGAGTCCTTTCCTTTTTTCTTTTCTTTTCAGATTTATTTATTTATTCATTTTAGTGAGAGAGAGAGCGCGGGCGTGAGTGCATGGGGGAGGAGCAGAGGAAGAGGGAGAGAGAAACTCAAGCAGACTCCCCACTGAGTGCACAGCCTGATGGGGGTCTTGATCTCATGACCCCGAGATCATGACCTGAGCTGAAACCAAGAGCCCAACGCTTAACCCACTGAACCACCCAGCCCCCGCCCCCGCCCCCACCCCACACCCCGCCAAGGGAACTTTTCAAAACAGGAGTCTGATCATGTCACACTCCTGCCTTAAACCTCTCAATGGCTTCCCATTTTTTAGGATTAAAAAAAAAAAAAACTTGCACTGCCCTAGGGCCCTGAATTATCTGGCTCGATGCCCATGTCTCCAGCTTCATCTCGTACCACTCCAGTCCCTCTGTACTCTAGGCACACCAACTTCGTTTTGGTTTCTAGAACAGAGACTTCACACATCCTCTTCCCTTTGCCCAGAATGCTCTTTCCCCTCCTGTCCTCCCTGCACCTTGCTGACTCCTATCTATCTAATCCGTCATCTCAATTCAAATGTCACTTCCCTCCATGGAGCCTCCTATAAGACATGCTAGAATAAATCCAGTCCGCATCTCTCCAGCCCCACCCTGCCATTATAGACTCTCGGGTACACTAAACATCTTCTTTATTGTTCTTATTACAGTCTTATTTTTGCATTTATGTGTGTGATTATTTGATTATTGTCCATTCTCCCCACTAGACCAGAAACTCCACGAAGGCAAGGACTAAGTCTTTTTTTGCTCATCATTGATCTGCAGCACCTAGAGGAAGACTTGGCACACAGTAGATACATAATTAATATCAGCAGGACTAATGAATCAGTGATTCTTGTATATAGGAAATTCACAAAACCAGGCCAGCTAGCATTTCTTCTTTTATTAAGGCTTCCAGGAAGCTAAGAATCATATTTAAAGCTTAATCACAGTAATCATATCAACTCTCTATAAATAACACATGTGAATCATCTCTTGTAATCTTGGTGTTCTATTCTTAGTTTATTGACCTGTAACATCGGTTTTGGCATAAGATGCTGTGTGTACGTGTGCCTGTGTGTGCAACACGCATGAGAACATATATATGGATACAAAAATAAATCAGTCCCTAAATGCAAGGTGTTGAGAAACTGATAAAAAAGAAGACCCCCCCTTTTTTTTTAAAGATTTATTTTTTTATTTTAGAGAAAGAGAGAGAGTGTGAGTGCACGCACAGGGGTGGAGGGAGAAAGAGAAAGAGAAAAAATCCTCAAGCCGACTCCCCACTGAGCGCAGAGCCCCACATGGGGCTCAATCCCAGGACCACTAGATCATGACCTGAGCTAAAATCG
The DNA here is from genome assembly GCF_002288905.1 of Enhydra lutris kenyoni. Lineage (NCBI taxonomy): Eukaryota > Metazoa > Chordata > Mammalia > Carnivora > Mustelidae > Enhydra > Enhydra lutris. The sequence continues at coordinate 3,035,592 of NW_019154137.1, read as the reverse complement.
AGAGTCAGATGCTTAACCACCTGAGCCACCCGGTTTCACCCCTTGCCCCTTTTTTTAAGACCTCATCTTAACCAGTGGTGATGGTGAAGCTGGTGTTTTATCCATGTGTCATTTCCATCTTTTTTTCAGTTCTTTTTTTTTCTCAAGCTCTATCCCCAACATGGGGCTCCAAGATCAACAGTCGCATGCTCCACCAAATGAGCCCACCAGGCACAGACCCCCCATCGTCTCATATTGCAGACCTTTCATGGTGTGCGTGGTTCATCTGTGGACTATAAGGGCAGCGGGTAGAGACCTTGTTTCTCTAGATTCTGTACCACGTCTAGGGACTGTCGACTGATATCATTCAAACCACAGAACTCACTGTCTTTTTTAAAAACTTTTTTATTTATTTGTCAGAGAGAGAGAAAGCACAAGCAGGGGGAGCAGCAGGCAGAGGGAGAAGCAGGCTCCCGGCTGAGCAACGAGCCTGATGTGGGGCTTGATCCCAAGATCCTGGGATCATGTCCTGAGCCGAAGGCAGATGCTTAACCAACTGAGCCACCCAGGCATCCCTAAAAAAAAATTTTTTTTAAAAGATTTTATTTATTTGACAGAGAGAGAGAGAGATCACAAGTAGACAGAGCAGCAGGCAGAGAGAGGGGGGAAGCAGGCTCCCTGCTGAGCAGAGAGCCCCATGTGGGGCTCCATTCCAGGACCCTGAGATCATGGCCTAAGCCAAAGGCACAGGCTTTCACCCAGTGAGCCACCCAGGCGCCCCTAAAAAATCTTTTTAAAAGATTTTATATTTTTAAGTAGTCTCCACACCTAATGTGGGACTCGAACTCACAATGCCGAGACCAAGAGTTTTGCGCTCAGCCAACAGAGCCAGCCAGGCGCCCCTTGTCTTTTTATTTTATTTATTTATTTATTTATTTATTTATTTTTTAAAAGATTTTATTTATTTATCTTACAGACAGAGATCGCAAGTAGGCAGAGAGGCAGGTAGAGAGAGGAAGAAGCAGACTCCCTGCCGAGCAGAGAGCCCGATGCAGGGCTCGATCCCAGGACGCTGGGATCATGACCTGAGCCAAAGGCAGAGGCTTTAACCCACTGAGCCACCCAGGCGCCCTGCCCCTTGTCTTATTTTTTTATTTTTTTTTTTAATTTTATTTATTTATTTGAGAGAGAGAGATCACAAGTAGGCAGAGAAGCAGGCAGAGAGAGAGGAAGGGAAGCAGGCTCCCTGCTGAGCAGAGAGCCCGATGCGGGACTCGATCCCAGGACCCTGGGATCATGACCTGAGCTGAAGGCAGCGGCTTAACCCACTGAGCCACCCAGGCGCCCCGCCCCTTGTCTTTTTAAACCATTTTTTATTCTGTGAAATGTAACACACTTCAGAAGAGTTCCTAAAGCATATATAGCAAAAATCGGTATTTAGAAAGCAAATACCCCCGTGACCACCACCACGTTAAGAAATAAAGCCCTGGTATTTATTGTCTGTGGTGCGTGTTAGAGACTGCCTTATGGCACATTTGGTACTTACTACCTGACTTTTCGCGCACACAAAGTGAATCACCTCGGTGAGACATTTCCCTGAGAACAGAAATCATATGTTATATTTCTTTATCCCTCCCACGGTGCCTAGTGTGATGAGTGCCCTAGGTATGGTAGGTGGGCAATGCATTTTACAGGATTCTGCATCTTAGATGAACTCTGTGACTCCGGGAAGACCACCGAGGGCTTATTTTGGCAAATGAGAATTGTTGGAGGGAACACAAAATTGTATTGTTTGTCTAAATCTGTGAGTCCAGATCAGGGTAGAAGGATACTAGTTTATCACGATGTGGGCCATCAGCTCAGCCTTCTCTTGAGTTCTGGCTATTGCCCAATGTAGAAAGCCAGCCTAGAACTATTGGGGTAGCCTCCCAACCGGCCTTTGGGTCTCTCGTCTATGCCCTTGTTCAATCAGTGCTTCAGGTGGTGATTCAAGTGACCTGTGTGGACACAAATGTCACTGTGTCATGCCACTGCTCAATGACCATTCACGCGCCAGTTCTCCAGCAATGCCCCTGGGAGGCTTGTTACAAAGCTGCTCCCCCCCCCCCCCCCGCCCCGCCCCGCCCCGCCCCGCCCCCCGCCGCCACCCCTGTAGAGTCCGAGTCAGCAGGTCCAAGGTGGGGTCTAGGCCGCTGCCTCCATAAGAAGCACTGTGGGGGAGGGGCGCCTGGGGGGCTCAGTAGATTACGTGTTTGCCTTCGTTGCAGGTCATGGTCCCGGAGTCCTGGGATTGAGCCCCGCCATAACCGGCTTCCTGCTTGGCGGGGAGTCTGCTTTTCTCCCTCTCCCTCTGCTGCTCTCTCGCTCAGTCTCTCTCTCTCTCAAATAAATACATAAAATCTTTAAAAAAAAAAAGAAAGAAAACACTTTTCAAAAGAATACTTCTGCTAGCAGAAAATATGTCCACATTATGTGTGTGCAATATGAAATCATAGCCACAGGCACAGATGTCCATGAAAAAAACAAACTATTGAATTAAGCACGATCAATACTGGGATTGTCTGTTTAATATTCATTTGCTTCTTGTTCATTCATTTTGTTGCTCGCTAGCAGATAAGCAGGAGCATCTGTCAAAGATTTAGGGGAAATTAATGGTTAAAAAAAGTTAAAATAGAGAAATTTCTACCCATTATCTGATTTTTTTTTTCCACTCTGAGCATCCATCCATTTGCGGCGGGCATGTTTCCAGACTGAACAGGCCTTGTCCCTGGAGAGCACAACTTGAGAACCCTTACTCTGGAACATGAAGTCTAAACTCTTTGGCACGACCAATGCGATGCTGATCTGACCCCATCTTATCTTCCAGATTCATTTATAGCCACAGCACCCCTCACCTCCCCGGGGCCGAGACTTGGAATTCGCTGTCTTGTGATTTTACAAATACCATTCTTCTACTGCCTACCCCCCCTCAACCCCTGCCCTCTAGATGATCAGATGACCTACTACTCATTCTTCAAGACTCTATCCAATGACTCTCCTTTCAGGTGACTTTCTCCATCTCTCTGGGTCTCTATCTCCCCAAGGTCTTGCTCCGGACGGATGACATCACTGCTTGTTTGTGGCGCTATCTGCCAACCGGCCTGGGAGCTCCCTCCGGTCGCAGAAGGGATTCTCGTCACCCACCTTTTCTTGAGGTCTCTGGCTGATATGCAGCAGGGACTTGGGGCATATTTGTGGATTAAATGAGTACATTTGCAAAGGGAGTGAAGTTTATTTTTAGAATCTTCTAGCTCCCTACAGGGGCGCCATCTGTACCCTTTTTTGGCACCCCTTCCCCAACCCAACGGACTCTGTAACTTTATGCTGTCCATGTAGAAATCCACCAGGATCTGCCATCGTTCCTGGAGCCCAGGCTCCAAGCTTTTCCCTCGGTATCCTACCATACCTTACCAGTCCTGTGTCGCATCCCTCCGTGGGCTAGATTTCAGATAAACCGGTGGTTCTCACACTTCCGCGTTAAGTTCAAACCCCCGGGTTGCTGGGTCCCAGCCCTCTAGGGTCTGATTCAGTAGGTCTTGGGTGGGGGCTGGGAACTTGCATTTCTACTAACGTCCTAGGGGATGCTGCTAGACAAAGACCACATTTTCGAGAACCACTGGGATACATCAGGGCAAAACCAGGGGCGGCGGTTAATAAAGCACAAAGGAATCCTTACTTCGCCTTGACTCCACCCCTTCACTGAGTTTCTGATTCTGTTAGCACATCTGGATTTGTTTCATCCCAGATCATTTTCCCCTCTGCTTTGCTTTGTCCTCCTCTTCCAACTTCCTGATCTTTTCAGATTGTTCTGTAGCCCAACGCTACTATCCCTCCCTTCCTCCTTCCATAAAGCCACCATTTCAGGACAAAAGCTTTCCTGAGCTCTTAGCTCCATTTCATCGCCCTCTTTTCCCTCCCCGCTCAGTTTTAGCCACTCCCCTACCCCAGCAGGGACTGACCTTTCTAAAGCTTGGCTCTGATTAGGATCCACTCCCATCTAGCACGGTAGCCATTTCCCCTCCCCGGCAGTCTGGTTCCACAAACAACATTAGCATGCTAATGGCAGTCACCTGCTGGCCCTGGGAAACCGCTGAGTGCGCCAGGGCTCAAGGACAGTGGAAACACTGAAAACAGCACGTTTAAATGCTTCCGTTCATTCATTCACTCAACAAACATGGATTGGGCACTGGCCAGACACCACGCTGGGGCTGAGGGATCCCCCAGAACACATGGATCATGGTCATGGGTTCACAGCAGCGCCCCAGGGCCCACCATGCCTCTTCATGAAGCGGATCTTTTGCAGCACTCATCAAGGGGGACAGACATTCAAGAAGAAACTGACCCCTTGTGAGCCCTCTTGTCTCAGCCTTCCTGCTGTCGCTGTACCTGGGCAGGTAACCCAGGACCAAAGATTGGGAGACACCAACCCAGGGAGGGTCCGGACCTCTTTGTTGAAATAAACACTGTAATCCACGCCTCTCAGTGATCTGCCCACTGTATTGAGTGAGGCCGAGGTATGTAAAGCCCAGAACACAGTGAGCTGAAACCTCTCTGCACATACACATACCCACTCGGACACACACACACAAGCACACAACACTGGCACTCACACTTTTACACACATACCAACACACTGAAAATACACTCTGACATACACATCAACACAGACACACACATTGAAACAGACACACACCGGCAGACACACACCAACGAACACAAAAGGTGTAAATACAAGCCAACACACACACACACTGACACATGCTGAAACACACAGACCTGTAGCTGACACACACACTGACACATACAAATGCACACCTAGTCCCACGTCAATACCACCCCACAGCCCGTAGAAACCCGGGATGCCCAGGACCTAGCAAGGGCTTGAAGAAGCAGATCTCAGAGAAGGACCAAAGGGTTCCAGGAGACTTGAATTACACACTTGGTTCCAGTCTGGAGGTCCAGACTTTTGGAGGAGGGGGCCTCCCAGGTTCTGAGAGTCCCTAGGGACAGGCAGGTGGAGTGGATCACTTCGGCAGGGCACCAAGGATTTTGAGCTAAGATACCTCCTGGAAGGGCTGAAAGGTACCGAGCTTTGGGCAGCACTGAGTGCTAAGGTGGGGGATGGAGCGGGGGTGGGAGGGGAGAGCTGGTAGGGGGAAGTTAGGGCGCTGGGGGGTGGGCAGTACCCCAGAGAGCAGGAAGGATTCCAGGAAAGCCCAGCTGCACCAGGCCCTCCTCCTGGCTCTGCTGGGCTCCCCGATGCTCTGGGTATCAGTTCTCGCCTCTGGCTTCTAGATGCACCCCTCTGGTGCCGCCACCACCCAAGTCCCACGTCCTGATCATTTAGTGACCTTGGGCCCTTCTCTGTCCACCACAGCCATGCCTTTGCCAGAGAGGACCTGTCTCCCTCCCAGACACCCAGCCGGGAGGCGGGCAGTCACCTCTGACTCCCCGCCCCCATCCGGTCTGGGCACAGCCTTACAGCGGTTCCTCATATACAGCGCTGGTCCCGCCTGTTGCTGCCACCCCAATCCAGGGCTGGGCGCCTCCCCCAGGCCCTGCCCCAGCACCCTGGTGGGCCTCGGAGACTACAGCTGCCCCTGTTCCTTGCCATCACCATCTGCCCGAGGGCCCACGCTGTCTCCTGAACTCCCCTGTGCTGGTCCCTGGTTGTGCCAGGCTCCTCTCTTTTGTCCTCTCCTGGGTCTCTAGCGCAATGACCGGCACACAGGGGGCACCCTCAAGGGGGCACCCTCAATACTTGGCTCTTCACGGCTATGCTACCCCCCCCCACCTTGTGTCTCTTTCTTCTGGACCCGCCCCCTTCCCCCACCTCCCATTCCAATCCCCCGCCTCCCATTCCAATCCTCCGCCCCCTTGCTCAGGAAACGCTGAATTGGAAGCTTCCTGAGTGCCAGACCCCGAACTAGGCACTGGGGGTGCATTTTGTGGAGTCCCTGTTCTCAAGGGGCACACCGCACCTAGAGGGCTCCCTGACGCGGTGTGAGAAGCACTGTCCCCCAGGTGGAACCAAGTGCCAGGAAAGCACTTCACGTGGCCGCCCCATTTCTCTGCCTTCCCTCCTTCTCCCCAGGCCCGGGCTTCGGCATTGGCTCCCTTCTTCTCTCTCCCTGGTTCCTGTTTTTCTCCTTTTCCTCCCTCCTGCCTCCCCCTCAGCCGCTCCAGACTTTGGGCCGCTGTGGGACCACCTCCTCTATCCTATCCGGGCCACCTCGCTGTCCGGCTTTTGCTCATGGGTCTGCCTCCCCCTGAGGTCCCGGGTTCCACTTGGGGGTCTGGGCGCCTCTCCGAGACCAGGGCACCAGCCTTGCGGAGGAGTGGAGCGCAGTGTCCGCCAGCTAGGGCTTGGGGCACGCCAAGTCGGCTAGGGCTCGCGAGTCCTAGGGAGCCAGCAAGGGGCCACTCCCCAGGAGGGGTCGGGGGCGTCAGGGCTGGAGAGGAGGAGAGGTGCCGAGAGCGAGGGAGAGGGCCCGCGGCGGCGGCTGGCCAGGAGGAAAAGGAAAGCGGGCTGGCACAGCCTCTGCCTTCGGACGCTCTCCCTGCGCACCGCCGGCCGCCTTCTCCCGGGCTGAGCGAAGGTGAAGGGGAAATCCGGGAGGGACCGAGCCACCGGAGGCCGCTCCCCGTCACTCCCACATCCCGCTCGACAGAGCTGGGGGTCTTCATCCCCAAGCTCCTCCTCTGAGACTCCCTGGCGACCCAGGCACTAGAAGGGGGTCGTGGTCTGAACCCCCGCTCTCACGCTGAGCTTCTAGGGCTTGGTGGGGAGAGGAGTGAGGGGTCGGTCTGTATGAAGGACCCAGGAGTGGTGAGCTCGGCTCCACGAAATTACAGCCTACAGCGTCCGAGGCTTGGAAACCCCAGGGCAGAAGGGGACCTCGAGTCGGCGGGCCTCGGACTCCGCACGTCACAGATCAGTTGCGGGGCCGCAGTGCGGATCCCCCCAACTGCCCCCTCTATCTAAGATCCACTGTGGAGCGGCAGGTGCCGCAGCTGCCCCCTCCCGGGCCATGGGGGTGGGAGGAGGTGTAGAGGAGCCTCGCGTCTCCAGCCGCGGGCGCTCCCATCGGAGCACCCTGAGATCTCAGTGGAGAGGAAGAGGGGGTACAGGGGGCTGGGAGGAGGGGGAGGAGGACTGCAGAGCTCAGCCGCCGAGCTGTGCGCGGGAGGGGGAGGGGCAGGGGCTCCCTTCCAGTCTCCGGGGTCTGGGGACTCTGGGATGTAAGGCGAGAGCAGGGGGGTGTGACAATTCAGCAGAGGTCGGGACGTACCACGGAGCCAGTGGCGGGGGGGGCAGAGGACGTGGTCACCGAGGGGAACCCCCGCCCCCCTTCGCAAAGGCCTACAGCTGAGGTTGCAGGGAGAACTGGAACTGGGCTCGCTGTAGGGGGAAGCGGGGCGTGAAATCCGCCCCCTCCCCATACCCCACTTCCGAGGGGGTGGGCGATAGAGAGGAGGTCTGGGTTGGAGCGGCGGCGCGGGGGCCCCTCCCTCGCACCTCCCCCCACCGGACTTGGTCGCGCCCGAAGTGTAACACTTTCTCTTTGTCGGAGAAGCTCCGCTGTTTCTTGTGCTCTAGCTCTGGTGGCGGCGGCACCCGTGGCAGCCCTGGCGGACGCAGGAGCGATGGCAGCGACCGATATAGCTCGCCAGGTGGTGAGTGACCGGCTGGGGTGTCGGCGCCAGGGGCCGGGGGCCTGAGAAGGGCGGAGGAGACCTGGCCGCCGCCACGGCCGCGGCGAGGGCAGCGGGCAACATCCAGGAGTCAAGGCGCGGCAGGACTTCTGCTCCCGGGGTCCGCGGCTCACTCCCCCAGCCTGTCCCCGCGGGTGGCGGACGGATGAGGGGGCCTGGCGGAGGCTGCGGGCCGGCCGCTGAACTTGCATTGCCCTAGGGCTGCAGTGAGCGCCGCCGCCTCCCTCGCTGCAGCTGCCGCCGCGCCACTGGGGCGTTGCCGAATGAATGGCCGAACCAGCAGCGAAGCCCTCGAGGTCCCAGGCTCCCTGGTCTCGCTTCCTCCGGCCGTCGGGCCGCCCCCCTGCGCCCAGCACCCCCCTCCCCGGGACCCGGGCCTCCAGCGGAAGAGGGGCGCGGGGCTGGGGTGAGCCCGGGGCAGGAGGCGGTGAGTGGTGGTGGGGGGGGGCGGGGAGGTGACTGGCTGGGGTAGGGTTTCTCCATATGCATTACATATGTGACTGCGTCTGTGTGTGTGTATCACCGTATGCGTCCGAGTGCACGCGCGCGCACTCGTGCCTCCCGGGCAGGCGGCGGCGCCGGGGCTGTCTGTGACCCTAGATGAGTCCGCCTGTTTCTCTGTGGGCGCTCACCTCTGTGGCATGTGTCCTTGTGTCCCAACCCCTCTCTGCTTGTGCCGGGTGCCTCTGGGTCCCGTGTATGCGTGCGTGTGTGCGTGTGCGTGTGTGTGCAGCTCGCTGGTCTGGAGGGGGTGGCTGCGTCTTTTGGCATGTTTCTGGATACCTTGACCGGCGGTTTGCCAGCCTCTGGGGGTCTGCCTCGGGTGCGTGTTGCGCGTAACTGGGCTTGTATGCCAAAACCTGTGCAGCTGGCTTCTTTCTATGGGGACTCAGGAGAATAAGTGTGAGGCTTGCAAAAGCGGTGCCGTCTCATTTTGTTGGCAACAGACTCTGGGAAAACAAAAAACAAACAAACAAAACCTTCTTTTAAAGAACTGAAGTTTTCCAGCCTGGGATGTTCAGAGAAACCATAACTGAAGTGACCAGAGGCTCCATATTTGTTTGGTTTTTTTTTAGACCAGAAGTTTGGTTGTAAAGGGAGGGGGTGATTCCATTTGGGGGAACAGTGTAACCTTTCTCTTCCTCCGTGGTATCGGAGGTCTTCAGAAGCCCGCAGTTACCCTCATTCACTCTATGGTGAGGGAGAGTGAAGTAGGGTTAGGTGAATCCCATAACACCATATACTACTGGATGAAGATCTCCGAGCCACACACACACACAAAAGTTTTTAAACCTTGTGGCTTACTTATTTAGGGAAATAGTCTATGCACTGTAATTTCAGAGCCAAAAACCCCCAAAAAACAAAACAAAACAAAAAAAAAAAAACAAAAAAAGCCCCCAAACCTCTAGGTATTTGTTGTAATTGAAATTGATTCGTTTTTGTTTTCAAAATCTGAATCCAGAATCTGGTTGTATTTTCTCTACAGGATATATATGAATTTTTTCCACCCTCTTGTCTCTGTCTGGAAGGGCAGGATGATTTCTTCTGAACCTCCCCAACCCCTGCAGACCCCAGAACCAGATCTTTACATTGTCATGATGCAGGAGGACCAGGAGTAGGTAGACAGGGCTCTGTGATCATAGAATTTGATAGGATTCTCTTCTCTCTGAGATTGGCCCTGTCATATTTATTGCTGTGGCATTTTGAAGGTTCCCAGAGTGCTTTTCTGCTCCCTGTTACCTGCATTTTAGAGGTGGCTTAAGTAGAGGGATTAAGTCTCCTGGATTACACTTGCCCTGTCTTTAGTGACCAAAAAGGACGCTAATGATTTTTCTTGTCAGTTAATTAATTTGCATCGACCGATCCTTGCTCCCTCACCAGTCCCCCTTGCCTGGATTAGGATTGCAGGGCAGATGTCGTAATGGGGAGCATTCCAGAAGGTTGTGTTTCACCTCAGGCAGATTGAGGCAACCCAGAGGTCCCCTTTGTTTGGCGGATGGGGGGGTGGATGGGGGTGATTTAGGGCCTTTGGTTTGCTTTGCGTGGTTCCAGTTTGCTCTGGCTGGCCTTGCCCATACTGTATGATGAAGAAGATAATTGTAAGCCAGATTCCGAAGCTGAAAGAGCAGCCCAAGCACTTGAGACCTTGTTATCAGGATAAATGGGTTTCTGGGAAGACTGACGTCACTCTCCCTGCCCCCCCCCTCCAGTCTGTAAAGCTCTTGTTTATGTGTCATTTGTCTCTCTGCTCTCCTTTGTGTCTGTAAGAAGTTGTAATTCACCAGGGGAAGATGGAATTAACTCAGGAGACCTTGGGTGTCTGGTTGCTGCTTGTTTATTCCAAGGAACACGTATCCAGGGTTCGGGAAGAGAAGACTGGAGAATCAACTCAAGTGTGCCTAGCGTAGGAGTTCTTTTGAATGAGCTCTGAGACATGGAGCCATCCAAGCAGCACTCTGCTGTGTGCCTGACGGGGGAGGTGTTCTTTCCAGAATCAGTTGAAGGTCACCGTGGCTAGTTAGGTAACATCATTAGTGACTTAAAACAGGCCATGGAGTTGTTGGATAGGACCCTTCTCTGGGCATGCATGCTGCTTGGAAGTTCAGCTCTTGAGTACGCAATCCAATCCCGTCCCATCTGAACAAACACCACGAAGATTCTGCATGCCAAAACCGTTTCTCCATTGTGTCCACTCGTTGACTTTTCACCGATAAGTGTCCAGCACTGTGGCTAGCCCTGGTGAACTCGACCAAAAAAAAAAAAAGTAGCAGACATAATTCCTGGCTTTTATTTTTTTTAATTAATAATTTAAAAAATTTTTTTTAAATTTATTTATTTGACAGACAGAGATCTCAAGTAGGCAGAGAGGCAGGCAGAGAGAGAGCTGAGCAGAGAGCCCAATGCGGGGCTGAATCCCAGGACCCTGGGATCACAACCTGAGCCGAAGGCAGACGCTTTAACCCACTGAGCCACCCAGGCACCCTAAATTTTTTAAAATTTTTAAAAAATATTTTATTTATTTATTTGAGAGACAAGAGAGACAGAGATAGCGAGAGAGCATGAGTGGGGAGGAGAAGGAGAAGCAGAGTTCCTGCTGAGCAGGGAGCCAGATCTGGGATGATCCCAGGATCCTGGGATCACAGCTGGAGCCAAAAGCTGACACTTAATGGACTGAGCCACCTAGGCGCCCAGCTCCTGGTTTTTAAGCTTATGGTCTAAGCTTGGAGAGACAGATTGTGGACACTGTGAAATAACTAGAGAACTTTAGAAGATTCTTGGGCAGTCCCCACTCCCAGCCCCTACCTGTGAGGTGACTTGGGCTGCTATTAATATATACTCTTTAAGGGTACATGACTCGTCCAAGGTCACGTAGAAAGCCACAGCCCAGCAGGCCTCAGGGGCTACATCTTCTGGCTTTTTCATTGAGCTGTTTCTTTCAGTGTTGCATTTTTAGGTCCAGACTGTTAAGTGCTGGCCTGTAAAAGGAACAGCTCATTGAGTCTGGCTTGAACCAGTCCCACATGGTGGACAGTGATGCTGTCCTCCGGTGGCAGCCGGGGAATGGTCTTTCTCCCTAATGAAAGATTTTGCAGGGACTAACTCTGCCCTACCCGGGGACCTGCCTACAGCCTGGGAGACGCCTGCCTCTGCATTCTGGTCTTGCTACCAAATGGCATTTACCCTCCATTCCCCCTGGAAGCTCCCTGCCTCACTAAAAGGAATATTCTACTCTAAGCGGGGAGAGCAGAACTCCAGTATGTACCCATACCTCCACTGAGGACACAGCACAAAGGGAAATTTACATGGCTGGGGTGCCTGGGTGGCTCAGGAAGTTGAGCAGCCATCTCCTCCTATCAGCTCAGATCATGATCATCTCAGGGTCATGGGATCAAGTGCAGCATGGGGGAGGGCTCCGTGCTCAGCTGGGCATCTGCTTGAGATTCTCTCTCTGCCTCTGCCCTCCCCCCCTCCTGCTCGAACACTCCCGCACTCTCTCTCTCTCAAATAAGTAAATAAATCTTTAAACATAAAAAGAAAATTTGCACAGCCTCCAATATAAAAAATCATTGAATCTAAACCAAGCTGATCTAAACCATTGCTAATCATGGTACTATATTCTGACTTTTCTGTGTTTGAGACTTTTCTAAAGAAAAAGCTGGGGGGACGGGGCACCCAGGTGGCTCAGTGGATTAAAGCCTCTGCCTTCAGCTCAGGTCCTGACAAGCGGGGCAGCATTCGGCTCACTGCCCAGCAGGGAGCCTGCTTCCCTCCCTCTCTCTCTGCCTGCCTCTAGGCCTACTTGTAATCTCTGTCTGTCAAATAAATAAATAAAATATTTTAAAAAAAAGAAAAAAAAAAGCTGGGGGAGGCAGGAAATGACAATGTTCCGTCCCCCCAAAGGCATACCGTCCCTTCCCTCAGGGAGTTTACTATCTAGTAGTGGAGGCAGACTTAAATAACTATATAATTATCATCGTGATCAGTGCTACACAGCTCAGCTGTGGCCTGCTGTAAGAATTCATTACCAGCGGACCCAATCCAGCCTCCAGTGCGGGCGGTGGGTGACAGGAAAGGACTCCTGAGGGCTTTGGCTAAGAAAGGGGGTGGGTGTGAAGATGGGTGAGCTCTCACTCTGCTCCTGGCCTGAGAGCATTTCATTTGTTCATTCATGCACTTCTCTTCTGATTCATTCCTTCAGTGCGTGTTGAGTGGCACGCACTCTGCCAGGCCCTGGGCCAGGTGCTGGGGTGTATCTGGTGCCCAAGGCACACAGGACCGTGCCCTCTGAGAGCCCCCCCCCCATGACAGGCAGGAATCAGCCCCGTTTCCTTTCATTTCCTAAATCCTGGAAATGTTGAGTGTTAGCAGTGTTCTTATTACAAAACTGCATTACAGCTGAGCAGTTTGTCTGTATAGTATAATGAGATTTTGATCTGCAGTCAGGTGCATAGCATTTACCTTGCGGAGCCTCTGCTGTAAATTTTCCGTTAATTGCTGGCTTTGTTACCCAGCACGGCCCCTCCTTTTGTGCGCTGTAAGGGAACACACCCGTTGCATGAGCCTGAGCAAAACTAATTAGGAAGATAAGTCCCCTGGAAAAAGGTATTCCAAAACCAGACAGGACTGATTTCTAGACTTGCCTGGGTTTCTGGATTATCAGAGCCATGGTTTTGTATTAGCACGAGCAACTGAGAAGGGCTTGTAAGTGGTGTGTACTCTTCGGACCACATTCAAGAAAGAGAAGGAGAAGAGAAAGCAAAGAGAATACCATGGATAAGTGGAACAGGTTTCTTTCAACGGTCTCTAAATGCTGTCATCTATATTTCCCGGACAAGTCTTCGTGTTTTCTTCTTTTATGGGTACAGGGAGACCAAGGGACTTAGTCCCAAGTGTGTGTTAGTGTTGTTCAGTGGCTGAAACAGTGAGACCCACACCGGATGACACAGATCCGTTCAAAACAACCAAACCTGCCCTTTTCGCGAAGTTTCTAAGAAATAAAAATCCTGCCAGACCCTAACTTCCCCCTCTCTTCACTGCATTCCTTCCCACCCCAGTGCACCCGTGGGGGGGGGTGTAGCTCAGAGAAGATTATCCTTGGATGCCTTGAAGATTCCGTGATGGTGAAAAGATTCTCCACTTCAATCCCAGATAGCGCAGTCATGGGTTACGTGTGGGTTTTCTTTTTTCTTTCTTCCCATATTGCTTTAAATAAAAATCTTGGAGCCACCAGCCGTGTAATGATGGATTATTTTAAGTAACAACTGGGGGGGGGGGAGGAGCCGAATAAATTAGAAACACAGACCCTTCCTCCTCGGTTTGGCAGGAGGAGGCTTCTGCTGCTGGGATTTGAAACCGTGGGTTTCTCCGCCGCCTGCAAGAGGAAGGAGGCCACATATGTGCTCAAGGAGGGTGAGAATTATGCCGCGTGCTCCTTGCTGGCCCGGGACTTGGGTCATCTGTTCCACTCACTTAAAGGTGACTGGGGAAAAGATTTGCAGGCCTTTTCCGGGGTGGGGAGGTGGGAGACAGGATCAGGGCTCAGGTTTCTCCTGGCAGGGCCCCCTGGAACCCCCTAATGAAGGCCCTGGGGTAACAGCCACAGATCTCTGCTTTCTGACCCTGATGAGGTGTGAGGCAGTGCCGAGTTTCCTTTCCCAGCGGAGGCCCCCGCTCTGAGCACCGGCGCGGAGGCAGGAACTGGGTTTTCTTAGATCCACTTTAAATGAGACCAGATGGAAGCAGAGGCAAATTCAGGCTCCCTAGAGGACAGCTGGGCATTCATCCAGAGGCCTGTGAGTAAACCTTTTTTTCTTTTTTTTTAAAGCAGATTAGAGATAACAGTGGCCAGAACACCTCAAAAACTCTGTTTAAAGAGCCCAGCCCGGAGGGAATCTGGCTTTATGTGGGAAAGGTGACCTGCTACCCACAGGAGTGGCCCCTGGCCTGAGATGGAACTGGCTTTTACCTAGAATCTGGCTAGTTGGGTTAGGTCGCCCTGGGGCTCAGCCTTAGTTAGGCCCAAATCAGACTGCCTCAGTTGCCCTCCATGGGCCAGACCCACCTTGGTGAACACACAGGGGTCCAGGTCATGATCCGTGACCCTTGTCCCTCTTGACTGTCCTTAAGCCACAAGCCCGATGCCCCCAGAACTTTTGCAGCTTGAAGGAATATACCTGCCAACTTGGAGTCAAGCTTTCCCACCTTAAAGCGGCCCTGCGCTCACCAGGGCGGGGAGCCCTGCACTGCTCCGCTCTCTGCCCCAAAACCCCTCCGTGACTCAGGCCAAGTCACTTCCTCTCTCTCAGACAGTTTCCCCTTTTGCAAAACGAGCGGGTTGGTGTAGATGAGCCTTCAGGGCTGCGACCAGCTCTAACGCTGTATGGTCCTCTGTTTCCTTGTTCTCCAGCTTAGTTTCTCTTAGGCTCTAGCCTGCTTCTACTTCTGTCCGAGGTGGCTGACTTGAACTCCACCTCTTCCCTGCTTTGATTCCTCGAGCGAGCAGGGTGGGGAGAGAGTTGAGGGAAAGGCAAGTCTGTGCTTTGAGCTCAGCCGGATCTCTGTAAGCGGAACAGAAACAGCGGTTCAGATGCTCTGCCCATAGGTGTAGTGAGCTATTGTCTTCCTATAAAGGTACATGACGGCTGAATTTCTGTCTATTTGAATCCCGTTTTAAATGCACTAGGAGAGCTGGCCATTTAATGGAATCCTGCTGCGAATCCTTTTATAGAATGAAAAGCCACTCAGGAACTGATCTGGTGTATTAAAATCCAGAGTTTCTTCTATTGGATTTGCCAAAAATGGGCCTTCTCCCTGCATGGTAAAGATGGTTTCCTTTGTGCTTCCCCAGGGTCCCCGAAGCTGCTTCCCCACTGAAAGGCCCAGGTGGGCAAGATTTCTCTCTCCTTGGAAAGCCACCCCCCCTTCCAAACATCTCTCTCCCAATTCAGGGCATTGCTACTCTTGTCAGTTTCCTCTTAGCCTGGCTTAATTGGCAGGAGGGAAATCCTGACATTTGCCGTGGGAGACACACTGGAGGGTTTTTTTTTTTTTTTAATAATCTCTGGGAACTTATCAGTGTTTTTGTGGTTCTTAGGGCCGATAATACAGTGGCGTCCACTCCCCCGACTGGAGGCCGTGGAGAGGGCTCTCAGCCACCTGATTGCTACAGCAAGCATTTTTCTGGATGTTTGCGGATATGTGATTTGACTTCTTGTTCCCATGAATCCTTATAATAATAAGTTATACCGTATAATAAGTTATGTATATATAATGTTATAGTAAGGATAATAATAGGGCTTTGTTCTCGTATTGGGAAAATAAATGTTTACATACAATAAAACTGCCCCAAAGTGGACTACTTAACTGGATTTTCTGATTATCTGTATGTAAAGCATCTTTCTCATAGCTGTGGTTGAAGATTTTGCCAAAATATCTGAGGCTCCTTCTCTTGTCTTGGAAAGCATCGTCGTAAAATCTTCAAGAAAACATGACATTTTTCTACTCTGATTATAAACATGAAATCTGCCCCCCCAAAAGGTAAAAGATGCCTATTGTTGGAAATTTGGAAGACACAGAAAAGCAACAGTGCCCACATTCCCTCTACCCAAAAGTATATATATATATATTTTAGATTTTATTTATTTATTTGACAGGGAGAGAGAGAGAGATACACAGCGAAGGAGGGAACACAAGCAGGGGGCGTGGCAGAGGGAGAAGCAGGCTCCCCGCTGAGCAGAGAGCCCGATTCGGGGCTTGATCTCAGGACCCCAGATCATGACCTGAGCCAAAGGCAGATGCTTAACCAACTGAGCCACCCAGGCGCCCCCAAAAGTAACTGTTGTCACCATTTTGGTATAACGTTGACTTTGAACAACACAGGGATTGGGGATGCTAACCCCCTGCAGTGAAGAATCAAGAATCCACGTATAACTTTCATCTCCCCCAAAACTTAACTACTCACAAGCCTACTGCTGACTGGAAGCTGTACCCGTAACAGGAATAGCAGGACTAGCACATCTATTGTATGTTATCTGTATGACACACTGTATTCTTACAAGAAAGTAAGCTACAGAAAGTAAAATGTTATTAAGAAAACCATAAACGGGGGCGCCTGGGGGACTCAGTCGGTTAAGTGTCCAACTCTTGATTTCGGCTCAGGTCGTGAGGTCGTGAGATCAAGTCCCACATCAGCTCCGCCCTCAGTACGGAGTTCTTGCTCAGCTCGGAGTCCGCTTGAGATTTTCTCTCTCTCTCCCCCTGCCTCCCCTCCCCCGCTCTCTCTAATAAATAAATAAAATCTTTTTAAAAAAGAAAAGCATAAGGAAGGGAAAACACATTTGTAGTCCTTTCTTGTATTTATGGGGAATAAATGCATGCATATGTGGACCCAGGCAATTCAAACTGCGTTGTTCAAGAGTCAACTGTATATTCTTCTGAGCTTTAAAAAATACATTTAGGTGGGGTGCCTGGGTGGCTCACAGTCGTTAAGGTTCCGCCTTTGGCTCAGGTCCTGATCCCAGAATCCTGGGCTGGAGCCCCGCAGAGGACTCCCTCCTTGGCTGGGAGCCTGCTTCTCCCTCTCCTACTCCCCCTGCTTGTGTTCCCTCTCTCACTGTGTCTCTCTGTCAAATAAATAAAAATTTAAAAAATATATATATATATGATTTCCCCCATGATTGGAATGATCCTGTATATATAGGGTTTTGTTTTGTTTTGTTATTTGCCTATTTGGTGATCATTTTCCCATGTCACTGAATATTCTTAGAAAATGTCTTCAGCTGCTTAATATTCCATTGTGCACCATTGAACTATTGTTTGATTTTGATCATCCTGAGGGTTGCAGGATCTATCAAAGATCCGTATTTAATGGGATTGGGAGGGAGAAAAACCATAAGAGACTCTTAATCTCGGGAAACAAACAGGGCTGCTGGGGTTGGGGGAGGGAGAGGGTGTCGGGGCGATGGACACTGGGGAGGGTATGTGCTATGGTGAGTGCTGTGAAATGTGATGAGTCACAGACCTGTACCCCTGGGGCTAATAATACGTTATATGTTAATAAAAATAATTAAATTTTTAAAAAGATCGGTATTTAGGGGCATCTGGGGGGCGCAGTCGGTTAAGCTTTGGCTCTTGATTTGGACTCAGGTCATGATCTCAGGGTGGTGAGATCGAGCCCCGAGTGGGGTTCTGTGCTGGGCGTGGAACTTGCTTAAGATTCTCTCTCTCCCTCTGTCCCTCCCCCAAAGATCGGCATTCAGGGCTGGGACGGAGATGGAGAAAGGAAAGGTGTGAGAGATCAGGCCCACCAGTAAGTGACATGTGAGACTGCTGGAGTGAATCCTATTTCCAGTGTATCTACAAGGTGCAGAGGCCAGAGGAGAAAGTTTAGGGAAAGGCGCGATGAGTTCCAACCTTTATGTTTTGGCCTCATACTTCTGTACTTCTTTATTGATTTAAGTCATCTCTGCCTCCCACATAGGGCTTGAACCCACGACCCTGAGAGCAAGAGTCCCATGCTCTACCCACTGAGCCAGCCAGGTGCCTTGTTTGGGTTTCCTTCTTCAACATGTCAGCTACTAACTCAGCTCCCCCAACTTGAGGCGGAGGCGGGGAAACTCCACTGATACAGACGGATCCTCAGTTCCCAGAGGCCTCCTGGACCTCTTGCTTCCTATCCCGCCAAGGCTGGAAGAGGGGTGGGGTGGGGGAGGGGGAGAGGGGGACAGGGACTGCCCATCGGGGTGCTTATGGGACTCTTTGTTTTCAGAATAACAGCAATGGGAGCAAGTTGCACAGCTGGAACCGGCATAACTCATTCTTAGTAACATGCACCTTTGAATATTCAATTAAAAAATGAAATTGGTGTGTCCCCAGGGGACAAGGCGGAAGAGAAAGAGAGCGGTGTTTCTGCCGTGAGATGAAATGTGGTATAACGTATTTCAAACCGCAGGTGACTGCAGATGGGGAGAAAACAGGAAATGTAATTGGGGGGGGAGGGGGGCTCTCCCAATTCTCAGGAGCACTCTTTCATTTTGCCTTCCTTTTAGCTCTTCTCAGATTTGGCATCCTAATTACCCCTGCTGTAAAGCTGAGTGAGAGCTCTCTTTTCTTGTATTAAAAATGTTTTTAAATGACATGGGTATTGTGTGAATACATTCATGCTGTAAAAGGATCAAATAATACGGAAGCATACAGACTAGCCCCTTGTGTAAGCCCCTGTTTGCGCATCGCTCCCCTGAGGTAGCCACCGACGTTCCTGGGTTTGGTGGGATTTTTTTTTTTGGCTTCTTTCTATGCATTCACAACCATTTATGTGCAAGCACACATATATTGGGCTTTTTTTTTGCACATGTGGCCTCCCCCTGTGCTGCTTGTTCTACAGCCTCTTTTTTCTACATTGGAATATGTCTTGGAGATATTTGCATTGGGACATACAGACCTGCTGCATTCTTCTTCCTTTTTAAGGATTTATTTATGTATTTAATTTATTATTTTTTAAAGATTTTTATTTTATTTATTTGACAGAGAGCAAGCACGAGTAGAGGGAGCCCCAGGGAGAGGGAGAGACAAGCAGGCTCTTCCCTGAGTGGGGAGCCTAACGCTGGATTCAATCCCAGGACCCCGGGATCGTGACCTGAACCGAAGGCAGACGCTTAACCAACTGAGCCACCCAGGCGCCCCTATTTATTTATTTTAGGGAGGGAGAGAGAGAGAGTGCGCATGAGTGGGGGGAGGGCAGAGGGAGACGGAGAGAGAGAACCTCAAGCAGGCTCCCCGCTGAGTGCAGAGCCTGATGTGGGGGCTCTTCCCACGACCCCGAGATCACAACCTGAGCAGAAACCAAGAGTCGGGTGCTCAACAAACTGAGCCACTCTCGTGCCCCAAGACCTACCGCATTCTTCTTAATCCCTGCAGAATATTCTAGAATATACATGTACCATGCTTTAGTTAAATATTTTTCTGTTTTCAGACATTTATGAGTTTTCCCCCTAGTATTTCAGTATTGTCATCATGCTGCAATGAAGTTCCTTGTACATGGATCTTTGTACAGATACTGACTTTCTGCAGAATAGATTCCTAGGGAGGTTGCAGGGTGACAGGAGATGGGCCCTTAAAAAAAAAAAAGAAGATTTTATTGATTTATTTGAGAGACGGCATGAGAGCACATAAGTCGGGGATAGGGGAGGATCAGAGGGAGAGGGAGAAGCAGACTCCCCGCTGTGCAGGGATCCGGATGCAGGACTTGATCCCAGGACCCTGGGATCATGACCTGAGCTGAAGGCAGATGCCACCCAGGTGCCCCAGAGATGGGTGACTGTGGCCCTTCTGGCATCTCAGTTCCAGCCTTAAACATGGCACCCACCACCTGCTACTCCAGATGATAACTTGAGGTATTACTGTTGGGCCAAGCTGCCAGTTCCATCTTCTCTTGCTGCACATTGTAATCCAGGGAACGTGCACTTAACTGCAGTCAGAGTAATTAAGGCCTCAGGTAATCAGGCCACCTTAACAGGAAAGAGGAAAGAGATAATAAGATGGCAGAGCTTTAATGAGGGAGAGGACAGAAACTTCCAGGGGCTGTCCTGGGGTCAGTGTACATTGAGTCCAATGTCCTTTTTACCTCTACATATTTAGCTCTGAACAATGAGGACTAATACTCATAATGATGACCTTGACATCTTATAAGATTTATCAAAACAAGAGTCAATGGTGCTCGCTAGACAGGATTTCCTAAAGCAGGAAATATATACACAAATACATTTTTGAAGCTTTCTCAACTGTAAGCACTGAGACAAAAAGTTTCCTTCTCAAATCTTAGCAAGAAAAACACAGTAACCAGATCCCATGTCCCCTCGTCCCCAAACCTTCCAGTTAATTTTTGCGTATTGGATAGACACTAGGTAAAAAGATGCAGAAGAAATAAGGATTCTAAAGTCACCAAATTCACCAAATTTCAGATTAATGGTTATTTCTCTGTAATTCTTCCTGACTTCAAACTTGGCCTCTGGTGCTAGAAAACTATTGGGTCATGTCTTATTTTTCTGATCATTTCCCTCGTGTGGAAGAATCCTTTCCATCCTCCCATTCCTTACTTGTGGGCATTTCCTATATTCAATCTCCAGCTCTTTTCTGTACTATCTCTTGGAGAACACATCCAGTTTCATACCTCCCACTCCTAAATTCATACCCCAGTCCTGAATTCTCCTTGAGCCTACAGTCCCATATGGGTAAGTAATTGTTGGATTTCTTCTCCTGCATATCTCACCAGAAAATCAAAACTGTCTTATTTTCCTTAACATACAGAATGCTTTGGGGGCACCTGGGTGGCTCAGTTGGTTGAGTGTCCAACTCTTGATTTCAGCTCAGGTCGTGATCTCGAGTCCTGGGATCGAGCCCTGCATTGGGCTCTGTGCTCAGCTCTGGGTCTTCTTGGCCCTCTCCCTCTGCTTCTCCCCTGGCTCCTGCTCTTGCTCTTTCTCTCTCTCAAATAAATAAATAAAAGTCTTTAAAAAACATGCTTTTACAAATCCAGAAGACAGAGACAAGCACCAGTTAAAAAAAATGGGCAAGGACATGAATAGGCAACTCACATATATGTGTACCTTATACACAATGCATGTATAGAGTTGAACCATAAAAAGAATGTTCAGGGGCGCCTGGGTGGCTCAGTTGGTTAAAGCCTCTGCCTTCGGCTCGGGTCATGATCCCAGGGTCCTGGGATGGAGCCTCACGTCCGGCTCTCTGCTCCGCAGGGAGCCTGCTTCTCCCCTCTCTCTCTCTCTGCCTGCCTCTCTGCCTACTTGTGATATCTCTCTCTGTCAAATAAATAAAATCTTAAAAAAAAATTAAAAAAAAAAAGAATGTTCACCTTCACTAATACAAGCAGCTAAACGTTGTGATGCCGTTTTTCAATGATCCTTTCACAGTGGTTTAAAAGCCTCAGAAACTTAGTGTTGGTCTAAGTATAGGTAAACAGACCCTCTTCTGTATTGGTGGTGGAAATAGACGTTTGTACTATTCTCTATTGAATGATTTCGCAATATGTACCAAAGTCTTTCAAATGTGTGTGCCCTTGGACCCAGTGGGCTTCAATTCTAGGAATTTAACTTAAGACAATAATCAAAGATCTATGCAAACCTGTAAGAACAAGAATTATTGTTTCTATTGTTTAAAAATTGGAAGCATGTGGAATGTCTAGCAGTGGAAGATTAGTTCTGTAGAATGCTATGTGGCCAGTACAAATAATGTTTTAGAAGTATGCTTAATTTCTCAAGAAAACATCCACACTCTGTTAAGTGTCAGGCTACAAAAAGGAATATATAGAATTATCCTTATTTTGTAAGAAACAAAAGGTATACAGACTGGAGGGAAACACACATGAATGTTATGAGTGTTTGTTGTTTTCTCCTTTATCGTTTTCCCTGTGTTGTAAAATTTCTACAGCGAACCCTGCTTGCTTTTTAGAAAATAAAAACTCCCATAAATGTAATGTTTCCTAATAGCTTATTTAAAACCAGAATCCTGGGGCGCCTGGGTGGCTCAGTGGGTTAAAGCCTCTGCCTTCGGCTCGGGTCATGATCTCAGGGTCCTGGGATCGAGCCCCACATTGGGCTCTCTGCTCCGCGGGGAGCCTGCTTCCTCCTCTCTCTCTTTGCCTGCCTCTCTGCCTACTTGTGATCTCTGTCTGTCAAATAAATAAATAAAATCTTTAAAAAATAATAAATAAATAAAAAATAAAACCAGAATCCTCCATTTCCCCCACTAAACAAGCACCCTTTCCTGGCTTCTCTCTTTTCTGCCCATGGTGCCACCAATCCAAGTTCCCAGGCTCAGAACCTTGTGATTGCCCTGCCCTTCACTCCCACTTACCCGATCACTGATGGAGCGATCACCCTTCTTGAGGACATGTCTCGAGTCTGTTCCTCCCTCCTGAGTCCCAAGTCAGAGCAGCTCAGTTCAACCAGCATTTATTGGCACCGTGCCTGGATGTCACTCTGTCAGGATCATGTTAGTGGAGTCATCTGTCTTCCTGCTTCAGCTCTCTCTCTCCTCCAGTCAATCAAACGTCCTGCAGCTGGAATGATCTTTGTACAAAAAACGCCACTTGTACCATGCTCAAAAACACTCAAAGGGCCCCCGAATGCCGTTGCCTATGGAATAAAGCCCATACTCTTTCCTCTGCTATTTAAGGCTCTTTACAGCACTATGCTAGGTGGGAGGTAACAGTGGCAGGGGGAGGGGGGCACATGGGAGGTTCTTGGTGAGTTGTTGACAATGTAGGAAGTCTTTAAGAATAAGGTGTGGGGCGCCTGGGTGGCTCAGTGGGTTAAGCCGCTGCCTTCGGCTCGGGTCATGATCTCGGGGTCCTGGGATCGAGTCCCGCGTCGGGCTCTCTGCTCAGCGGGGAGCCTGCTTCCCTCTCTCTCTCTCTCTCTGCCTGCCTCTCCGTCTACTTGTGATCTCTCTCTGTCAAATAAATAAATAAAAATCTTAAAAAAAAAAAAAAAAGAATAAGGTGTGGAAGGGCGCCTGGGTGGCTCAGTCTGTTAAGCATCAACTCTTGATTTCGGCTCAGGTCACGATCTCAAGGTGGTGAGATGGAGCCCCGTGTCTGGCTCTCTGCTCCGCACTGGGCGTGGAGCCTGCTTAAGATTCTCTCTCTCCCTCTCTGTCTCTTCAAAAAAAAAAAAAAAGATTCTCTCCTTCTGTCCCTCCCCCTGCCCCCTCTCTCTCTCTTTTTCAAAAGATTTAGCTGTTCATTTATTTTAGAGAGAGAACGAAAGTGCTAAGGGATGCAGAGGGAGAGGGAGAGAGGAACCCAAGAAGACTCTGCACCTAGCGTGGAGCCTGACCCGGGCTCCATCCCATGACTCCATCCCATGACTTCACCTGAGCTGAAACCAAGAGTCTAACGCTCAACCCACTGTGCCACGCAGGCACCCATCTCTCTCTCTCTTAATCAAAAAAAAAAAAGTAGGAAGAAGAGGAGGGGCCCCTGGGTGGCTCAATCTGTTAAGCATCTGTCTTTGGCTCAGGTCCCAGGGTCCTGGGATCAAACCCCATGATGGGCTCCCTGCTCCGTGGGCAGTCTGCTTCTCCCTCTGCTGCTCCCCCCTGCTGGGCTCTCTCTCTTCCTGTCAATAAATAAATAAAATCTTAGGGACACCTGGGCGGCTCGGGGGGTTAAGCCTCTGCCTTCAGCTCAGGTCATGATCTCAGGGTCCTGGGATCGAGCCCCGCATCGGGCTCTCTGCTCAGTGGGGAGCCTGCTTCCTCCTCTCTCTCTGCCTGCCTCTCTGCCTACTTGTGATCTCTGTCTGTCAAAAAATAAATAAAATATTTTAAATAAATAAATAAATAAATAAAATCTGAAAAGAAAAGGAGTAGCTTTCTTCCCACGTCTCCACTATGTTCAGTTTGAAAATTCTCTTTCCTTTTGGCGCTTGGACCAGAGGCCAGAGTTTCATGGTGCTGAATTTGGAGACAGGAAGAGGCAGCCAGGGCCGATAAAATATGGCTCAGGAAACCTCAGCTCCGAGTGTGTCCCAATTTCCGATGCCTGTTATATAGGAGGACCCACGGAGAAAGCCTACTTTGACTCTTAAGTCTCTGTCTCCCCTGCCATGTTGAGGACCAAGAACAACTGGTGGGAAACTTGCATCTTCGTTTGTTTGCTCTAAGAAAAAGGAGGAGGAAGGGGTGAGGGGAAGCAGAAAGGGGTGCATGTAGAACCAGCCTCCAAGGGCCGTGGCCCACGCAGGAAACCCAGCTGTTCTCAGGTGCCCCTCTGGGGCCTGGCAGACGCCATCTCAGACTGAACTTTGGCATATGGTTGTGTGTCAGGAATACTCCGCTGGGAGTGTGTGGGGGAAGACATGTGAGCATAACGAACTTTCCAGATGGCAGTCCCAGCCCTAGCCCTGTCTCTCGCTCTTGGAAGACCCGATGGCATGACTGGGTGAAGGGGCTACCTGGGCCGCCATTCTGGCAACAGCAGCTGCGGAGGGGCTCAGCCCATCCCTCTCCGGGCGCAAATGCTCACTTAGGGACCTAGCCCGAATGCAGGTGCAGGCAGCAGAAAATGCTGCTGGTTAACACAGCCCCGGATGCTGGGGCGGGCCTCCTGACATGGACCAGGCCTTCTTGGCTTGCTCTGGGTCCCTTTCTGGTTCCCTGAAATCTTGGTGGAGCTCCCACCTACCAGAAACTCCCAACTCCTTACATAGCCCGCTGGTGGTTCCTGTCTAGCTGCTTCGGACTGCCCTTCTCTCTTCCCCTGGGGCCGTTGGCAGTTAGCACTTTTCTTGAGTACACGCAGGCCTCTTTTTCCTTCCCCCCTGGCTCCTTGGAAGCCTGTCCCAGTTTGAGGCTCTCCCTGCTTTACAAAACCACTAACAGTTAGAAGCGCTGGGACTAACAGGTGAAGCAAGGGCCCTCTGCTTCCCAGGGCTGAGAATGGCTTGGCTGACCTTGGAGACCAGGGAACTGGGTGGGGGCAAGCACGGAGGCAGCTCTCTCAAGCTGGCGGGCGTGGGGGGGTTTCCCAAGTGTCCCCCCCCGTGTTATTTGGGGACTCTGCGGAGAGGGTTAACCTCCCCGAACCCTAGCAGGAGCAGCTTCTGTCGATGGGAGGCTCCCCACATCCCAGGCACCGCGCCCAGAGCTCATCCTCACCCCAGCCCTATGAGCTAGTCACTACTTTGTCCCTGACTTGACAGATGGGCAAACTCAGAGGACTTGAGTAACTTGTCCGAGGTCAGAAGGTGAAGGGGGTGGGAATCTCACTGAGTCTCATTTCCAAGCCTAGTCTCTTGCCCCTTAAACTACGCCCCCATTGTGTTTGCCCCCCATGGCCTGGAGAGAGTTGGAATTGCTTTCTGAAGTCCTTTTGTAATATTTACCGGATGCTTAGGCACGGACCAGGCCTTGTGCGAAGCTCCTTTGAGTCCCCTGACCACTGGACAGACGTGCAAGGAACCGGAGTCACGGGGAGATGACCTGGCTTTTCAGTGGTGGCGTGGAGCATAACCCCATGACCGTGAACCTCATCCCCTGACCCCGCCCTCCCCTGCTGTCCCAGAAGCCACCTGGGCAGTTCGCTCTGCGTGGACCCATGGTGACCTTCACCGTGGAGCCCACAGAGGCCTGCACTTGAGAAGCCATGACTTCTAAGCCAGTGGCCGTTCTGCTTCGGGGCAGGGAGGAGCTAAGGGAAGATGGGGACCCACCCGGCTTGGGTTTGGGGGACTACTTCCTCGCTTGTGGGTCATTTGCATGAGAAGGGAGAACCCAGATTGCTTTTAAGCACATTTTCATTTTCTCCCCTCTCCGCCTCCCCTCCCAAATTAGGGTGAAGGTTGCCGCACGGTCCCCCTGGCTGGACACGTGGGGTTTGACAGCTTGCCCGACCAGCTGGTGAATAAGTCCGTCAGCGAGGGCTTCTGCTTCAACATCCTGTGCGTGGGTGAGTATTTCCACAGCAGGAAATGCTATTACAGAATATGGATCCTTTAATGGCTGCGTGAGGCTTGGCAGGTAATTAGGTTAAATACAGTGTCATTCCGGCCCATTTGCAAAAGTGTCTTCCTCCTTCTTCCTCTTTAATCCCTCTGTTTGCCTTTGTGAGCATCCAGCCCTGATGATATTTTTCCCCCGCTCAGACCAGAACACCAGGCCGGACCTTGCAGGGAAACTGAGCCGTGTGACATCCAGTGGAAATTTTTGTAAGGGAGCTGGCTGGCTCAGCTACCGTGGTCAAGTTCACTTGGACTGCAGGAAATAGGAGCCAGGGCAGGACTAGGAGGGAGGCTGATGACTGTGGTAGGATGCCTGCCAATCGGCTGTGGGTAGCGGGGTGGGGCTCTCTCTTCTGCAGCCCTGTGGTGCTCCGTACATTCTGAGCTCAAGGCGAAAGTTCTTTTCTTCCCTTTGAGCATATCTCCACTCAGGGATGCCTGGGTGGTTCAGTCAGATAAGCTTCTGCCTTGGACTCAGGTCATGACCTCAGGGTCGGGGGACTACAATCCGGCTCCCTGCTCAGCGGGGAACCTGCTTCTCCCTCATCCTCTGCCTGCCGCTCCCCCTGCTTGTGCTCTCTCTCTCTCTCTCTCTCTGACCAATAAATAAATAAATGAAAATCTTTAAAAAAAAAAGTATATCTCCACGTGGACCCTTAGTCTCAAATGTGGGAGCCAGGCGTTCATCACCTCTCATGGGCTAATCACAGCACCAAGAGAGTTCAGTAATGTTTGTGAAATGAATGAATGAGTTGACCCCCACGGGCACCATTCGTTCTATTTCTCAAACACTTTGCGTAGTAGCAATTTGAGGCCTTCCTAGGACGCTGTGGTGTGAGCAGAGTGAGTACCATTTGTATCTTCACGGAGCAGATGGAGACCCAGACATCTGGGGAGGATAAGAGACTTGACCGGGGCAAGGCAGAGTAGGTGGGGGAGCGCGGACAAGACCCGAGGTCGGGCTGTGACCCCTTTGACCTTCTCACTGCTTCTTTAACTGCTGCCAGCGACATCTCTTGAGAACGCAAAGGCGCTTCGAAAACGGTCAAGCACCGGCCACACAAACACGAGGAACAGCAGTTCCTTGACATTCTTAGGCTTTCCAAAGTCCCAAATTTGCAAACACGATGATAGCATACGATTTTCACTGTATTGAGCAGCAAAGTCTACCTGCACATGTTCAGCACCCTTCTTCCAAACCTTAATAACTGTAGAAATACTATAATAGAGTCTGTTTGTCCGCTGGTTGGAACACTCAGACACTCTTGCTGATTGCCCTTTCTTAGTTTTCTAGAGAGTGTATGGAGAACTCGTTCATGTTGAGGCTCCAAACCCCCGCTGAACTGGATATTTGACTCTTTTTTTAAAAATTTTATTTTTTTTATAATTTTTTAAAATGATTTTATTTATTTATTTGACACAGAGAGATCACACGTAGGCAGAGAGGCAGGCGGGGGGTGGGGGAGGGAAGCAGGCTTCCTGCTGAGCAGAGAGTCCGATGCAGGACTCGATCCCAGGACCCTGAGACCATGACCCGAGCCGAAGGCAGAGGCTTTAACCCACTGAGCCACCCAGGCGCCCCGGATATTTTACTCTTTAACGTCATCTACAGTTCTATTTTCTAACTAGGGTCATTCATTTTCTTGGACTCTTTCTTTTTCTTTTCCTCCATCCTTAGAGCTCTCTTTGTTGTTGTTTTTTTAAGATTTTATTTATTTGACAGAGAGAGAGAGTGGGAGAGAAAGAGGGCACAAGCAGGGAGAGCAGCAGAGGGAGATGGAGAAGCAGGCTCCTCACTGAGCGGGGGGGCTCGATCTCAGGACCCTGGGATCATGACCTGAACCGAAGGCAGACAGAGGCTTTAACCCACTGAGCCACCCAGGGGCCCCCTTAGTGCTCTTTCTCGATCATTTCCTGTAGGAGAATAACTGGGCACTCAGGGGACAAGTAGACAACAAGGAGGCCACTTCTTAGTATGGATGACAGGTAGTCAGCTAGGCTCGCTCACTGGCCAAATGACTGTCCCCCACACGTCAGCTTGGGAACTCAGGAGATGACAATATGGGCATCACAGAATTACATACCGTGGGCCTGGGCATCCAGAGCTAGGCCAGCAGTTCTTCAAGTGCTAGAAGTCTACTGCTCGTGGTTATGATGCGATGCTATTAGGAGAAGGACACAAAATAAACAGAAGCCACAGTGCTCAACGCCGAGGTGTCATCATGTCCAACATCGGCGTTGCCAAACTGCTCTGATCTTTGGGCGTTGGCCAGCTTACTTCGCATATTTGATCACCGCAAAATTTCTGTGCAAACATATTGGATTCCCTTGGCATCCCTCCCGGAGCTCTGTACGACCTGCACTGAAGCCGAGGAGCTCAGAAGTGACAGGACAGACCCACCCTCATCAACCTGTCAACGAGGGGCCGTCTGGCGGGTGACTGAGGCTCTAGGAGGGAGGTCGCAGAAATCGGAGTGGCCCTCTGAGGGCCGGAAGTGTAGTGCGCTTGGACCGCCAGACCGTGGGCTCCCTCAGGGCCCTGAAGAGGAGGCAGCCAAGCTCAAGGCAAACGAGTGGGAGGAAGAGTGAACCCCCGTCCTCGAGTTCCCGCCCAGGCGCGGGACAGCGGCAGCCACTAGGCATGCCCCTGCTGGGGTAGAATTTCTCCACCGCCCCAGACCCTCCGAGAGGGGAGGAGCAGGAAGGAGATCCTCACCCCCAAGAGTCACTCCCTCTTTTTCTTGCGGCACCTGCCAGGTCCCAGGAAATCACCCTAGTAGCCCCCCTCTTGGCGCTGCAGGGGTGCCCCATGGATGCCCTGGCCTGGACTGAGTTCGTTTCATTCCCCATCCCTGATGCAAATAAGCCGGCAGCCCGCACACCTCCTGCTCTCTGTTCTCACAACCCTGTCATTGCTCAGAGAACCCACAATTTGGGCCGAGGTCATGAGCGGTTTAGATGGGCTCTTAGACTGCAATCTCAGCCCAGCCATGGGAACGGGTACT
The DNA here is from genome assembly GCF_002288905.1 of Enhydra lutris kenyoni. Taxonomy (NCBI): domain Eukaryota; kingdom Metazoa; phylum Chordata; class Mammalia; order Carnivora; family Mustelidae; genus Enhydra; species Enhydra lutris. The sequence continues at coordinate 3,006,836 of NW_019154137.1, read as the reverse complement.
GTCACCGGCTTGGCCAGGGGTCCGTAGCTTGCCTGCGGGAGGTGACCTTTTCTCCCGCAGGACTTTCGGTGGCCGTGCCTTCAGGCCTACGGCTGGTGCATAACTATCAGGTTTACTCCTGTAATGACTGTTCTCAGATAAGTCTGTTTGGGCCTAGCCTCTGTCCTCCCAAAGGATTTTCTCTTCTTTTCTGGAAGGGCATGTTAAGGTCGAACTGATGGTAGTCCTAGCTTCAGTTATGAACAGAGACCTAGGACATTCGGATCACAGCATTGTTTATCTGGGTGCTGGGCTGCTGGCCGTAGGGGTCCAAGCCCAGCAGACTGAGTACCCTCTACGCTGATGGGAGTGTGTGCCCGTGAGCACAGGTGCGTGGTGGGACTGAGAGAGAGAAGTTTTGTGAATCCAGAGCCTAATTCATATGTAAGGCTACCAATAAATGGCACCCAATAGAGGGCCTGTTATGACTCCTGTTATGACTTCTATAATTATTATTATTATGGAATAATTACTGAGTGGACTGAGGTTGCCCTCTCCATCCCCAACCCTCCCCCACCCCCAACAAAAAACATATACTAATCGTTTAGCTCTGGAACTGGCAAAGATCCCAGGAGCCTAGATCTAGTGCAGGAGGCCTCCGCCACCAGAGCCAGCAGGAATAATGTCCTGGGGCCAGTTGCTCTTTTCTGCCGGGAGGGAGCTCTGGAGGGACGCTGCTCTCCAAATGTACCAGCAACAGTGACGCCCATGAGGAGTGCAGAGAGTCATAATGATAATATTTACTCTGAAGCTGCTCAGGATTCCAGGCTCAACTGGGTCGTGTTGAACTTGGAATAAAACACACACGAGAAGGAGATCTGCAGCAGGTGGGGCGAGCCTATTCCAGCACACCCCTCGGGGCCAGGCCTCAGCAAGGTCAGGAAGGAGAAGAGGGCAAGGTTACAGACCCAGCTATGACCTTGTTCCTGTCGTTAGGCTCCCTAGAGTTCCTGGAGAGTTTCTATTGGAATACCTCCTTGTTGAACCTGGGAGATGGCTCTCTTCGTTCGAAGCTGGCAGAGACCTCCGCTACGGGGACCACGAGCTCCCTGCAAACAAGGACGGTGGCTATCCTGTGCACCGTTGTATCTTACGTCCCTAAAATCATGCATGGCTCCGGTGAGAGGCCCCGTGAACATTTGTCGAGTGACAAATGAGCTGATGTTGCATGCCCGTGGGACACACTTGGGCGTACTGGTTATACGTCTGGGCTCCAGTGTCTGACTGAATTCAGGGCCCGCTCTGTCAGTGACTCCTTAGGGACCCTAGACCAGTTCCTTCCTCCCACTTTTTACAGATGAGGAAGGAGAGGAACGGAGAGACTGGGGAGTAGGGCAAATTCACATGGCTGGCAAGTGGCTTGGCTAACCCTTCCGTAACCAAAAGACAAATGGTAATATCTACTTCCTAGGTTCATTGTGGGGAACAAATAAGGAAAGTTTCGTGTCACAGCTGTGCCTGGTACGTAGAAAGTGCTCCAGAAACCACCGCTATCATTATTAGTCTAAACCTGTTCGTTTTCTGGGGAATGCATGTGTCTGGGCAAAGGATGTGGATATTAGCGGCAGACGAGGAAAAAAGGGTGGATTATCCCAGGCAGTGTAGTTTGAAAAAGCGGATCTCATGTTACACGTTTCCAATGGAAATTCTTTGTTTAAAAAACCGGGTGTTTCCAGCATCCTCTCTCCATCAAGCAAAGTGAGATAGAGTCTTCTGGGCCGGTGATGATGACCTTAAAAGGGTTAAGAAATCCCGCTGTCTGTTGGAGGAGGGAGGAGGAGAGAGAAATTGAACCCTGGGGACTCCCCGGGTTTCCTGTTGGAAACTGCCAAGTCCCCCACCTTCCTGCAGGGGTGTGGAGTCTGCTGACCTGACCCGATCCTCCTCCACGCTGGGTCCCCAGGGCAGTGTGGGAGGGGACCGCATCCTAGGCTCAGGCTGGGTCCGTGCCAACCACGAAGAGGGACCCCCACACCCTGCAGGCTCCACACTGATGGACCAGCTCGCTTGATTCTCTGTCCTCTTCTCGGGTTGCATTTATCACAATTCCCTGGACGCCTGCGGGTTCCTGTCTTCCACTCATCGTTGGGCATCCAATTTCCACAGCCCTTTTGTGCTGGCAGGCATTCGCGTGGTCATTTGCCCTGCCGCTCCCTCTCCTGCTGCACTGCCCTACCCTGCCCTACCCTGTCTGGCGGCCCTCCATTCCTCCAGCTGTGCAAACAGCAGCCGCCTGAGCTGCCTCCGGGCACGGGCACGCCTGGGCTAAGCCCTCTGAGGAGCAAGGAAGATGCCCCATCCCTGCTCTCTGAGGATCTTGGGATCAGGGGCCAGGGAGCCAGCTCTGGGTGCTGGGGGGACAGGGCCCAGCACTCTAGGAGCTGCGGGGAGCTTAGCCGAGAGCTCACAGAGCAGAAGGAGGCAGGGATATCCCTGGAAAGTTCATCAGGCGCACACAAACATGGGCTCCAAGGGGCCCAGAGGGGGGGTGAGGGAGCCACCCGCTGGGTCCCCACGTCAGCGGCTCTTGTCTCCTGCTCGAGGGAGCTACACCCCCACCTGGGGCGGGGAGAGGGGGTGATACATTCCGTTGCTTGGCCAAATGTGTCATCTCCCATGGCAAAGGCCCCACTTCACTCAATCTTTCTGGAGACCCAAATACTTCCTGTTCCTTTGGGGGAGGGGAGAAGGGGGCCTCTTCTGGGAGAATCTTTGCCGCTAATAGGTATAGCAGACCTTGGCTGGAAATATGATCTGGGAGGACCATTTCCCTGCACCCTGGCAATCCACCACGGTAGTGAGACCTGGCTACGAAGCTGGGTTGGGGGGCTGGGGAGCCAGGCTGAGTTGAATGTTCTTCTTGTTCTCTCTCTCTCTCACCAGTCGCTACACACACAGAAAGCTCTCATCCTAGACAGATTTGAAAAAGCCCCCCCTGTATTCATGGCTCATCATTCAGGATGAAAGGCACGCAGGAGGCAAAGCTAGACACACCCAGAGGGTGGAAGGGGAGGGGGCCCTTTGCTTTACACGTTGTTGTGGTGCGGCTCTAACCCTAGCCCTGGAGAGCAGAAGAGCAGGGTGTTCCAGAAGAGAACTGAAGCTACTCCAGAAGCTACTGAACCCTTTATTCCTGGCATTCCTGACTCGCTGCGGGGCGGGGGAGGGGCGGGAGGAGGGCAAGCTGGAAGCCCAAATACGGTTTGGATCTCTGGAGATGACAAGCCTCTGTAGCGCCCAGCTCCGCTTGGGGCCTTCTGGCACATTCCTCCCCAACTCCCAGGCCACCAACTAACTCTCCTCCAACGTCTTCTTTCCCTGAAGACCCCTTGGCTCCTGGCAGTGGCTTGACCTCCCTCGGGTCTCTCAGGAATGACCTCCAAAAAACTTCACCAGTGTCCTCGGGCTTTCCCCCCACTCCTCTCTCTGGGTGTGAAAGTCAAGACTTGAAATTCCAATGGTTTAGTTTATTAGTATCCCGCAGCCTGTTAGTTAAACAAACAAATGACTGGTTTGTTTGAAATTTAAGAAGAAGAATGTGTGGCCTGCTAATTTCCCTCCCTGTTAGCTAAAAATGGCCTCCCCACTGGGATACACATCCGGGCTTGTGCAGAGCGCAGTCTGGGCCCAGCAGGGTGGTGAGGTGGTGATGAAAATCGAAAACAGCCCTTTAATTTTTATCACAAAAGCTATGCATGTTCCACCCAGAAAACTTGGAAAATACACAGAAGCAGGAGGAGAGAAAGGAAAACCGCACATCACCCCCACCACGCAGTGATAGCCGTCTTGCTAAGAGTGTATTGTGTGCCCTTCTGGACTTTTTCCAGGTATAACTGCTACCTCTCCATCACTCCCTGCAACAGAGTTCTTTTTCTGACGATAAAAGCCGTGCATCCGCAACCTTCAAATGACACAAAAATAGGAAGACTAAAAGGAAAATTACCCAGGTTCCACTCTCCTGAGATGCTCCTGCTGATACATTGATGCAGTTCCTCTCAGTGTCTTCCACTTACCTGAGAGCCAACAGTCTATCTAGTTTTACACGCTCTTCAGTTACCGCGCACGTGCTCCCACGTCAAAACCCGATGTGGGGTCCGCAGGGCCGTTGTGGGAACGGACCATAATTTAATCTTTTGCTTTTCAGGAGAGACAGGTTTGGGCAAGTCTACCCTCATGGACACCTTGTTCAACACGAAGTTTGAGGGGGAGCCGGCCACCCACACACAGCCGGGTGTCCAGCTCCGGTCCAACACCTACGACCTCCAGGAGAGCAACGTGGGGCTGAAGCTCACCATCGTTAGCACAGTGGGCTTTGGGGACCAGATCAACAAGGAGGACAGGTAAGGAAGGGGACGGGGTGTGGAAGCCAGTGGGAGGCTACAGGGAGGAGCCCGCCTTGGGGACCTGCCTGGACCTCCTCCCAAAATGGCCGCGGACATGTACCAAGCACCGCCCCCCACCCCAGGTTTCCATTTCCACCAATCATTGTAGTCCATGCACTCTGCCAAAAGAAAGTTATCTTTCCGAGATACATGGATAAGGTCTCTATTCCATGTGGCAGACATGTACTGAGTCCTTCCTAACTTGTGCCCTGACAATCTAAAAAAGAATTACTTTGTCTCTGCCATTGAGGCACTCACAGGGGAGGCCAGTTTTGAACAAATAAGTTCCATCGAGTGTGATATGCTCTGGGAAGAAAAGGGTACAAAGAGGTAAAGGACAAGTAACAAGGAGCTCACGAAGGAGACAGCAAAGGTCTGGGAGGCCTTCCCTCCTCATCTGGACCTTGAAGGATGAACTCTTGCCAGACAGACAAGGGAATGGAGGGAAGGGAAGTCCGGGCTGGGGGAATGCTTGTACAAAGGCAAAGTGTGGAAGACTATGGAATGTTCTAGAGATCTATGGCTTCCTCGGTTTAGCTAGCTCAGAGGCAGATAGACTGTGGAGCTAATGAAGCTTAAGCTTCATGGCCCTCATTTGCATAGGCCCTGCCAAGTTCCTGCAACTAATTTTTTGTCATAATGTTGTTTTGACTTTCTGGAGGGCCCTTCTAATTGCATAAGCTTAATGTCCCACAGTACCTGTGTCTGCCCCTGGGCTGGGGCTTGGCGTGAGCGAGGGAAAAGTCAGGGGAGATGAGCCTGAAGAGGGAAGCAGAGTCAGGTCATGGGGGAATTTCTAGAATGTGCAGACGTGGAGTCATTGAGAGGTTTTATGAAGTAGAATGAGATAGTCTTAGGGCGTCTGGGTGGCTCAGTCAGTTAAGCGTCTGCCTTTGGCTCAGGTCATGATCCCAGGGTCCTGGGATGGAGTCACGAGGTGGGCTTCCTGCTCATCGGGGAGCTGCTTCTTCCTCTCCCTGGCCCCTGCTTGTGTGTGCTCTTTCTCTCTCTCAAATAAATAAATAAAATCTTAAAAAAAGAGAGAAGGAGATAGTCTGATTGGCCTTGAAGTAGGTTCTTTGGAAGGGTAGGGAGGGCAAGAAGACCAATTAGGAGACTATTGGACCAATTAGATGGAGGCCAGAGTTAACACAGGTGCTGAGATAGGAAAGAGGAGGCAGGTTTGGTAAATATGGAGTAGGTAGAATCAACAGAACTCGGCAAAGAGTTGGTATGGGGTTGTGAAGGCAAGAGAAGGATCTAGAATGAAGCCCAGATTTCTGGCTTTGGAGAGTGGACAAATGGTGGCAGCATTCAGCAGGAGAATTAATTTTAGACCTGTTGAGGTTGAGCTGTCCGTGGCCTACTGAGACCCCCTGACGACCTTCTGCGGTAGGCAGCTGAATGTGTAGGGGTTAGAGGTTGGCAGAGGGTCAGCCCTGGAAATATGGATTGGGATTGTCGAGGTAGAGGTGCTATGTTCCAACCGCAGACTCATGCAAGATCACCCGGGGATCAGAGTGGAGTGTGGTAAACACTGGGGTACAGACAAAAAGCTGAGGGTAAGTCAGCAGATGGAGCAAAGGACCCATTCCGGAAACAGACCAAGCAGGAATATGCAGAGAGGTGGGAGGAGAGACTGCGGGCTGTGGGCGGGGGGGCGGCTCGTGTTAAGAGTGGAGTGGGGGTGGGTGGGTGTGGGATGGCTTAGACACCGGGATGTGTTGAGGGAGGGGATCGGGTGCCATGTGCATTTCACTAGATGTCACATGGTTCACGCACGGCCCATCTCAGAAAAGGCCATTCATCTTTCTGAGGGGTGTCTGTTCATCCTTTGAGGATTCTCTTGCTTCTTAGCCGAACTGGATCCCCAGTTCTCCTGTTTCTCCCTTGAAGTTCCAACAGTCGTACTCATGTCCCGATAATGAGTAAATATATTTAGCTTCTTAATAATTGAACTGAATTTGGTTTTTCATTGGGAATTCTAGACGGACATCTCTGCTTTTTATAGCTTTGCTTATTATGCTAATTTTGTTCGGGTGAGAATAAATCGGACCCTGGGCAAAGGGGATGGATATTTGGGGTTATCTCAGCTGCAGATGGCTCGGGAACTTTTCAATTAAATTTCTCACGATTCTCGGCAACATGCATTTAACATATCTGACATTGGAAACAGCTTTGGTGATGACAGTTTGGGAGGACTGAGCTGATACGGCCCCTTAGAGGCTAATCTACTTCCATTACATTGGTAATGTCCTTATTGTTTTTCCTGATTATAAACATGATGCATACTAATACAAAATCAAATAATACAAACTCAAATAAGTAGAAATGAAAAGCCTCTCAGAAACTGGGCCGGAGAGCAGAGGTGGGGCAAGCTCCAGGGATTTGTAATAAAAAGCAGTGTTTTCTCCATACTGATGGGATCATTTGGGCATAGCTAAGTCAGTGCAGCCGCACTGAAGCAGAGAACCAGAATGCAATCCTTTACCCATGGTGCATGGTCTTCTAAGAAGAGCAGTGATTAAGGCCGTACCCTGGGGAAAGCCACTGTTTAATAAAAGATGCAGAAGCATGGGACGCCTGGGTGGTTCAGTTGGGTAAACGTCTGTCTTCAGCTCAGGTCATGATCCCAGGGTCCTGGGATCGTGCCAAGCATCTGGCTCCCTGCTCAGCGGGGAGTCTGTTTCTCCCTCTGCCCCCCCCCCCCCCGCTTGTGCGCTCGCTCGCACTCTAACTCACTCTCTCTGTCAAATAAATGGATACAATCTTTCAAAAACCAAAAAGATGCAGGAGTACAGGAACTCAAGAGGGAGATGGAGGACCGGTTAGAAAGAGGTGTGTTTAGGAACTTAGGTTTTGGTCCAGACCGACCTGGGTTCAAATCCCATCTTGCTACTGATGAGCGATGTTGGTACAAGTGTTCTGTGCCGCTCTCGGCCTATTGATAGCTATTGTCCTGGCTGGTCCCACGCTTGTGGCTTCTTACGATTGCAAGACGGTCTCAGCAATAACCACCAGGGAACTTGGAGACCAGAAAAGTTTATTATTTGCAGGTCCTGGAAAGCACATGGCACAGCTGGGACCACACAGTGAGGTCGCAGGGTAGAGAAAGAGAAACCAGGTGTGGGTCTGGCGGTCTGCTCTTATTGAGATGGAGAGTTTAGGTCTAGGATTTGGTGGGCTTGCTCTAGAGGGATGGATTTATTTATTTATTTATTTATTTATTGGATTTTATTTATTCACTTGAGAGAGTGAGTGAGAGAGAGAGAGAGCACAAGCTGGGGGAGGTGTAGGGGTAAGGCAGAGGAAAAAGAGGACTCCCCGCTGAGCAGGAAGCTGGACATAGGGCTCGATCTCAGGACCCTGGGATCATGACCCGAGCCAAAGGCAGACACGAAAACTACCGAGCCACCCAGGCGCCCCTAGATGGGCAAATTTAAAACATAAGAGAATTCTAAGCAGGAGAAGAGAAAAAACATGTGGCCCAAATGGTCTCTTATGGAAATCAACTAAGATTTCTGAAACAAAGGAGCCCCGTGGGGGGTGGTGGCAGCGGAGGGAGGGCTGACTCTTTACCTGAAGGAGGCTGGCAGCGTGTTTATTCCAGATAGTCAGTTGTCTTTGAAGTGGATGCTTCTGCAATAAAACTTAAATCAGGCACTTGGCATGGCAGAAAAGAAAAGCCAACCCTCGGAGCTTACACCAGAAGACACTTAAATTCTCTATGGCTCCTTTTTCCCACCTGTAAAGTGGGGAAGACGATAATACCTGTAGAGTGGGGATGACGATAATACTAGTATCTACCCTAGAGGGCTGTGGTGAGGCATACTTGATGTGTCTGGCATATAAAATGGTCCAGCAGTGCTGGGCACAGGGATGCTGGGTAGCTCAGTCCATTAAGTGCCTGCCTTCTGCTCAGGTCATGATCCTCAAGGTCCTGGGATTGAGCCCCACATCAGGTTCTCTGCTCAGTGGGGAGCCTGCTTCTCCCTCTCCCTCTGATCCTCCTCCCACTCGAGCTCTCTCCCTCTCTCTCTCTCTCTCTGTCTCAAATAAATAAATACCTAAAAAAAAAATAAAGCAGTGCCCGACACAGAGTAACTAGGGAACAGAAGATATTGTTATGATCATTACTTTTATTGGTAGAAGAATCGAGGGAAAGTTGTACCGTGTAGCGTAATGGGAGAGAATAACAAATGGAACTAAAAAATATCCATTGGCTTTGGCAATATGAAGGTCATTAATACACTAAGGAATAATAATTCCAGGGAAGTTGTGGGTGGAAGCTAAATGGCCATGAATGAATGGAATATAAGTAAGTAAAGGCATCAGAGTAGCAAAAAGAGCAACAGGACAGAAAAGTGAGACTAAGATCAAATGCATGTTTACATGGGAATTTGGCATATGTAAGTCAGCAGGGAAAGAATGGACTATTCAAGACAATGTGCTGGAAAAATAGGCCATCCATCAGGAAAAAATAAAATGAGACCGTCCCACACAAACACTAGGCACAAAAATAGATTCCAGATGGATTAAAAACAAATTCTAAAAATATAAGGAGAAAATATAGAAGAAGGTTTTTATAGCTTTAGGGATAGAGAAGGTTTTTCTAATTGTGACACAAAATCCCAAAGCCATGTAAGAAATGACCGACACATTTAAACTTACTAAAATTAGAAAAAAAAAAACCTTTGCATACTGAAAGTTGCTATAAACAAAAGACAAACTACAAACAAGGAGAAGATATTTGCAACCTATGTCACAGACAAATGATTCTTCTGAAATGTGAAAAGAGCTTCTCCAGTTCAGTGAGAAATAAACAGGTAACTGACAGAAGGGGGGGTGGGGAGGTATAGAAATTGACAACTAACCTACAAACCCAGACTCATCCCACAGTCACCAGTGTTTAGGGAAGAGCAAAATGAAACAAAGAAATATTTTTTATCCATCAGAGTTGCAAAAATAAGAGACAAAGAGACAATGGCTGCTAACACCAGCTAATTTCATTCATGTTGCTGGGGATTGTAACTGGATACAGATGTTTTAAAGGGCAGATGTGGTGGGACCTATTAAAATCTTAAATGTGACTACCTTATGATCCAGCAATTCCACTTGTAGGAATACAGCCGAGGGAAACAATTGCACACGTTCATGAAAAACATACAGAAAGGGTGTTCACTGCAGCATTGGATATGGAATAAAAAAAATTTCGTAAGCACCTGAAATTTCCACCAATAGAGCAGCTAAATGAGCTATGGAACAACTGTACCATGGAATACGTTTGGCAGTTTAAAAAAAGGCAAATCTGTGTACACTCATGTGGGGGGATGTTATTAAGTGAAAAGAGATGTAGCAGAATGCTAATGATACACCGATCATGATGCCATTTGTATAAGCCCACCCTTCCCAATGAAACACCGAACACCGTCCCCCCCCATAAATGCAGAGAAAAAGATCTGCGAGGTGAACAAACAAACTGAAATTGTAGTTACGTCCAAGGAGGGGAGATGGAGTCCCAGGTTGGGTGTAGAGATTACTACAAAAAATAAATATAAACTTAAAAAAAAAAAAGTCGCTCCTGACCTCTACACACTGCCTTATCTCTTTTTCCCAGTTCAGGAAAGCTTTTTAAAGGAGTGGTCTACACCCACTTTATGTGTTTTTTTTTTTAAGATTTTATTTATTTATCTGACAGAGATCACAAGTAGGCAGAGAGGCAGGCAGAGAGAGAGGGGGAGGCAGACTCCCCCACTGAGCAGAGAGCCCGATGCGGGGCTTGATCCCAGGACCCTGGGATCATGACCTGAGCTGAAGGCAGAGGCTTAACCCACTGAGCCACCCAGGCGCCCCCACTTTATCTGTTTTTGAGGCTGAGAGAGAGAGAGGGTGAGGGCTTGAACGGGAACGGAAGCTTCGAGGACAGAGAGGAGGAGGCAGGTATGAGAGAAAAAATCCACAACACCTAGTAACCTAGTTGATGTGGGGGATCTAGTTCAGTTGATAACATTACACTAAATGTCAACTGTGTGCCAGATACATGTGAGGTGCCTGGGATACTAAGAAATAAGGAAGTTGTGGTTTAGTGGAAGGGACTAATACGTAGCCTACAAATTCTACACAGTGTAGTGAGTACCGTAACAAAGGCACATGGAGAGAGCTGTGGGGAAAAGTGTAGCCATCAGCAGAGCACGGTGGGGGTTTAAGGTGGGGAGGAGGGGGTCAGGAATGGCCGAGCTAAGTCTAGAAATCTTGTGGGATGCGCACAAGTTAGCCAACTGGCATATTGTGGGTATTCGGTACCTATCTGTCGAGTGAATGAAACATACATTCATGGGGAAAAGAAAATTTTAAAAATACCTCTAAGGTTTTATCTTTCAAGACCAAATGGATCCACTGAACGTTGTTAGTGAGGATGCCAATGAGGGTAGAAAACAGTCTACGATGTGTCAGAGACTGAATGAGAATGAATGAATGAATGAATGATTCTTTCCAAAAGATCTCCATTTACCCATTAAATATTTATTGAACTTCTATTATATGCCAGGCCCTGTGGTAGGTGCAGAAGACAAGCTCTGTTCCTAAGGGAACAAAAGGCATAGGGCAGTAGTTGGAGAGAAATGTGTGGTTGAGGGGGATTGGGTTGAGGAAAGATCTTTCTTTTGAGATGAGGGAAGAGTTCAGCATATTTACAGGTTGAAGAGTCAGTCGGGGGCGAGGACCCTGTAGATGAAACAAGATTCTCAAAGAGCCTGAAAGGAATGAGAGCGAGTGCCCGGAGGGTGATGGGCCTGCACGCGATGAGACGAGAGGGCGGTCGGGAAGGGCGGATTCCGTTTTAGAGGGGAGAGACTGTGGCAGGAAATTGCGCTGCTGTGAGGCTGGTGGCCCCAGTTTTGTTGGTAATGTTGCAGCTGAGACACCTCTCGAAAGTGGAGATGTCACACGCAAGCAAGTTTTGGAGCTCGAGGAAAGCAGTGAAAGTTTGGAAGGGTCCATAGAGGCCATGGGAAGGCAGCCAGTCAAGGTCAAGGTTGCTCTGTCTGAGGTTGGAGGCCGTGGCTTTGAGTGCCAAGACTTTTGTGATGACCTCTAGCTAACTTCACCAGCCTCTGTGTGGGAGCAGAGGGCATATCCCGAAATGTTTTCAGCGCAGCAATTTGCTGGCCCACTAGGGTGGAGGGGAGATGAAGGTGTTGATAAAAGAGTGTTTCAGTTAATCAGTCATGAGGTTCGGCCCAGGTGGAGAAGGAGATGAGGCCAGTGAGGGGCTCATTGCCGGTGAGACAATGGAGAGGTCAGGGTACCCCAGGAGTCCGTGAGGCAAAAGGTCAGGTGGAGGAGGACCCAAGGTGTAAGAGGGTTGGAAAGGTGAGAGGTCATGGTCAGAGAGCAGGGAGTTAGAGGATGTCTTGGGGGAAGCTGATGTGGCCAATGGTAAGGTGTGTCGGTGGCTGAAGCAGACGGAGACCGAGAGTTGTAGAGTTTGCACAATCAGGGAATAAAGAGGCTGAAGTCTGACGGGTTGTCCAGGAGCACACTGCTGACTGCTGTCACCCAGACTGGGAGAGAGACCGCGTGGGTCAGGCGCCGCCAGAAGACGACAGAATAGGTCTCGAGCGGAAAAAAAGGTTTTACGCTGAGGTAGAGGAGGAATTGTCTCGAAGTGGCACCGGGAGCTGCAGGAAGGCCCACCCTGCTGACCCCAAGGCACACAGGCTGTGGGAGAGGACTTCCGGGTGGGACCGGGGAGTCTGCAGTTCCTACAAGCCCGCACGTTTGGCTCTGACCTTGTGCCTCCTTGGTTTTGCTGGCTGAGACGATTGTGTCAAGCACAGCGTGTGTGACCGGGCCTTGTAGGGTTCTGGTTGTGGGGGCGCTCCGATGGCTGTGACTACGCAGAGGACGGCACATGGGAGAGGGAAGAGACTGGGGTGACCTGGAGGTGTCTAGGAAGCGTCTAGGAAGGTGTCTAGGAAGCGTGACTGGGGGGCAGTGAGCACTGCAGCTGTGGAATGCACGAGACTGCCCAGGGATCACGTGTGTGCAATGTGTAGAATGACGGCAGAACATGGTCCAGGACGGAACCTTTGAGACAGGCCAATATTTAGGGTGAGTGAGAAAGAAGAGTTCTGGGGGCAGGAGAGAATGGCAGCAGGAAGCCAGAGGGCAGTGTTTCAGGAAGGGACTTGTCATCGGTGTCTAGAAAGATGACAGTTGAAAAGTGCTTGCTGAGGGCGCCTGGGTGGCTCAGTTGGTTGAGCGACTGCCTTCGGCTTAGGTCATGATCCCGGACTTCCAGGATCAAGTCCCGCATTGGGCTCCCAGCTCCGTGGGGAGTCTGCTTCTCCCTCTGACCTTCTCCTCTCTCATGCTCCTTCTCACTCATTCTCTGTCAAATAAATAAATAAGATCTTTAAAAAAAAGAAAAAGAAAAGTGCTTGCTGAGGGGTAGAATCATTAGTTTTCTAGAATACGGCTGTTTAAGAAACCCAAGGTAGTCATCTGGAAAACAATTCTTTTTTTTTTTTAAAGATTTTATTTATTTATTTGATAGACAGAGATCACAAGCAGGTAGAGAGGGAGGAGGAAGCAGGCTTCCCGCTAAGCAGAGAGCCCGATGCGGGGCTCGATCCCAGGACCCTGGGATCATGACCTGAGCTGAAGGAAGAGGCTTTAACCCACCGAGCCACCCAGGCGCCCCTGGAAAACAATTCTAATGAATACCAGTGCAGTTAGGTAGCCATTTTTTTTTTAAAGATTTTATTTATTTGACAGAGAGAGCGATCACAAGTAGGCAGAGAGGCAGGCAGAGAGAGAGGGGGAAGCAGGCTCCCCGTGGAGCAGAGAGCCCGATGAAGGGCTCGATCCCAGGACCCCGGAATCATGACCTGAGCCGAAGGCAGAGGGTTAACCCACTGAACCACCCAGGCACCCCAATTGTCTTCCTTTTAGAAACTGAGTAATATTCCATTGTCTGGCTCTCCCCCATTTTGTTGATGGTTACTGGGTCGTTTTCATCTTTTGACAATTGTGAATAGTTCCTCCTTTCTGTACTAGCTCCCAGCTCCCTTGCCTTCTTCCTGTTGCAAATCTCCTCAAGCTCGTTTCTGCCTCTGGACCGTTACCTTTGTTATTCCTCTCCGGAATGCTCTTCTCCCAGATTCTCCCTCTCTTATACCCGTCCATGCAATGCAGCTTAAAGGTCACATTGTCAGGGAAGCCTTCACGATCACTTTTTATCCCTATTATCGAAAGGAGTAAGAAGTAGCATCCAGACTAGGAATTGTTTTTTTTTTAATATTTTTTAAAGTATTATCATCTATTTATTTAAGAGAGAGCATGAGCAGAGGGAGAGGGAGAAGCTGATGCTCCGTTGAGCAAGGAACCCAATGTACGGCTCAGGGCTCGATCCCAGGACCCTGGGATCGAAGGCAGATGCTTAACCGACTGAGCCCCCGGGGCGCCCCAGACCAGGAACTGTTCTGTGCCTTTGGACTTCTTGGCAATCTAGTGAGGTCTGTGGACTCATTCTTCAGATAACCGTCTTAAATGCCTAAAATATGCCCATTATACTAACAATACACTTCCCAAAATATTTTCAATTTGTGAGTTAGTAACCCCTATTACTTTATTAGTTCCTGAAGTAATATCTGCATGCAGCTTGAATAACTATCATAATTTAGAAGGTGTGTAAGTATAAATGCTATTTTGAGCTATTTGCAACAACTGTAATAGGAAGCAAAAGCATCAGTGATTTCTATTGACTGTGAAATCACAGATATTGCTAAAATTACTGTAGATCGTTACCTACATTTGTACTTGAAAAACCACTAAGCCTCAGTGAGGGCTCTGTGGAAACGATGTGGTTTTTTCCTACCCAAGTTGGTGGAATCTACGAATTCTCTCCATAGACCCCTTGGAAGTCTGTGGACCCCAGGTTAAGAGCTCCTGCCCTAAAATGTGAAAGACACGCAGTAGTGACGAGGAGAGGTGGGTTACGTTGGAACTGGGCTTTTTTGGAAGACTTTCTTTTAGAGAGCGAGAGGACAAGTGTGCGCCTGCGTGCACATGAGCCGGGATGGGGGGCAGACGGAGGGACTCTCAAGCAGACTCCCTGCTGAGCGCAGAGGCTCTCGGGTCTCCATCTCAGGATCCTGACATCACGACCTGAGCCAAAACCAAAGTCAGACACCCGACCCACAGAGCCGCCCAGGTGCCCCTTAGAACTGGGTTTTGTAGCGGCTGGAAGCCATTGCAGGAGGCCGGGGAGTGATGAGTGGGAGAAGAAAGCTGCCTTCTCCACCGTTCCACGGAACCTGGGTGTGAGAGACAGAGAAATTTCCAGCTGAGAAGGCACATGAGGGAAGCCTTGTCTTTGAAGGGGAGTCGGGTATCGCCTGGGAGAAGGAAACATTTGTGCAGACACTGCCTGTGGGAGTGAGGGATTTGATTTATGGCAGACTGGAGGCCAGTGAGCACAGCAGAATGGGGTGGGGAATCCTTCCTATATTCTGGGTAAGTTGGACACGGAGGAGAAGGACAAAGATGAATCACCCAGGATTGGCCGGTTTGGCTGGTCTGATTCAGAGACTCCTAAGGGCCTGAGGCGGCAGCAGAAAGATAGGCCCAGGGCACCACCAGAGACTGAGGGGTGGGGGAGGGCGAGAAAAAACTCAAAACGCACTCTCTTCTTTCCTCCTCTGGTTCCTTTTGCAGAACAAAAAAAAAAAAAATGAAGTTAAAAAAAAAAGTTATGTTAAGGAGGGAAAAAAAGGAAGCAGTGCCATAATTTGATAATTCAAATGAGCCAATCATCCAAAAATTACTTAGAGAGGTCAAAGGGGTGCAACCCCCTCCCTTGCTCCTAATTCTTCAGGAACCTCCTAAGGACCTCAGCAACCAAGAGATTATTGGATGCTGTTCCCCTTCAGAATGATGTTTGGCTCAGAGGGCTCAAAGGAAGGAAAAAAAGAAAAAAAAGGATTTTATTTTTAGAATTTTCTCTGGGGCTCCAAGATACCTTGCACCTGGATCTCTTCTCTGTATGTAGTGCTCAGAATCTAGGATTTAGGGGTTCTTTTTTTTTTTGTAAGCTATTTTCCCTTCTCTAGCAGGGGGATCTTTCAGAAAGGTTCCAGTTGGGAGCTGCGGCCGGTGGGAAGCATTGGCCGGGCCCTGCTCTCTTTGATTCTGTTTCTGTCTCTGCCAGCTCACCGTGCTGGGTTTGAGAACAAACCTCCTGGCTTGGATGGTGAGGCAGCGGACAGGCTGGTGGGGGGATGAGAGCAGAGGCAGAGCTGAAGCCACGCTGACCTAGTTAGAGCTGAGGCTGGCTGCAGAGGTGGCAGAAATGGCCCCGGAGAGAAGAGAGAAGCTTCCCAGGACAGGGAGGAACAGAGTACTGGCTCTGGTTTCAGGCGCCCTGGCAAGACTTGGGGTCATAAAGGGGACTGTGTGTAGAGACTGTGAGCTGGGTGTGTGTGTGTGTGTGTGTGTGTGTGTGTGTGTGTGTACGTGTGTGGGGTGGACAACCTTTACCAAATGTTGTCCACATGCTTAGATTTTAAAGTCATACTCTTGGAGGAAATGAAAACTGGAAAAATATGTGGACCTTAGGGGAGCTCATGGGCAGTGCCATAAACCCAGCGAGACCGAGCAGAACCCAGGCTGTTCTGACAAGCTCCCCCCGCAGTGGGTCAAGGAGCGGTCCCAGCCCCCACCAGGTCCCCAGCTCCCACAGTAGGCACTGGGGGGAGACGCAGGGAGCACGGATGTGGAACCAGCCTGGAGCACAGTCAGCCCACCCCCGGGACTGCCCGCGGGCCCCACGCTGCCTCAGGCCCCCATGGGGGAGAGAGGAGTGCCCTCTGTGGCCTCTGGCCCTCAGAGGGACAGTCTATTTGAGGGAACGGTCATCCTTGGCAAGTGACAGTAAGTGATCCGATAGCCTTATTATTATTATTATTATTATTATTATTATTATTATTTTATGCTCCGGGGTCAGAGAAGGGATTTCTGGCAAAAGTGGGGAAGGCTGTATGGAAGAGGAGGTGGACAGTCCATGACCCTGAGGGGTGGGAGGGTAGGACTGGGATGAGAAGGGAGACGCGGGTGGTCCAGAGCGAAGGTACGCCCGGAGCAGAAGTTGGACCAAGGAGGTGGCGGGCCCGACGGGACGGGCAGGCCTGTCGATGGGATATGGAGAAACCCAGATGGATGGGGAGAGTCAGATGACCCAGGGCATTTTAAACTTCGAGAAGACACTGTCCCGAAAGTCCTGGTTTGGAAGCGGTCGGGCCACATCCCTGCTCTCCCCCACCCCATCCCGCAGCTACAAGCCCATCGTGGAATTCATTGACGCCCAGTTCGAGGCTTACCTGCAGGAAGAATTAAAGATCCGCAGGGTACTGCACACCTACCATGACTCCCGAATCCACGCCTGCTTGTACTTCATCGCCCCCACGGGCCACTCCCTGAAGTCTCTGGACCTCGTGACGATGAAGAAGCTGGACAGTAAGGTACGAAGGCAGGGGTGAGGGCGGGCGGGAGGCCGGGCACACGGAAATCCCCCTTACCGGTCTCTCGGGCCATGCAGGTGCCAGATGCAGAAGACGCTCTGGGGCCTCCTCATCCTCCCCTTCATTCCCTGATCCTCCAGAGAGATGGTGTTGTTGATCCAGCACCCGCGTTGTATGCTTTGTGATCTGTTTTCCCGGCGCGGGGCATGGGTTTACCCTGAGCCATCTTTCTGCCCTGATCCCTCTGGGGGTTAAGGGTGGCTGCAAGCAAGATGGCCGCCTGGGCCTAGGGGCTCAGCCTTTGGCAACGGAGAGGTGTCTTCTTCTTTGCCCCAAGATTAACTGGCCTGTTCGAGAATCGAACATGGCAAACTGGATTTTGAAAGTTACTATTTCTATTATCAGTAATAATTTTAGTAACAGCAGCTAATGTTTGCTAAATCCTCATTATATGCCACTCTGAGGCAAGCACCCTCTGGACCGTCTCCTAGAATTCTCACAGCCCAGTAAGGCAAACACCGTCATTATCCCCCACTTACCGGAGGAGACAAGGAGGCTCTAAGAGGTTAAAGGACTTGCCTGTTGTCATGCAGCTGGCTCCTGGCAGAGTCTAGATTCGAACTCGGATCCCTGGCACCATGTTCTGTGGCCTCCAGGCCTGAGAAAGGTGGCTGCGGGAATCAGTCGTGTCCTTCCCTGAAAGGAACTCAAAAATGTAAGTCCCTTGCCAGACGGAAATCAGACAAGGATTTGTCCTCTGAAAGGACTATTTACTGTACAAAAGAATAAAGGCAAGATTCCTTAAAAAAGCCTAATCCAATTTCCCCCTAACATTTCCTATGTGCCTGGCCGTGGGGCGAGTACCGTATATGCATTATTTTATTTCATCCTTCCAAGAATCCAGGGTGGTGGTTACCATTATACCCACTTCCTCACAAGAACACTGAGGCACAGAGAGCCAAGTGGCTTTCTGTAGGTCAGACAACTTGTAAGGAAGGGGTCCAGGATTTGGACCTGGCTGTCTCTGACTCCAAGGTATTTTATTTTGTGAAATTCTAATTTATATGCATTACTTAGTAGCCTATCCATGATAAAAAGACACTTTCAGCTCAAATCAAAATAGAAGCAAATTTTTCATTTTTTTGCCCCAGGATGCTCACCCCCCACGAGCACTGGGCTGCTCTGGAAAGGTCGCTATGCCCTGTGTGTCCTGTATCGGGCAGCAGAGAGCCACGCACCGGTGGCCTGGTGGGTGGGTTGGGTGGAGTTAATCAGCCTTTGGCACATGTTGGTCCTGAGTCCATGGGGACCTGGTGGAAAGTGACAAGGAGAATTGGCTCTGTCTGCTGTTCCACCTTGGCAACGGCATTGACCCTCCCACACCCCCCGCTGCCCTGTGTCCTTCGAAGACTTCAAGGAACGTACCTGTAGGGTCCCATCTTTCTCTGATCTGCGTGTGAAACTGGAGACAACCTTTGCGGGTACTCCTCAGGTAAAGCATAAAGCAGGCTGGCTTCAGCCTCCAAGTGTAGAGCTCTTCCTGGGGCCCAAGGACTGTCGATGATGCTTCCCGCCCCCTGCCCCAAGTCTGCTGGTGGCAACGCCTCTGCTCCGCATGTGAACCTGAGCCCGGGTGTGCTCTGTCTCACGAAGACACGTGCGTGTCACAGTTCTTTACCTTCCCGCCGCAAAAGCCCTGTCTCTCCTTGGAGTCATTTCAAGGGCCAGGGCTCAGGTGGATTGAACCTTGGTGTGGTGTTAGGCCTTTGTCCTGCTGTCGGCAATTGGACATATCCACCTGCTTGCTTTGTGCAGAAATTAATCGCAAAACAGGCAGGGTAACTCTTGTTTGCTTGAGGTCTCAGATCATACCGGAGACTGAGAGGGTCCTCTCCCTCCAGCTGGGTTGGTTCATAAGTTTGCTGCTAGAAAGGAGGTGGGTCCCTAACACGCTGGGGCAAACCTGCCCCGGGTAGGTTGGAACAATTTACTGTTGACAAGGAGAGGCCCTTCTTGTCAAGCACAGATTCCCAACTGTCATCTTTCTGATTGGAATCACTCAAGCAGTGACCTCGATATTAAGGTATCACACAGCTCATCGATTTGGAGCTGAGCTGGTTAAGACTGTGGAATTAGGAAGAAGGCCGAAGTTGGATCTGGATCCCAGTTCTGCTACTTACTGCTCTGTGGCCTTGGACAAGTTACCTAGCCCCTCTGTGCCTCAGTTTCTCATTGGTAAAGTGAGAGGGGTGTCTTCAAGATTAATTGTGTTAATCCATGTAAAGCACTTAGTTCAGCACACAGCACTGAGTAAGCGGCCCCCATCATCATTTATTATGCTGTGATTTGGCTACAGAGGTGGCCAGTCCTGGGCTGGTGGGTTGAGCTCATGGAAGTCCTCTGTCATGCCGCTATCGGTCGCAGATTACCAACAGAGATTCCGCTTTGCGCCTTCCTTCCCCAGGTGAACATCATCCCCATCATCGCCAAATCAGATGCCATTTCGAAGAGTGAGCTAACAAAGTTCAAAATCAAAATCACCAGCGAACTTGTCAGCAACGGGGTCCAGATCTACCAATTCCCTACAGATGATGAGTCAGTGGCAGAGATCAATGGAACCATGAACGTGAGTGTGGGCAGAGGGCTTCAACTTACTGACCATTTGCTGTTTATTTTTATTATTTTTCTTCTTTAGAAAGATTTCATTTATTTATTTTTGCGAGAGAGCGAGAGAGCATGAGCAGGGGGGAATGGCAGGCAGAAGGAGAGGGAGAAGCAGGCTCCCTGCTGAGCAGGGAATCAGATGTGGGGCTCGATCCCAGAACCCTGGGATCGTGACCTGAGCTGAAGGCAGATGTTTAACTGACTGAGCTTCCCAGGCGCCCCTATGTTTATTATGTTACAAACTAGTCGAACAACACCATTCATTTTACTGCAATCAACTCTCCATCGTCTGAATCTCGGGTGTTTATGAGAAGGAATCCAGAACCCAAACAGCTCCTCTCCCTTATCCTTGGCTGCTTCAAAGCCTCAGGGATGCTGAGATTAATAGCTAGAGACGGAGGGAGGGAAAGGCCAACTTTAGGAAGAGTCTGGAGCCGAGGATTCGGACCTCTCCTTCCACCCTCCTCTTTGGTGCTGCTTCGGTCTAAACCAGCCCTCCCCCCCAATCCCCAGGACTGCCAGAAAGGCAAACAGTCTTCCTCTCTGACCAAAACAATGCCATGACAACCACAGCAGGGAAAGTTGGCTGTCTTCCGAGACTCCGCATCATCGAGCCCTCTCCCCACCGAGGGAGGAAAAAATGACATCTAGCCTCCAATTTTTCTGGTGACTAGAGAAATGTTATTTTTAAGTTTCAGGGTGATGCTTTGCTTTATTAAGTGTGAATGAATCAAATAAAAAAAAAAAGGCATCCCGACTTGCCATCTTTCCTCTCCTCTCCCCCCCCCCCCCCCCCCCCCCCCCCCCCCCCCCCCGCCCGCCACCTAGAGGAATGCGTAGTGAGCAAGGCGGGAGTCAAACATCTCTTCAAGCTTCTTTACAATGTGCTGATGCTGTTGCTGTGAACTCTTCAATGTTGTGATTTCAAGGAGACAGCTAATAGCTTTCAGAAAGCCTCTGCTTTGAGAACAGATTTTTTTTCTCGCTGTTGAGAGGCATCAGTTTTTCCTAATGACATAATGCCCGGGTATAGCCAGACTCAGGAAAGACTGGTAATAAAAGCCATTTTTAGAAAACTTTCCAGCTGCCACCGCCCCTGAGTTATCATTACGGTATCAGCTGCTACCTTCTAGAATTTGGCAAACAAATTAGCATAGCGGGGCGGCAAGTCATTGTGTCCGCCCGCCTTGCTGCCCGTCGGTACCCCCGAGATGCGTTCGTTATTAGAAGGCCCTTAGAGGAGAAAGGTCATCCAACCTCCCAACTATAATGGATGTTCTGGAACTGGAATAGACTAAGTCATGCCAACTGGGTCATCCAACCTTTTTTTTTTAAATTTACTTTTAAAGATTTTGTTATTTTTATTTGTTTGAGAGAGAGACCGAGAACACAAGCAGGGGGAGCAGCAGGCAGAGGGAGAGGGAAAAGCAGGCTCTTCGCTGAGCAGGGAGCCTGACTCAGGGCTTGATCCCAGGACCCTGGGATCATGACCCAAGCTGAAGGCAGACGCTTTACCGACTGAGCCACCCAGGCACCCCCATCCAACCCTTCAAAATATACTGAGAGGAATGCAAGGTAGACACGAGACAGGAAAGGTAGTGAATCTGAGAACAGACTCCCAAGAGGAGGCTTGAGAGCTTCTCAGAGTTTTTGGAGACTGGATGTCTGACGTCAGGGGACCTTTCCCCCTGCGTTTCAGGGGCAGTGCCGTCCTGCTGCCATCAGAGTCTCCTTCCTGGGCCCATAGCTGCAAAGTGCCACCCCCGGGAGGGTGTTTGCTTGGAGGGTGTACCCTGTCCCTGCTCTGCTTGACTCTCTCTGGGTCATCTAAACCACCCAACACTCAAGAGCAGCAGAACGTGGGCCAAAGCCCGGCCCCATGCTTTTCTACCCTTCGTGGCTAGCTGGCTTCCAGCAGATGCCATTCAGCCAGGAGGCAGCACATGGGTGGCAGCGGGGGGCCAGGAGGGCCCGGCAGCAAAAGCATGGTGGCCTTACTGTTCCCTGGCAAGATTTGGGCCCAGGAGTTAGGGACCTGGGCGAGTCGTTTTCCCCAGATTGCAAGTGGATGAGAGTATGAGAACTGCCCCATAGGGTTGTCGCGAGAAGCCAGTGAGAGCTGCCCAGCAGCACCCAGAAAATTCCGCTTGTGGATGCTTATCAGAACAGACTTTGCTGCTGGTTGCCAAGCGTGTGCCCTGAGAGGTCTCGGGAGCCCTGGCGGGGGCTGGGCCTTCCTTACCATGGGCAAGGGCTAGAATGACTGTGTGGTGAGCAAGAGGGGAAGCCAGTGACCCTGTCCCCTAACTAACCAAGGCCTGTGGGGAGAAATCTAACAGGCCCAAGGGAAGACAAACTGATCTTTTTTTAATGCCTTTTTTCTCTCCTTGGGTTTTTTTTCCTCCCTCCTCTCCTCCTGAGCCCAGAGAAATCCCTGCCCATTTCACACAGCCCCCTCCATCACTTTCGGCTAAGAGCCGGGAATGCAATGCGCCAGAAGGTTCTCTTTCTCACCTCCTCCCCCGGTCTAGTCCTTTGCCATCACTGCCCTCTGGCTCTTTTGTGTCTCGTGGCTGAAGCCCTAGCTCTTGGCAGGAGGGGTGGTATTTTCCCAGAAAGTGCTTGGGGGTGGATTTGAGGGTCCCCACCTGTCTTGGGATCCTGAGTGGGAATGCCCGGATGTCCCTCCAACTTCAGTGCCCCCATCGCGCCCTGTGTGTTACACACCCAACGACCCTCATGTTCAGTCTCCTAGGATCAACGCAACATTTCCCGCAGCCACCCCAGCCCATGTTCCATGTACCCTTAACCCCCTTTTTCCTCTGTCCCCACTTCAGGCACAGTGAGCGGAGTGGGAAGGGGTGGAGGGGGTTGCTGAGGAGATGCTCTGAGAGCAGCTGACAGAAGGTGACGGGAGAGTCCCCTCAGGGGCATACCAAGCTTTTCGGGGGACTTGCAAGTGTCCTAGAGCTGATATCCTGATGAGTCCTATGGTTTTCCATCCTGAAGAACATTCTTGGGGGGCAAGTGCTAAAGAGAAGGAAGAGGAAGGATTGGTTGTGACATCAGCGAGCAGATCAGGCAAACAAAAGACATTTGCTGTAGGTTTGCCAGAATCAAGCTGCTTCTTATCCTCTGACCTTGCACAGCCGGGTCACCCCAGAGTTTGGAGCGCTCACCCCATCTGCTGCTCGGACTCCCTCCGTGGGTGTGACAGACCAGTGGTGGGCTCTGAAGCCAGAGAGACCTGGGTTCCATTCCTAGCTCTGGCCCTCACTGCTGTGTGCCTGCTGGCACCTGGGCCTCAGTTTCCTTGTCTATAAAATGGAGATAAGAATGCCTAAGTCGCAGTGCGGTTGAAAAGCATCAACAAGACATGTGAGCTGCCGCTGCTGCTCCTGCCAGTTCTGTAGCTACCCCAGCTGTTGGTAAAATTGCTGCTGCCTCCTCTGTGAAACCGGCATTGACTTCATGAAGTGAGCTGCTCTCTCTTCCTCCAGCTCTTGAACCTGTGTTTCTTTCCTTTTTTTTTTTTTAAGATTTTATTTATTTGACAGAGAGAGTAGGCAGAGAGGCAGGCAGAGAGGGAGAAGGAAGCAGGCTCTCTGCTGAGCAGAGAGCCTGACGTGGGGCTCCATCCCAGGACCCTGGGATCATGACCTGAGCTGAAGGCAGAGGCTCTAACCCACTGAGCCACCCAGGAGCCCCTGAACCTATGTTTCTAATCGAGACTTTACCGCATTGTTATTATCGGCGTGTCTCTCTCCCACACCAGACTATGCGCTCTCCAGGAGAGGGCTCTGAGCTTTTTCAACGTCGTCCTGGTCATGTCCAGCACATAGTAGGGGCTCAGTAAATACGCATAGCATGGATCAGGCAGCAAATGAGTCCAAAGAAAGCTTGCTCCAGTGACCTTGTACTTGTCTGGGGCGAGCCCTTTTGAGTAAAGCCCCACCCAGGATCACCTGGTTTGGAAACAGTGTTTGTTCAGCGGTCCCACTTGGCCAGGTCTCCCAGTGCTTATGACCTGCCTGCTCCCTGGGAGACGGGGACCTGGGAGTGTTTCCCAAGCTCCCCACTACCAGCCACGGGCAGTTGTCTTTTCTTTGACCTCCAAAACCTTCATCAACCAGGCCTGTTCTGTCTCATATGATTCCAAGTGTGTAATTCTGGCGCTCCCAACAAGACTGTAAGCTCCTAGAAGGTGAAAGAGTGAGTGTCTCCTACTTCCTTTGTCTCCCTTACGGCCCTTAAAACAACCCAGTAGGGTTATGGGCATATAGGAAAATACCTGCGGACTTGACTTCTAGGTTCAAGAGTTCTGCGGGAGCTCTTGCTTCGGGGAAGGATGAGAACGAGGAATGCATAGCTCGGTCAGCAGTGTGGTTCTAGTATATGCCGGCTGCCCGGGCTCTCACACTCCAGGGAGGGGGCAGCGATCCTAGCCCCCTTGGCTCCCTTTAGCCTCTCTGTCCCCCCTGAGCATGTGTGTGCTGATCTGGGTATCCACTCAGTATTCAGCTTATTCTCTGTCTTTGTTCCCTATGTGTTGGGCTACGTCATTGAGAATTTCTAGTTGGCAGAAGTTGAACTAGGCCTCTTAGCCCCACGCAGCTCAGAGCTTAAGAAATGCCTCTTGGTGATGGCGATGGGGAGGGACACCACCATGGTGTGATGGGCCCAGGGCCCCAGAGCCAGGCAACGGTTGTATCAAGGGACACTCGACGCCTTTTTCCGGGAGCACTGCTCTAAGCCTCAGTTTGCCTTCTGTTCCAGGCGCACCTGCCGTTCGCGGTCATCGGCAGCACAGAGGAGCTGAAGATAGGCAACAAGATGATGAAGGCGCGGCAGTATCCTTGGGGCACCGTGCAGGGTGAGTGAGTCTCCAGGAGGCAGGGCCCCTTTCCCTGTGTCCAGCCGCTGTGCGGCTAGTCCCTAACTCATCCCCGGTCTCTACTCAAATGGCTGCGGCTTCCAGCAGCTCTGGCCCTGCCCCTGAATTCTCTGCCATGAGCAGGTCTCTTGGTCTCTAATGGAGAAGTTCCTAAAACAAAAACGTTCAAGAAAACATGGGTATTGGCCTCAGGTGCCCCTAGGGCACCAGGAGACGTACAAGAATATAGCAGATGAGTAGCAGACAACCCAGAAAGCCATCTGAAATAGATCAGATGAATTGCAAAACGTTCATCTAATGGGATATTAGTGGTGAAAATGAATGGATTATAGTTACTCGTACACGAATGAATCTCAGAAACATAAGACTGGGCTTAATAAATCAGAGAAGCATACATGCTGTACGGCTTCATTGATGTGAATTCCCAAAGTAGACAACACTGAAGAAGATCAGTCTTCTTAGGAATTCATACGTAAGTGGCAAAACAATAAAGAGGAAGGAAGGATGGTAAAGCCCAAAGTCAGAATAGTGGTTCAGCCTCGTTTCAAGTCCAGGCAGAGACACAAAGGTGCTGTTATTGTTTCATCGGAATTGTAGATACATTGGTATTCATTTTTTTCTTCTTTCTTTCTCTCTCTGTGTGTGTATATATATATAAAAATTTTATGCAATTATTATACAATTTCAAAACAGACGTATATACCCTCAGGAAGCTTCCTTTCGTGGTCTGCCTGACCCGTGGTAAGTTACCCATGGAGCTAGTCAGTTCTGTGGATACAGCAAGGCCTGGGACACTGGCCATGGGTAGAAGAAGCTTCTGGTCCTCCAAATCTTCAGCTCTAAGCTGGGTCTTAGAGGGGTACCGTGTACAAGAGGGCGACTGATGGACTATATGCTCATCCCTGCCACTGAGCAAATAACCGGAAGTGGGTGGGAAGTTATCCACTTCGCATACAAAGCTGGCATGCTTCTGGGCACACCGGAGCCTCTCCAGTGGTCGCTGGATTTTTCCATAGGTAGGACAGGACTGGTTATTGGAGCCGTGCTAGGTTTTGGTCGTCTCTACCATCTGGGGCCGAGATGCTCTGCTAGGAACATTTGTGAACTGTTCCTGGACCCATAGTCCTAGCTGGGAATGAGTCTGTGGTCTGAGAGACAATCATGTGGAGTAAAATGAGGAGAAACCAGCCAACTGGTTCCAGTGACTTCCTGCCATTTAGATCGTGCACACCTAACCGGCAGAGGGGTTTTTGAAGGTTTTTCGTGTAAGTTGGAGTTCACTGTTCTGTCCAAGTGACCTTGGAGTCAATCCTTCTGACCAGCCACCAGGCATCGCTGTGCGGAAATGGAGGAAGAGCTGGTCCAGAGAATTGCCTGACTGATGTAATTTTTTTTTTAAGATTTTATTTATTTATCTGACAGAGAGAGAGAGATCACAAGTAGGCAGAGAAGCAGGCAGAGGGGAAAGGGGGAAGTAGGTTCCCTGCTATGCAGAGAGCCTCATGTGGGGCTTGATCCCAGGACTGGATGAGGACCTGAGCCGAAGGCAGAAGCCTAACCCACTGAGCCACCCAGGCGCCCCATGACTGATGTAATTTTTAACATTAGCTTGTGTTCTATGGCAGCAGGGGGCTTTATTCCCAAGGCAATGGTTGTTTTTTTTTTTTTAATTTTTTAAAAAGTTTCACTTATTTAAGTAATCTCTATACCCAGTATGGGGCTCAAACTCACGACCCCAAGATCTAGGGTTGCATGCTCTTCCAATGAGTCCGCCTGGTGCCCCAGGGCCATGGGCCTCAAGCAGAGGGGTTATGTGAGCTGATGTGAGCGTTGAAAAGGTCACTCTGTCATTCCAGACCCCCTCCCTGCCCCCACTCCCCTCTCCCAGGCCCTGGAAGACAGAACCTAGGGTGACTAGGCCAGTTCGTCATTTCAGACACCACTGTCCCTCATGGTCAGGCCAGACACCCCCACCGTAACCCAGGGGAGCCATGCCTGGAGGCACACAGCCACAGACCTTTGCTCTACTCTTTTGAGCGGGGGGCACTTTCATTCGGGCCAGAAAGTGGGATCCGCTTCGCCTGGTCATCATCACTGCTGTCGGTCCACCATCCACCCTCTAAAACACACCTCCTTTGAATCTCCGACCTACCATTCAGGCAAGCCACACCTTGGTCCACACCCTTTCTGGCCACTGTGGTCTAGAGGTCCTAGTTGTTCCCCTTTATTCTTTGGAGACTTGGCGCCTGCTCGGAGCCTTTGCCCCCCCCCCTTAGCTCACCTGCATTTCACGCCCATCTGCCGCTTGCTAGCCACGTAACCTTGCCTAACGTTATTGAGACCTTGTGTCTCAATATTATCGAGACCCTTTCCCGATCTGCCTGATACATTCTCATTTTTCCCTCAAGAGCCTCTCTGGTGAAGCCTTCACTCTGCTGGGGCACCTTCGGCCCCCGCCCATCCTCTGGGCTTGCAACGCACAGGCCTCCGCTTTGGTAATTTTTGCATTGTATTTGCCTGTTTGCTTCCGATCTTCCACTCCACTGTAAGCTCCTTAGGGCAAGGCTCCATGACTTCGTTTCTGAATTCCCGGTGCCTCACACAATACTGGGAGCAGAGATGCTGGAACTCTTCATGGGATGGACGGCTGAATGTGCATTTGCCGTGAATGCAAACGCAGCACAGAGCAAACAGACATTCCCATGAGGTGCCGTGGAAGGCCTTCTTAGATTTTTTTTTTTATGGTTTTGCAGTTTTCTATTATTGTCAGCCTTGTAACTGTCCGTGTGCGTTTTCCGTGGAAAAGGGGATCAGGAGGCCAATTTGCAGGCTGTGTACACCCAGATGGAGGGGCCACGTGGCCAGGAGGCCTCTGGCCTCTCAATCGGTCCGTTTCCGCTGCTTCTGGCCCTCCTCTCAGTGCGCTTTCAACCCCCCTCCCCTGCCATGCAGTGGAGAACGAGGCCCACTGTGACTTCGTGAAGCTGCGGGAGATGCTGATCCGGGTGAACATGGAGGACCTCCGGGAGCAGACCCACAGCCGGCACTATGAGCTTTACCGGCGCTGCAAGCTGGAGGAGATGGGCTTCAAGGACACAGACCCCGACAGCAAACCCTTCAGGTACCCCTCCAGCCAGCCCGGCCCACCCTGTGACTGTGGAAGCCTTGCCCTGGACCCTGCTCACGGGCCCATTTGCTTCTTTGGACTCAGGCTGCCCCGCCAGATTTCTGAGCTGCTCCTTCCCCTCCTTCCCCTTGTCAAGCCCAGATGACGGGACTGGGTAGCAGTCATTGTGCACTTGTCGCTGACCTTCATGCTCTTCAGGCACTGTCTTAGTGTCTGCGTTCAAGGGCAAGTTTTTTTTTGACCGTGGGATGTTGATAATCTCTGACATACTTCTCAAATCAGAATCTGAGATGCTTTCAGACAAGAGGAATGTTTCTTTTTTTTTTTCTTTAAGAGGCATGTTTCTGAAAGTGGTTTCCTATGCCGACAAGAGCCATCTGATCTGTCTTCATGATGTGTGACATAAGTCCCACACTTGAAATCACCATAGGATGTCCTTTATTACAGCTCAG